>NC_133135.1:57809856-58118160 GCF_048418815.1 Hemitrygon akajei
TTACTGATTTTTCCCCTTCCTTTCCAACCCTGAAGTAGGGTCTCGGCCCAAAATATTGACTGTTTACTCTTTTCCATAGATTCTGCATGACCTGCTGAGTTTCTCCAGCATTTAGTGTGTGTTGATTTGGATTTCCAGCATATGCAGATTTTCTTGTTTATAGAACTTGTTTCACCAGGTAATTGGGAAAAAAAAAACTGATCATAGCACTCAAGACTATGTGCTGAGTACAGGTCAAATGCCATCTATAAATTCACAGGTGACACCACATGTTGTCAGTAAAAGCTCAGATGCCATCAAGGAAGCATACAAGAATGAGATGGATTAACTGGTTGAGTGGTGCCTCAACAGACACCTCACACTTGACAATAACAAGACCAGGGATGACCCCTCAATGAGAACTGATGATTCCTTCTAAGTTTCAAGTCCCTGGCAGTCAACATCTCTGAAGGTCTATCCTGGGTCAACATATTGATGCAATCATGAAGGAATGACACTAGCTCTACTTCGTTGGGTGTTTGAGGAGATTTGGTACGTCATCAAAGACACTTGCAAATTTCTATAGATGTATGGTAGAAAGTATTCTGACAGGCTGCATTACAGCCTGGTGGGGAGACTCTAATGCAGAGAGTTGTAGACACAGCCAGTTTAAATAGCGACATTACTCTCACTACCATTGAAGACTGCTTCAAGAAGAGTTGTCTCAGAAACATAGCATCCACTATTAAGGTTTCTCACCATCAGGACATGCTCGCGTCTTGTTACTATCATCAGGGAGGGGATACAGAAGCCTCAGGACACATATTCAACAATTTAGGAACAGTTTCTTCATTTCCATCCTCAGATTTCAGAATGGTCCATAAAAACAATCTCATTTCTGATTTTTTATACTACTCATTTATTTTGTAATTTATATAGAAAGCTTAGTAGTACTGCCACAACACACCAAAGTTCACATCATATAAGACAGTGATAATAAACCTGATTAAGACTTTATCATGAGAAACTGGTTTGGAGCTAATAACATGTACTTCATTTAACTGTTCTAATGTACAGAGCACATATAATAGGTACACAGAAATATATGAATAAATTATGTGACAAATAACCCATAATTTGCATCATACAGAATGTCTGAACATCTCACTTTTCAATGAGTGGCAAAAGAAGTTGAATGTTAAATCTCCCAAATGAAAGTAAATTAAAATCTCCTCAACTTTGTAATTTCAAGAAAATAACTACATTAAAAACAATTCACTCCTCGTTTGACTGTTGCATTGCAGGAAGCTTTGACTGTTTGGAGAACTTCAAAAGTATTTCTTCATCAACAAGCGCAAAATGCTGACAGAATTCAGCATTTATGAAAATGAATAAACAGTCAACCCTTCATCAGGACAACAAAGGATGGGGAAAGCAGCTAGAATAAGGTGGCCGGGGGAGGGGAAGTAGGACAAACTAGAAAGTGACAAGTGAAGCCAGGTGGATGGGGGATTAAATAAGAAGCTGGTAGGTGATAAGTGCAAAAGCTCAAGGGCTGGAAAAGAAGGAATCAGGAGAAGAGAGTGGATCTTGACAGAAAAAGGAGGAGAGACACCAGAAAGAGTTTATGGACACTTGAGGAGAAGAGGTGAGAGGCCAGAGCAGAGAACAAAAGAACTGCAAGGGTGGGGGGAATTACTGGAAGGAGAAATCAATGTTTATGCCATCAGGTTGAATGCTACCTAGACAAAATATGAGGTGTTCCTCCTCCAACCCATGATGGCCTCATCATGGCAGAAGAGGAGGACATGGACCAACATGTCAGAAAGGGAATGGAGATAGGATCTGAAATGATTGGACACCAGGAGATTTCACTTTTTGCAGATGGAGCAAAGGTGCTCAACAAAACGTCCCCCAATCTACACTGGAGCAATGAAAAAGCAGGCATAGTGGGGTGTCAAGTGAGTGTCCATTGCTAGACCTTAAGTTTGGAGAAAGTGGAGGAGCCAAAGGAGAAATTGTTGAGGGTGCAGAACAGTTCCACCAGCTGGAGGGTGGTGGTGGTAGAAGGGAATTGGTCGGGTCTGTTGTCAAGAAAGAAGCAGGGAGCTTTAAGGCTTTCTTGATGGGGAGAAAGAAGAGTATTGGAGCTGGACATCCATGGTGACAATGAGCCAATTAGGGCCAAGGAATTCAAAGATTTTGAGGAAATGAGAGCATGTGTCACGCATATCGATGGGAGGGGACTGAACTAAGGGAGATAAAATGGAATCAAAGTACATGAATAGAAGTTCAATGGGACAGGAGCAGGTAGAAACAACTGCCCTACCCAGACAGTCTGATTTGTGGATCTTGGGTAGGAGTAGGAATGAGCAGCATGGGGTAAGGGAGCTATGAGCTGGGTGGACACGGATGGGCAGTCTCCAGAGTTGATGGACTTGGTAATGCAGTTGGAGACAATTTTCTGATGGTCTTGAGTGGGGTCTGGGGTCCTCTTCAAGGGGCAAGAGGAGCTGTCTGAGAGTTGCCGCCTGCACTTAGCAAGATAGAAGTCAGTCTATCACACTACAACAACACACCCTTTGTCTGTGAGTTTGATAGTGATGTTAGGGTTGGTATGAAGAGAGTGGAGGGAAGTGTTCAGAGAGAGTAATTTTTGAAAAGAGAGGAGTGCTAAAGTCAAGCCAGTTGATGTCTCATCAACAATAGAGATTAAAAAAGTCCAGAGTAGACAGAGAAACAGAACATGTTGTCCAAGAAGAGGAGGAGGCTTTGAGATGGGTTATCATGCAGGATGGGGAATTCTTATCAAAGAGGTGAGCTAGGGCAACAGACAAGGAGCACAGTATCATGGTGGATGAGGAACTCACTGAGGTGCAGGCAAAGGAATGAAAGGCAAGACCCTTGCTGAGGACAGAACATTCTATCTCAGAGAAGGGAAAGTCAGAGGGAATGGAGAAGCCAGCAGGGATTAGAGCAGGAAGCAGGGATAGGGAAGGGGTGGGGAAAGAGAGTTGGTGGCATTAGAGGAAAGGGTATACTTTCATCAATACCACTCCTAACCAAATTTCCCTAGCGAAGAATCTAAATTACAATTAAGTGCCTGGTGCTGGAAATCCGTTTAAGTGTACATTCTTATTGCAGGTGAACACTTCACTCCACTCCAAACCATGTGTGAAAGCATAAGAATCTACTTGATATACTAACATTTCATGTACTCAATTTGTTGAATAATGACCGCAAAAAAATAGGAGATTCTAAGTCATTTTCAGTAAGCGAGGATTAGAATACAGTAAAGAGAGAAGGAAATTTTCCAGAACTAGGGATCACATCCAAATCTATGGGATGTCCAATAATCCTAAAGTAGTATGAGCATTAAGTTTAGCACTAATAACTAAGAATTATTTTTTTTAAAGTTAAAACAGTACATCTAGAAAAAGCACAAAATAAAACTTGAACTTGTACTGTTAAATTGAGTACACAGCCCGTATTATTGACTTACATCTTCCGCACTTACTGCCAAGACACTTCTACTTTTTTTCATCATGAAAATATTTGGGATTCTACAGTTCCAGCACTTCTATTTCAGAGAAGCAGATTGCCAACTCCTTACAAGTTCATGTATTCCCTGTAACAAAGCAACAATAAACACATCAGAATAAAATTACTATCATCAATCATATTAAGGCTTAATATTTCCGAGTTAAATTTGAAACATTAGGAAAGATAAAACTACCGGAAAATATTTGAAGGAGCAAAAAAATATTAGATACATTCTATGATTTGTGATTTCTGTGAAGGAATTAATTGAAAAACATCAAGTACATATGCTTAAAAATTTACAGTTTTTAATACTCATGTTTATTTCTACTTCAATATAAAATAAATATAATACAATTTTCTTTAAAGCTGTGTTCATAACAATGCACATACTGTCCTCTTTGGTCATATTCTTTGTAACCTTTAGTAAATACTAGAGTTCGGACCTTCAGCTGTTTCAGTTTGTGCCTTGGAAAATAAATACAAAAGCTTCAATCTTCAATTTTATTCATGGCATCTTTCACTATGACCCTGCTTACATCAGGGGTCAGTGCAATAAGTTGAAACCAACAACCCATGGTCAAAAATTCCAATTAAAAAGCTTTTATCTAAATACACACAGCAGTCTGATTGATTCAGAAGAGCAAACTCAATACTTGTTCTATCCAACACTCTCCAGAGACCCTCCATTCACTGTGACCATCCTACCCCGCTTCAGCTTCTTGAAATGCAAAAACCTCACGCTCATCTAAATTGAATGCCATCTGTCTTCCTCAGCCTGCTTAGAGAGTTGATTGAGATCCCCAATAAGCCTAAGGAACTAGAGCAAAAGAGGATGATAAAGTTGGTAAGCGCTCTGACATAGAATAAGAAAGCAAAGAAATATAAAAAGTATGAAAAAGGATACCGAGAGCTTCTGAGAGCAAGAGAGAATGACAGAACTATAGAGTACATAGACCCCCCCCCCCCCAAAGAGATACAGGTAAGAACAGTAACTGGATCAAGAAAATAGCTCATTCCTTAAACCAACATCTTTAACAATCCTCCTGGAAGTTATATAAACACATCAGAAATTGTGGAGAACTAAAGGTATAAAGAGAATGAAGAAAAAAAAGAGGAAGTATGTTACGTAAAGAAAGCGAAAGCCCAAAATATTGGTGATGTTAATGGTATTCATCCTGGTATTTTAGAGATGATTATCACATTCCCTTCATCTTCAGCCCGTTACCTTTTCCACCCGTCTCCTCACAGCTTCTTACTCCACCCTCCCTCCCCCACCCACTTTCCCCCCTAACTTATCACCTTCCAGCGTGTACTTATTCTCTCTCCTCACCACTTCATTCTGACTTCTACCTCCTTCCATTCCAGTGCTGGCCAAAACAGCAACTGTGGTCCAACACATAATTCTCCAAAATTTCGGCCATCTCCAGCAGGATACCACCACCAACCAGATCTTTCCCTCCCCGCCATTTTCTGCTTTCTGCCCGATCACTCCCTACACTGCTCCCTTGTCCATTCATCCCCTCCACTGATCTCCCTCCTGGTACTTACCCTTGCAAGCGGAACAAGTGCCACACCTGCCCCTACACCTCCTCCCTCACTACCATTCAGGGACCCAGACAGTCCTTCCAGCTGAGGCGACACTTCACCTGTGAGTCCTGCTGGAGTCATCTATTGTATCTAGTGCTGTCTTCTGTGTATTGGTGAGACCCAACGTAGATTGCGAAACTGCTTCATCGATTACCTACGCACCATCCACCAGAGAAAGCGGGATCTCCCAGTGGCCACCTATTTTAATTGCACTTCCCATTCCAACACGTCAAGTTAAGGCCTCCTCTACTATCATAATGAGGCCTCACTCAGATTGGAGGAGCAACACCTTGTATTCTGTCTGGGTAACCTCCAACCTGATGGCATGAACATTGATTTCTCAAACCCCCCCCCCCACCATCATTCCCCATCCCCTTTCCCCCCCTTACCTTATCTCCTTGTCTGCCCATCGTATCTCTTTTCTTTCTCCCGTGGCCTTCTGTCATCTATTAGATTGCCCCCTCTCCAGCCCTGTATCTCTTTCACCAATCAACTTCCCAGCTCTTTACTTCCTCCCTCCCAATTTCACCTACTACTTTGTAGTTATCACTTCCCTCCCCCCCATCGTCCAACTCTGACTCTTCATCATATTTTCTCCCGTCCTGCTGAAGGATCTCGGCCCGAAACATCGACTGTACTCTTTTCAATAGGTGCTGCCTGTCCTGCTGGGTTCCTCCAGCATTGTGTGTGTTAACTGTTTATTCCACTCCATAGATGTTGCCTGCCTTACTGATTTCCTCCAGCATTTTGTTTGCACTGCTCAAGATTTCCATATCTGGAAAACCTTTTATGCTGATCATAGAGTTGGGGTTGGTTGTGGTAGGTAACATATTCTAATGGATGAAGTTCAATTAAAAAGACACCAGGAATAACATGAGCTATTTTCAGAATGCGAGATGTTTATATGTGCTGTCACTGGAATGTGAAAAGCAAAGATAAAACTGCCAACAACTTAGAAAGAATAAACACAAGAAAGTCTGCAGATGCTGGAAATACAAAGCAACACACGTACACACAAAATGCTGGAGGAACTCAGAAGGTCAGGCAATGAATAAACAGTCGATGTTTCAGGCAGAGACCCTTCATCAGGATTGGAAAGGAACCAGGATTCTGGACTCTGACTGATTCATCATTATTTGAGATATGGCCCACTATGGTGGTGTCATCCGCAAACTTGGCATGGGGTTATAGCACAATCTGGCATGAATATACAGGGAGTAGAGGGCCGAGGAAGCAAATACGTGTAGCACGAACATTTAAAGTAATCTTGCCAGAAGTGTTGCTCCCTATTCTTACTGACTGGTCTGGTGGTTCCGAAGTCAAGGATCTAATTGTAGGGCGGTATTGCTTTGACACCCAGTGTCCAGAGCTTGTAGTCAATGGATAACAATCTGACAGAGGCATTTTAATTGAGAATAACTTTCGTCCTCATCACTCCAGAGTGTTACAACTTTCCTAGCAATGCAAAGTCCAGAAACTATTCCAGCTGCGGTACCACAGCAGAAATTCAGTACGTTTACCTTTTTGGTACCATCACTCTATAAAAGAGAAAGATGGATCTCATGTGCCGCTGCACCTTTTCAATTTCTTGCATCATTTTTGGACAATTACTGACCTATAACTCCCAATTTAGTCCTTTAATTCTAGACTTTTAGACCAAAATTAATCACTTTGCACTTCACATGAAACTGAAAATTAAGTCAGAAATGTTATACATAGATTGTGGATGTCATTCAGGGCTGGGGCTGGGGGGGGGGCAACATTTATTGCCCCATCCTAACTGACCCCAAATGAATTGCATGACTATTTCAAACAGCAGTATAGAGTGGATCATATTGCTGAGGAAACACCAGGCAAGAATGTTAGTTTTTTCCCCCTGAGAAGTTGCAATGAATGGGATGGATACTTAAGTGATAGTCAAGAGGCTTAGTGCTCACTATTACTGACAATAACTTTTCATCCCATGTGTATTTGGTTACTTGAATACAAATTTCTCAGCTGTCTTGGTGACATACAAATACATGTCAAATGAGCAGTAATCTAGGATTTCAAAGACAAGCCTGGCTACCCAAGAAGACCTGATTAAGAATCAGTTTCACATCTGGCACAAAAAGATTCACAAACTTCTTGGTCCATTTCAAGTGTGGTCAATTCAAGTTAGTTCAAGTGCATAGATGTTAAAAAATGTTTTTGTCTTCTGCAGTGATAGATAGAATGGGTATAGAAACATAGAAAATAGGTGCAGGAGTAGGCCATTTGGCCCTGCACCGCCATTCAGTATGATCATGGCTGATCATCCGACTCAGAACCCTGTACCTGCTTTTTCTCCATACCCCCTGATCCCTTTAGCCACAAGGGCCACATCTAACTTCCTCTTAAATATATCCAATGAACTGGCCTCAACTGTTTCCTGTGGCAGAGAATTCCACAGATTCACCACTCTCTGTGTGAAGAAGATTTTCCTCATCTCAGTCCTAAAAGGCTTCCCCTTTATCCTTAAACTGACCCCTCATTCTGGACTTCGCCAACATCGGAAACAATCTTCCTGCATCTAACCTGTCCAATCCCTTTATGCTTTTACGTTTTTGGCCCTCTTGATTTCTCTCTTAAGCTGGGTCTTAAACCTTTATATTTGACAAAGGATTCATTTGTACACAGCTGCTGAAATGCCATTTGACTCCAACTACACTGATTTGGCTAACAACAGTGGTGTCATCAGCAAACTTAAATATGGCATTGGAACTGTGATTAGCCTCACAGGCATAAGTATACAGTGATTAGAGTGGGGGCTAGGCACACAGCCTTGTGGTGCACCTGTGCTGATGGAGATCATGGAGGAGTTGTTGCTGCCAATCCAAACTGACTAGGGCCAGCAAGTGAGAAAGTCAAGGATCCAGTTGTATAAGGAGGTATTGAGGCCTAGGTTTTCAGAATCAGAATCAGGTTTATTATCGCCGACGTGACGTGAAATTTGTTAACTTAGCAGCAACAGTTCAATGCAAAACATAATCTAGCAGAGAGAGAAATAATAATAATATTTAAAATAAAACATAATAAAAAATTATGTACATTGAATAGATTTTAAATATTGTATATTAAAAAAGTGAGGCAGGGTCCAAAGCTTCAATGTCCATTTTGGAGTTTTGAGGTGATAATAGTATTGAATACCGAGCTATAGTCAATGAAGAGCATCCTCATGTATGCACCTTCCCTGTTCAGGGTTCCAGGGTTGAGTGAAGAGCCGATGAAATGGCATCTGATGTTGACCTGTTGTGATGGTAGGCAAATAGGAGTAGATCCAACTTGATTCTGATGCAGGAGTTTATTAGTTTCATCACCAACCTCTAAAAGCACTTCATCACAGTGGATCCACGGCAAGTGCTTCTGGATAACTGTCATTGAGCCAGATTATCAAGTTCTTAAGATTGGTAAAAATGAAGCCCGCAGTTACCTCAGACTGCTGAAACAAGAGGTTAAAGATATCAATGATCACCTCAACCACTTGATCATCACAGGTCTATAATACTCATCCACATAGCCTGCCTGGGCTGGAAGCTTTTCTTGGGTGTACCCTCCTGAAGGATGCTCTCACATAGTCTTCATAGAATGAAATCACATGGTCAAAGTACAAAGTAAATTTATTGTCAAAGGACATGTGCGTCACCATTACTACAGATTAATGTTCTTACAGGCTTACTCAATAAATACATGATAGCATAATAGAATTAATGAAAGATCGTACCCACTTATGGCTCAACCAATGTGCAGTTGACAAAAACAACTGTGCGAATACAAAAAGGAAATAATAAAAGCATGGAGAACGTGAGGTGAAGAGCCTTGAAAGTGAGTACATTGGTTTTGGGAACATTTCAATGATGGAGCAAGTGAAGTTATAGCCTTTGGCTCAACAGACTGATGGTTGAGAGGTAATAACTGTTCCTGAACCTAGTGGTGTGAGCCCTTCTGATGGCAGCACCGAGAAGAAAGCAAGTCCTGAGTGGTGGGGGTCCCCGACAATGAATGCTATTTTTCTGCAACAATGCTTTGTATAGATGTGCTTAATGGTGGGGAGGCCTTTACTCACAAGCCACTGGGTCGTATCCACTAATTTTTGTGAGGTTTTCCATTCAAGGGCATTGATAGATCCACACCAGGCTATGATAGAATATACTCTTCAGTACACATCCATAGAAGCTTGTCAATGTTTTAGATGCCATGCTGAATCTTCACAAACTTCTAAGAAAGTTGAGGCGCTGCTGTGCTTTCTTCATAATTTCACTTAGAGCCCGAGAGACGTCCTCTGAAATAATAACACCAAGGAACTTAAGGTTGTTGACTTCTCCACCTCTGATCCTCCAATGACTGGCTCATGGACCGTTGGTTTCCTCCTACTGAAGTCAAAAATCATCTCCTTTGTCATGCTGTCATTGAGTGAGAGGTTGTGGATACAGCACCACTCAGCCAGGTTTTCAAACTTCTTCCTATATGTTGACTCATCACCACCGCTGATTCAGACTATAACAGTAGTGTTGTCACTAAATCTGAATATGGCATTGCAGTTGTGCGTAGCCACACAGTCATAAGTGTAAGACGAGTAGCGCAGGGGGCTAAGTAAAGAGCATTGTGGTGTACCTGTGCTGATTAAGATTGTGGAGATGTTGCCAGTCCAAACTGAATGGAGTCTACAAGTGAGGAAATAGAGGATCCAATTGCACAAGGATGTATTGAATCCAAGGCCTTGAACCTTATTGATTAGTTTTGAGCAGTGTCATTGGGAGCTGTGGCAGTTTGTGACAGTGCCTCCATGTTTTGACAGTCAAACTGAGTATAAAAGGCATTGAGTTCATCTGGGAGTGACCCAACTTATTTCTACTTTAGAAAGTTAACTCAAAATCTAAACTCATACTAGTTTCAATGTTATCAAACTACTGGTATTTGTAAAACACTTGAGAACACTGACAATTAAAATTTACTTGGATCTTCACTAGACTATTCTAATAGCTGAAAACATCAACTTGAAATTATTGCCATAGAACCCTAAAACACAAATTTTCCCACAAAGAGATACAACACTTCACATTAATGAGGCATCAATCAGGTATTTCAAACTAGTATCAATTATCACAACTAAAATTACAGATGTTATATTTGTTCTACAATCACCATTGTCTATCAAGTTCATCAGGGTTCTGGCCTTTGTCTCCTTGCGCTTCACCTAAAGAAAATCATCCAAAGACACAAGAGGAGTTCTCATGTACACACAGGAAGTCCATCTTTAAACCACCTGACAACCATCAGCTAATACCTTTTCATCCTCAGAGTCCATTATATCCTGAACATACCTCAGATAAATTGCTAGAAACAAAAACAAGTGCCTGTTGTAAATAGTTAATGGATTACTCAGTTAAAGTTTGAGGATACCTATTTACATGGAAATCATTTACTAAACCAGCTTCTTTATGAAATATAATATCAATTACATTTCCTCTTCAGTAATTTATTTAATAAAACATCATTAATATACAAGGTGTCAGAGCTTAATTTTAAGAAGGGATTGGATCAACTAAACAAGGAGTCAAAAGTGAGAGAGAACAGGAATACAATGTAAGGGATCAGCCTTGATTGAGCTGAAGGGCAAAATACTCAAATGCACTGCACACTCCACTCCTCATCTTGTTTTCCAAATCTCCTTTTAGAAATTAGACATTTCCTCTAGCTCAACACAAGGTCATCTACTAGAGACCTCAGCCTTGGAATCACACGTTCATCGCCATTTTTGTTATTATTTGCGTTTCTTGGTTCTTATTTGTTCAGGGAGTAGATCGATTAAGTTTTATTCTAATTTCAGTGATACACTGACAGATAAATACAGATGGCTAAGGACAAGGTAAAATTCATTTCTTTTAATGTCAATGGGCTATTAAATCCAATCAAACGTAACAGAATTTTATCCAATTTGGAACAATTTGATTCATACTGGGGAAAATGGTTTAACTACATAATGCCTCATAGGCCTAATTTTATTCTCACAAATCAATGAATCTGTTGTAAAAAAAAAGATCACTCCCTATTTGTACATAGTCCTTTCCTTTTGCTTGTTTTTTCTTTCCACTCTTTTCTATAAGTGTGTACCTCAGATAAATACTTTGTGGAGATTTGTGACATGTATGATTATGTGATATATAGGTACAATGTCTGAATTACATCTTATGGAAATGTTTGATGATGAACTTCAATAAAAAAAATCACAGAAAAAAGAAATTACTATACTCTATTTTAGAAACATTTACAAATTTTGAACAAAGGTTTGCAAGGATTAATATTTAGCATGGTTTTATTACTGGGCATTTTCTAATCAGATAATAAAAACTACTAATATTTAATTTCTAGAATATTTACAAGTTGAAACTTAAATGTTAATGAAGACACTGACATAAAAGATTCCATGGCCACAAAAGAAGAAAATTAAATCATCCATGCAATGGTAGCCACCCACACAATAACTGATCTGCATTATACAGTCAAACTCAGAGACCACTACTTCACAGAAAAACACCCTTTGCCCCATTAGCCCATGCCAAACCATTAATCTGCTTGGTCCCATTGACCTGCACCAGTACATAGTCCTACCATCCATGTACTTACTCAAATTTCTCTTAAATGTTGAAATTAAACCTGCATCTACCACTTCACTGTCAGCTCATTCCACACTCTCATCACCCTGAATGAAGTTGTTCCCTCTTACATTCCCTTTTCACCCTTAACCCATGATGTCTAGTCTCATCCAACCTCAGTGGAAAAAGCTTGCTTGCTTTTGATCTATACCGATCATAATTTTACATACCTTTATCAAAACTCCCATTATCCTAGGCTTTAGGAAATAAAATCCTAACCCATTCAATCTTTTCCTATAACTCAGATCCTCAAGTCCTGGCAACATCCTTGTAAATTTTCTCTGCACTCTTTCAAACTTATTGATGTCTTTCATGGGGGTAGGTGACCAGAACTGTATAAAATACTCCAAATTAAGACTTACCAGTATCTTATAAAACTTCAAAATTACACCCCAAATAAGCTTTCTTTACAACCTTATCTACCTGTGACGACACTTCCAAGGAATTATTGATCCTTCTGTTCTACCACATTCTTCGGTGCCCTGCCACTTACCATGCAAGTCCTACCCTGGTTTGTCCTTCCAAAATGCAAAACCCCATACTCGTCTGTATTAAATTCTATCTCCCATTCAGCCCATTTTTCCAGCTGGTCCAGATCCCACTGCAAGCTTTGATAGACTTCCTTGCTGTCCAATACACCCCAAGCTTGTTGTCATCTGCAAATTTGATGATTTGATTATCATCCAGATCACTGATATAGATTACAACAGCACCCAGCCCTGCAGCATTCCGCTAGTCACAGACCTCCAGTCCGAGAGGCAACCATCTACTACCACCCTGTGGTTTCCCTTATGAAGCCAATATCTCATCCAATTTATTACCTCATATTGAATGTTAAGCAACTGAATCTTCTTGACCAACTTCCCATGTGGCATCTTGTCAAAGGCCTTTCTAAAGTGCATGTAGACAACATCCACTACTTTGCCTTCAACAACATTCCTGGTAACATACACTAAAAGCTCTCCAAGATTGCTTAGATATGACCTACCATGCACAGAACAATATTGACTATCCAATATTATATATCAAGTCCCTGAGAATACCTTCCAATAATTTACCCACTACTGATGTCAGGTTTACCGGCCCAGAATTTCCTGACTTATTCTTAGAGCCCTTCTTAAACAATGAAGCATCAGGATCTAGTGCTTTCACAGCATATACTTTTCTTGGGCTTCCAGCTGGGTACAGGTATCAATTTCAACTGACATTACGATGACAAACTGCCATCTTCATCAGGGATGATGCTTGGACACATCTAGTCTGGTGGTATTTATACCCCATCGTTCATTGCTCCTGAATGTTTAGTGTTTGTCCAATCAGAATGACAACAAGGTGAAGGCAATCAAACGGGTCCTTGAAAGGGCTGACGGAAAAACCAGGATACCTAATAATGAAGAAGAACCTGTTGCTATCGCCTGCCTTCCCCTACATTTCCATGATTTCTGGAAGGATTGACAAGATTCTGAAGAAATACTGGATTAATACCATCCACAAACCCTTAAAGAAACTCAAATCACAGCTTATGTAGGTCAAAGCTGACCTGGGAAACAGGATGGTTGCCATTTACAGGATTCCCTGTAAATGTGGAGCAGTGTATAATCAGACAGATAAAACAGATAGTGGAAACCTACATCAAGGATCACAGGAAGTGTATCCGTTTGGGTTACCGGGAGAAACTGGAGGTAGCAAAACATTGCATTCGCAATGGTCATAGGATTGACCTTGACAGCAAAAAAAAACTAATGTACCACACCAATGGTTTTTGGGACAACTTGATGAAGGAAGCCATTGAAATAAAACTAGAGGAAAAGAACTTTTACAAAGACGAAGGTCTCTCTCCAAGCAAGAACTAGAATTCGATTGTAAACAAGGTGGGACAGCAGAAACCTGATTGGAAACCAAGTGAGGGGATGGACTACAGGGGTATAAATACCACCGGACTAGACATACCCAGGCATCATCCCTGATGAAGATGGCACAGGTTGTCATCGAAACTTCGTTTAAACTTGATACCCTTACCCAGCTGGAAGCCCGAGAATTTATTCTGAACAACATTAGCTGTTCTCCAATCCTCTGTCAATTCACCAGTGATTAAGGATGTTTTAAATATCTCTGCAGGGTTCCTGCAATTTCTGAACTTGCCTCCCACAAGGTCCAAGTAACAGCTACAGGAGATCTAGTATCATACTAGTTGAGACCTTTATGTACTGATGAAAGAAACTTTCCTGAACACATTTAATGAACTCTATCCCATCCCATCCTTTCACAGTGTGGGAGTCCCAGTCAATAGGTGGAAAGTTAAAAATCACCTACTATCACAACCTTATGTTTCCTGAAACAGTCTGAAATCTCACTACAAAATTGCTCCTCTAAATCCCATGGACTGTTGGGTGGTCTATAATAGAATTCCTTTGACATGGTCATCCTTTCCTTATTCCTCAGTTCCCCCCATACAGCCTCAGCACATGAACTCTCCAATCTGTCCTGTCCGACTAGTGCCATGATATTTTCCCTGTCACCCTTTCCCCTTTAATCCCTCCTGCTCTATCATGTCTAAAACAACAGAACGCTGGAACGCTGAGCTGTCAGTTCTGTCCCTTCTGCAGCCAACTCTCACTCATGTCTACAATGTCATAAGTCCATGTGCTGATCCATGTCCTAAGATCATCTGCATTTCCTACAATACTCCTAGCATTGAAATATACACAACTGTGAAATTCAGTCCTACCATGCTCAACTTTTCAATTCCTGAGTTCATATGTAGGCTTAGCAACATGTTTTCCATCCACTTCACTATCTGCTCTGGCACTTTGACTCCCTTCCCTCTGCAACTCCAGTTTAAAGCCCACATGCAGCTCCAGCAAACCTTCCCACATGGAGACAGGCCCCAACTCCTCCAGTTCTGGTGCAGATACAGATGTATTAAAACAGTGAAAGTTAATGCAACAGCAAAGAACTCATTTACATGCGATGAGCAAACACATTACCAGTCTACATTTCAAAACAAAGGCAGTGCATCAGAAAATTATTTTGATGAAGTCATTGGTTATTTAAAGAATGAATAGTGATAAGTATTGGTCTTCACTTCACTGGTGGGAATTGAAGTGTAGATTATTATACTGATGTGGAATAATTTTCATAGACGCTCAAAAATCCTAAAAATAAAATAGCACAGCTGGTATAAATTTGCACTGTCAATCACTGAAGCATTAACATCTCTCTATAACACGAGGTAGCAAAGATCTGAATTTACTCAAAACCACAAGAGATAGGAAAATTAAGCCATTCAGTCCAGTGAGTCTGCTCTGCCATTTCATCTTGGCTGACCCATCTTCCCTCTCAAACACATTCTCCTGCCTTCTCCCCATAACCTTTCACACCATGATTGATCAAGAACCTATCAACCTCTGCCTTAAATACAACCAATGACATGGTCTCCACATCAGCCTGTGGCAACAAATTCTATAGTGAATCCTCTTCACCATCACCATCCTCTGGCAAAAGAAATTCTGTTCTAAATGGACATCCCTGTACACCGAGGCTCTGCCCCTTTGGTACTCCACCTCCCCATTATCGGGAACACTATACTTCTACCCTAATCAGGTATTATAAAAAAAACAAGAAAGGAAGATCCACCAGTGCTCAGTGGAGAAAATGCTTCAGAATTAATCTGCAACAAGTAGTTATACTCAAAACCCATTGGTTTAGAACAGAGCCAACAGTAACAATCCTTATACTCTGACTTCTACTAGCTTCAGAGTTCCCCACCGAACAAGCAGAAGGACTGAATTCACTTGATTCCTATAAGGTTTCGTAACAAAACATTTAATGGAAAGCAATACAAGCTGGTAAAACATAGAACAATTGATATTGAAACAGTCAAAGTAAATTACATGGCAGTGCCGGTTTTAAAGGAATTACTTATAAATTTGACACATTGGATAAAATATTAATCTAAGTTCAAAATCCAAATTTAAATCCAGGGCCCTTCTTCACATGCTAAGCCACATTTGGCAATCTTTCAAGTATGTCATCTTTTTACTTTGAAAAACATGAATATCTTTCAACATGAAAATGAACATTTTAGCTTTGGAATTTATTACATTAGTGGCACCAGTGGGCATGTTGTTTTGCTAACATAATCCCAGCTTTGTAATAACACAACTAAATAGACATTTTTAAAGTTTGTGTTAAAAGGCCCACTTTAGTAAATAACTTGAAAATTTTACACCAAAGGGAAACTACAATTTCTGTACTTCCCTTCAACTAATTTACAACCAGTAACAACCCAGCTCCAGTGCTCTTCCATAACATGCAAGTTAAAAATTTTCTTCCATTGACAGGGAATTGACAATTATAGTATCATCTCTGCAATTTCTTTAATAAAAATCTTAGAAACACCAACACAACTAATGCTATTTATTTCTGCATACAGTGTCATTTTAGCCAGATTTTCCCCATTTACACCCAAAGAAATTTTATCATCCATAATTGAAAATATCAGCTCAGTTTTCACTTGACTTCATCAAGTCAAAACTGCAGCTTCAACATTCAAGGAGCTGTATATACAGAACATTTATCACTCAGTCATACAGAGCACAGCAGCATCCCATCCACAACCACTCACTCACTACACCACTGATGTACAGTATACAGCATTGGCAGGATACATTTCAGCAATTCCCCCAAACTCTTTAGATAGCATCTTCCAACCACAACCTCTATCAGCTCGTGGGATCAGTGCATGTGAATACCACCAACCTTACTCTAAGCCACACACCATATTAAATTCTAAATATTTCACCATTCTTTCACCACTGCTAGGTCAAAATCCTGTAACTCTCTCCAACAGCACTGTAGGCATACCCACACTCAAGTACTGCTGTGATTCAAGGCAGTAGCTCATTACCACCCTCTAAATGGTCAATCTGCTAAGCCCATATTCACACATTTATATATAAATTATGCAACTATATTCATTGGGAGTGGTATGTGTCTAACATCCTTCAAATTCCAGTACAGTGGGTAAAATTTCCTCCAACCAAAGATAAATACAAAGATGTCACAGTAGTGGAGTGTCAGACTATGGCTACATCATGCTCTCCCAGCACTGCAATCTCCCACCACCAGGAGGCTGGTCTACATGAAATGTGCTAATCGCACCAGTTCAAAGTATCCTGGGCCTTCAGCAACACACATTCAGCATCAGCTGTGGAGCAGTGAGGGGACATAGTTCTCACACTACTGCTGAGAAACTTGACAGGTACAAAGCTTCACTCACAGCTTTACCAGCAATAAAAGATACCAAGGGATTTTAAATGTATTCAAGTCCCTGACATCGAGATGTTATAGCCTATACGGAATATAAACTTAAGAATCTTTATAAACAAAATAAGAACTCAAATAATTAGAAATATTAATCTAGCACTGAAAGCAAAAATAACTGTCTCTTTTGGCCTCCTAATCCCAGGCCCAACAATTCCCATCAGAATTAACAAATTCCTGAAACCAGGACCCCAGGTTGGGCCACCAGCCTAACACCAAGCTAATTCAGAAAGACTGGGCTCAGCCATTAGCATGTACAATCCAACAACAGAGCAAAATGATAAAATTGGTTCTCTGGACCAGTCAGTAACTTCAGGAATTATCACATTTTGCAATGTATGTACAAAAATCTAGGTTTTATTGCATTTAAATAGATAACAAGCCCCAACCTATAAACCCAGACTTCCTCACACTTGCTATTTACTGCCACAACTCAATTTCTGCATAGCACAAATCACATCTGCTCCATCTGACCTGGGTTTGAGAAAATATTAAAAATATACTATGATTAGTTCAAAAGTCTCTGGAAAAGCCATCCCTAGACCTTAAGACATGACCCAGTAAACTGTCACAGATAAAAAAAACTGAGAGAAATTCATAACTTGCATTGAAGGTTAATTCCAAACCTTCAATAGGACTCAGAAATATTCAGCTCCCTTGGGCATAAATAGGGTGGATACTAAAAACCTTTCCTATAGCAGATGTCTAAAACCAAGGGCAGAGATTTACGATGAGGAGTGGGGGAGGGTGTTGGGAGTAAGTTTGTGGGGGAGGGTGGAGGGCAGTGGGGAAATCTAAGGGGGAAAAAGTCATTTAGGTGATTGCAATTTGTAATGTATTGCCTGAGCAGGCGGCATGGAATTGCCAAGACATATAAAGGCTACGGAACAAATGCTGATAAATGCAATGGGTGGCTGGCATGGAGAAGATGGTTAAAAGGTACATCTAAATGGTTCAATTATCCATTTATCAGTGGGCATCTTCCGTCAGGAGATGAAGATCAAATTGTACATAGTGTATATACCTTGATAATAAATTTGCTTTGAACTTTGTTCCATTACTATGCTGTGTGAATTTATATAAGGAATTTCACATTTGACTAATTACTGGAATACTTTGAGGATGCAACAATACGGAAATGCAGATATAATTAGATGCACAGGTCCGAGAACACAGAATTAGGGGTAATATATTGGCACAGGCTAAGAATTATTATCAGATGCAAATAGAGTGAATAAATGAATATCCTCATGTTTGCAGGCTGTGACTGGTTGATTACCACAAAGGTTGCTGCTTGTACCACAACTTCATGAACTACAATCATTAATTTGGCCAAGGACATCAAATGTCATATTTCTAACTTTGCTGATAATGCAAAGCTAGGTGGTTTTGCAAGTATGGGGGAGGTTGCAATGAGGCTTCAAGAAGATGTACATAAACTAACTGAGTGGGAAGGAACATGACTAAAGCAATGTAGTGTCAAAAATATTAAGTTGTCCATTGTGAGGCAAAACAATAGGAAAGCAGAATTTTCTGCAGAATGGGGAAAGATTAGGTATGATTGATTCAAAGTAACCCAGGTGTCCAAGAGACAAATTGCTGAAAATCAACACACAGGTCAGAATCATATTTGTACAGCATGGAAGCAGGATCTTTGGCCAGTCTGTGCCAACCATCAAATGCCCATTTACAATATCCCATTGTTTCTGTTTAATTCACCCACATCCCCATCATGTCTCCCCAGGTTCCACTGCATATCTACACAAAATAGATCAGTTAACATACCAATGGACCATGCAGTCACAGGGAAAAACATGCAAACTCCACACAGACAGGGCAGCAGTGAAGTTTGATTAAGCTGTGAAGCACCAATTTTACTGGCTACACTACTGCAGAGCAATCAATTATCAAGGCAAATGGTATGTTGACTTCTGTTACACGAGACTAAAAAACAGGAGTAAACATGTCCTACTGCAGTCTATACAGGCTTGCCGACGTCACATCCTCAGTATGTAATTTTGGACTCTTTACTAAAGATTATATACGTGAATGGCACATTCATGGGACATGGGATGCCAGGTATGCTCTTTGAGAAAGGGTTGAGTAGATGAGACCTATATTCTCTTGTGCTTAAAAGAATGATTGGTACAGATCACTGAAACATGCCCAATTCTTACAAGGACCGACAAGATAGATATAGGAAAACTCACGGATCCCATTCCTGGGCTCAACCTCAGAAGGATTGGGATAAGGAGACATTTCTTCTTTTCAAGCAAGGGTTCCCAACTTTTTTTATGCCATGGACCCCTACCATTAACCAAGGGGTCTACTGACCCCAGTTGGGAACTCCTGACTTAGAGGGTGTCAATCACTGGAGTTTCATACCCTGGTATGCAGAGGAGGCTCAACCACTAAAACATAAATCAATAGATTTCCAGATATTAAAGGAATTGATGAATATGGCAATGATGCTGTAGAATGGCACTGAGGTTTAAAAACTCAGGCATGATTTTGAAAAGAAGCTGAGCAGACTTGATCAATCATTCGGCTTACTCCTGCTCCTATGTTCTCATGTTCCAAACTCTTTGCATTATCCACATCCAGGGCCAGAGCCCTCAACTCCACACCGATTCCGTGTTCCACTCTCAGTGCACCACTTCATATCATTCTTATCCATAAATCAATCTTCTAGAACTGGCCAATTATTGCAACTCATACAGAACCACTACTTATTGTCCTTATCACAGGTCTTAAACATGCAATCAATTTGTGTCAACCACAAGCCTGCAAATGGTACATCCAAAACTGCACTTGTAAAGTATCATAGTACAATAAATGAGACACAAGGCAATTGTCAAAGAGTATAATGAATTTTCAACCCCATGATTACAATTTTATTGCTTTTGTCTGTGCATTAATAAATAACTACTGTAGGAGATTAAACACATCAAAGTTGCTTCACTCAGCCTACACTGTTTTTACCTGAATATTTGCTTCCTTTATTATACTAAACCTCTTTGTTTAGCTTAAGCTGAAGGATGTCAAAACCCAAGAACTGATTAGAGTTCCGCACTTGACAATTATATCACATCACAATCAACTGCAGTAACTGCCATTGTTATGTAAAATGTAAATCTATTTTGAAGGGCATTTTGCATCCAATATTCTCACATTCACTGCAAACAAAGCTGAATGCTGCACAACAAGCACTCACATCTGTCAAAAAATTCATCCATTGACTGAAAGAAACTTAGAACTTATTACATTGATAGGTTTTGCCTGCTGCTGGAAAGGCTAATATTTATGCTTCACCATTAACTCCTTGGAAAAGCAGTGGTTTGCCATCTTCTTAAACTACCCCAAGTTCCAATTGTAAGGTTCTTCAACAATGTCACAAGATGGGAGGTTACAGAATTTTGATCATGACTGAAGAAGAAGAAACAAGTGATATGTCCAAGTTGGCATACTGGGCAACTTGGAAGGAATTCAAGTGAGGTGTTCCTTTGAGCCTGTTGGCCTCACCAATGATGTGGGATCTGCTTGCTGTGCCTGAGTATTCTGTAAGTGGGGCAATAAAGCCATGTTGTTTCTTGATGGAAAGACTACATGGTTTTAAGGCAAAGGGCTACTGTGTCACTGAAATAGGCTGTTTTGTATAAATATTGTTGTAGCTACAATTATTCAGACAGGTAGAGGGTTTTACATCATGTTCCTGACTAGCTCCAAGAAAACGATTGAAGCTAAAGTACTTTTGTGGCAGATCCAGGCAGGTTTCTAAAATATCAATGAAGGTGGTTGCTGGATGAAGAAAGAACATTAACGATGGGATATTTGGCAATGGTGACGCAATTGTGCAATAAGCACAGATCTGTGAACTCTCCCATTGGAGGTGGAATTTGTCCAATACATACAATGAGAATATGACTTGTCACTGATCCCTTCAATCTACAATACATGCAGGTGCTTCTTTCTATACGTCCATGGAACTCCCACCATCGTTACATTTTCCTACGGCGTTATACTCCATTACTTGCTTTTACTTCCTCACATACCCAAGGAATATTGCTGGTATCGCAGTACAAGATGGTCATTTTCGTACGAACAATTATCACCCTGTTGCATTCTGCAATTCAACAGCTTAATGGAACCATGAACAAAGGTCAAAGTACCAAGTGAAAATTGGATCTGTCTATTCAACCAAACACATAGAATAAAAATACAAAACCTTATAGGCCTTAAAATGGCTACAGCAAGAACAAGTTAAAAATAACACTTCTTCTGTTCTTCTTATGCAGTCTTTCAGGATAGAGGATGACTCTTCCACTCCATTTCTATGGATTTGGAGATTACTCATGAGGCCAGTTCAGAAACCGCAAAATCTTCCCCCAGGAAGTGCCTGACTTCACAGGTTGATAGGCAGGTTGTAAGCTGAAACTCCTTCTGGTAGATAATGAACAATCTTGATGCTCTCGATATCATGCTCAAAGTGCCCTCTCCATTTGGGTCATGGAATCTGCAGTGAGTGGAGATACTGCAGTTTTTCCCCTATGGTAGACTTTGAGAATATCCATGAACATTTCCAGGTGGACAGATGAAAAGAACTTTCCAAATCAGGGCTACAAATAGTGTCCACTTCTGAAGTCCTGTACTACATATGCAATATTGACAGAGCTGAATAAAACAGGAACTTCAATAATGGAGATGCTGGCTTAGAAGAAGGTGTAGGTGTCAGTTTGCTCATCTTCTTAGTGGGTTTCGAAGATTTTAACATAGAACAAAGAATAGTACAGCACAGTACAGGCCCTTCAGCCCACAATGTTGTGCTGACCCTTAAACCTGCCTCTCATATAACCCCCACCTTAATTTCCTCCATATACCTGTCTAGAAGTCTTAAATTTCACTAGTGTTTCTGCCTCCACCACTGACTCAGGCAGTGCATTCCATGCACCAACAACTCTCTGAGTAAAAAACCTTCCTCTAATATCCCCCTTGAACTTCCCACCCCTTACCTTAAAGCCATGGGAAGAGGCACTGGCTGGCCACTCTATCTATTCCTCTTAATATCTTGTATGCCTCTATCATGTCTCCTCTCATCCTCATTCTCTCCAAAGAGTAAAGCCCTAGCTCCCTTAATCTCTGATCAGAATGCATACTCTCTAAACTAGGCCGCATCCTGGTAAATCTCCTCTGTACCCTTTCCAATGCTTCCACATCCTTCCTATAGTGAGGCGATCAGAACTGGACACAGTACTCCAAGTGTGGCCTAACCAGAGTTTTACAGAGCTGCATCATTACCTCATGACTCTTAAACTTTATCCCTCGACTTATGAAAGCTAACACCCCATAAGCTTTCTTAACTACCCTATCTACCTGTGAGGCAACTTTCAGGGATCTGTGGACATGTACCCCCAGATCCCTCTGCTCCTCCACACTCCCAAGTATCCTGCCATTTACTTTGTATTCTGCCTTGGAGTTTGTCCTTCCAAAGTGTACCATCTCACACTTCTCCGGGTTGAATTCCATCTGCCACTTCTCAGCCCACTTCTGCATCCTATCAATGTCTCTCTGCAATCTTTGACAATCCTCTACACTATCTACAACACCACCAATCTTTGTGTCATCTGCAAACTTGCCAACCCACCCTTCCACCCCCACATCCAGGTCATTAATAAAAGTCACGAAAAGTAGAGGTCCCAGAACCAATCCTTATGGGACTCCACTAGTCACAACCCTCCAATCCGAATGCACTCCCTCCACCACGACCCTCTGCTTTCTGCAGGCAAGCCAATTCTGAATCCACCTGGCCAAACTTCCCTGGATCCCATGCCTTCTGACTTTCTGAATAAGCCTACCATGTGGAAACTCAGTAAATGCCTTACTAAAATCCATGTAGATCACATCCACTGCACTACCCTCATCTATATGCCTAGTCACCTCCTCAAAGAACTCTAGCAGGGTTGTTAGACATAATCTGCTCTTCACAAAGCCATGCTGACTGTTCCTGACCAGACCATGATTCTCTAAATGCCCATAAATCCTATCTCTGAGAATCTTTTCCAAGTTTTCCAATTTTGCAAAGATTTTAGTGGCATCTTTCAGCATCTTGAAGCATCTGCTATTAGTACACAGGTTTGATGAAAGTTGATATGTTGGAAGTGTTCAAAATGAAGAAAGATCAGGTATTGAAGTTTAATTTTTATTTTGATGATGAAATTATGAAGGATGGCATAATCATACTTCCCCCCCCAATTGCATCAAATCCAGTCCTAGAATGACTGACGTTTTGAAATAATTTTAAAGAATATGCTATAATATATGCAGAGTAGGAAAATATGCTGATGTGAGAGCAAATATATTCCTAACCAAAAAGTATTTAACAGAATGGTGATGATTAGCAACAAATGCTAAGTCTTGTCAATGACAAGATCCACAAAATAAATAATAGTTTTTTTTTTAATGGCCAGCAACAGAATGTCATTACCTTTCAATTTATGTTAATTACATTTTCCAAAAGTATTGTAAATTAAGCCAAATAATTAGCTGGTATGTGTTTTATTGTTATGTTTTATATCAGTAAAAAGACATAATTCTAATTTGGTCAGTATGCTTTGCGGTTTATGGTCAGAAAAAATATTAAACGTGCAGTTTATCAGACCATTAACCCACTTAAGGTTAAAAAGACAACACTAGTGAATCTGCAGATGCTGGAGATAAATAAAAACACAAAATGCTGGCAGAACTCAGCAGGCCAGACAGCATCTATGGGAGGAGGTAGTGACAACGTTTCCAGAAACGTCGTCACTACCTCCTCCCATAGATGTTGTCTGGCCTGCTGAGTTCTACCAGCATTTTGTGTTTTTATTAAGGTTAAAAAGAATTCACTTTGTAAAGCATCACTGTGGTTAAACAATTCCATCCGCAAGCTCAAAGATTATTCAGAGTGGTGAGAGAAAATGGAGGAAAACTGGGATAGAAGTCCACTATAATATTTTTAAGGAGAAACTAACCTCTTTTAATGCTCCTGCACTCTCTGTAAGAAGAGCCCATTTTTCCCACATCATTGGAAAGAACAGCAGCAATTCAGGAATACTATTTTCAACCAGAAACCAACTGTTGAGCCCTGCCCAAACCTACAGTATCCTCAGTCAAATATTTGCCATAAAATGTGAGAAATTCACAGTATTTCTTTTGTTTTAAATCAACAAAATTACTCCATTAGGGAGAGTATAAACCACTGATACTGGTAACCTCTATAGCCAACCTTGTAAAAAGATAGCATAGACAGCTATGTTCAATTCAGAATTCTATATATAGATTGTAACAAAGAGTAAACCACCTACTTGCTGTCTTAACCCTGTTCCTACCACACTTCTGAAGGACTCTTTTAGTAGAGCTTTCAATTCTGCTAGAAAGTTTATTACCATATCCCTTGAAACTGGAGTTTTTCCAGATGCCGTCAAAATGGTGGCTGTCAAACCTCTACTTAAATAGACAAACCTTGAGAGTAAGGTACTCACTGACTGCAGGTCTACATAAAATCTTCTCTCCTACACAAGATCCTTAAGCAAGTCATCTTCAACCAACTCTATTTTCTGAATAAGAACAATATTCTAGAAAAGTTTCAGTCAAATTTTAGAGCAAGCCACAGCACAGAGACAGCCCTTACCAAAATTGTCAGCAACCTTAGGCTCAGCACTGATGCCAACAGGGTCTCTGTTCTTATTCTCTAAGATCTAAGTGATGCCTTTGACACAATTGACCACAACATATTCCTAGATTGCCTTGTGAACTGGATTGGCCTCTCTGGTAGTGCCCTCAATTGGTTTTACTCATGTATCTTGGAGAGAAAATGCTTTACCCATCTTGGAGTCAATTTTCCAAGACATACGATATACCTTTTGGGGTTGCTCGGGGAAGCTGACTTGGGCCACTACTCCTCTCCTTATGTATGCTCCTCTTAGGAGACATAAGAGAGTACAACCTTGATTTCCACAGTTATGTAGGTGACACACAGATGGATAGCTTGGTCGAACCTGACGATGATAACATCCCATTTTCTCTGACTTCTGGACGAGCAGTAATTTTCAAACACTAAATGGAGATAAAACAAATACTTCTGTTGGTCCCAACACCAAAAAGAGATCATATTCTTGATAAGCTCGAGAACTTAGCTTCCCTGTAAAATAAGTAACAAGCTTGGGTGTTATTTTTGATTCAGATTTGAACTTTAAATCCCAGATAAACAAAGTGACCAGGGAACCATTTCTACATTTAAGAAATATTGCAAAGGTATCTCTGTTTCTGTCATAGAATGAAGCTGAAAAACTAATCCACACCTTTATATTGAATAGACTAGATTACTGCAACTTTTTACTGGCTTTACAAAACAATCTATTGATAAACTTCAACTCATTCAGAATGCCACTGCTAGACTTTTAACCAAAACCATGAATGAGACAGTATATCACTCACATCCTAACTACTCTGCATTGACTTCCCATGTCTTTTAGGAATTTATTTTAAAGCTCTCTTACCTGTTTTAAAGCTCTCAATGGTCTGGGACTGCAGTACATCACAGAATCACTTTCATTTTATAATCCTGCTTGAGCTTTCAAGTCTTCATCTGCTGGTCTGTTGAATTTAAGCAATCTCTTCAAACGATAGCTGTTAGGTCAGCTTTTTGTAACTACTCTCCTAAACTGTGGAACGCGATACCTAAAACTATAAGGGATGCAGATTTAGTTGAAACTTTTAAATACCAGCTCAAAACTTATAGTATTCAACCTCACATTTGACTAACATCTTTTTTCTTTTATTTTCAGTCTCAGTTTATCCTATTGAAATCACTTTGAACTATAGTGTTTGTATGAAAAGTGTTAGATAAATACATTAATAAAGTTACTTTTGGGAATATGGTCATTTACCTGACAATAATTTTAATGAAGGTTTTTCCAGTAATGCCTTTGTCATCTCCAAATACTAATTGCAAATTCATGCATCTGATCCAGTCAAACAGAAAATGACAAAGGTGGCAGTGTTTATGGGTTAGCTGTACCAAGAAAGTGAAATCTATGTTTCATAACAAATTGATCAAAAGGCCAATTTGTCACTTGTACAAAGACATACAACAGATTTTAGTAAACAAGTCATGAATAACAGCATTGGCATAACCCAGTTTGTTAAAACAGACTAATGATTGTGTGCTGAGCCTGTTGTATACCTGTGCTCCAGAGCAAAATTGCAGTAATTTATGGCATTTTGCTCTTTTATTATTCTGTTATAAAAGACAATTTGTTATACTGAGGTCATTTGGTCTGTGGCTAGGAGCATATGTGGTGTAAACACTTAGAAAGGATCAATGCTAATGATACACTTTTAATACAACAGATCTAATAGAGGAAAAACTGATGAGATTATCAGAAAAAATGTTTATTACTGTCACTCTAATGTGATCTATATTTTTAATAAAAGAAATTGAATTTTGAAAAAAACAAGGCTTCATTGGGAAAATAGAATAAAAGATAAAATGAAGTAACATACAATGGGAATATTAACGTGAACAAATAATCCACTTAAAGTTCTAGCACAGGAAAGAGGATTGGCTATTTCTCCTTTGTTCCATCACTCAATTAGATAAGGGTTGAACTAATTTTGTTAAAAGAGTTTTCATCTTTCATCCTTACTAAGCTTGGATAAATGAAAATCAATAAAACTGATCTGATATTAAAAACTGACCTAGTATCATATGTCATAAATGAAAGAGAAATTCATGGGTGTGTCAAAAGGTCTTAAATTTAGATTGGACCCAAGATCTCAAGCTGAATTGCTGAAAAATATAGCATGATTTTTGGTTTAAACATTTCAATAAGCTTACTTATAGGAAGTTGTTTCTTTTTTAAAAAATAAAGCAGTGCTTCAGACTTTCAAAACTTCTTATTTTTGCATTTACTCTTACCCAACTGACTCCCAATTCTAAATTTGTTGCTTTGAAAGCAGCTCACAGCACTGCAAGAGATGGCCTACAGCAAAACCCAAGTTACAAGGAAAAAGCTCATAACAATAAAAAAAAACAGAACCTGAAGAGGAGGTCTCTTGGATCATTGTGCCAGTTCTCTATGCAATTATATCATGGCTGATTTTCTACTACTCTGGCACTCTCCTGTACTACTCCTTGCTGACAAAAAAAACTATTGATTTCTCTCTATTATACTCAGTAACTGAACCACTAAAGCCAATTTGGAGAGAAAATTTCAAAGATTCATTTCTCTTGGGCTAAATAAATGTCTTCACACCAATACTGAGTAGCTGTTCCCTTATTTTGACACTCAAAGAATCATGCTGCATGAAAGCAGGCCATTTGCTCCAACTCATCTATTCCAACCTGCATTTACCCCATCTTCCAACACTTGGCCCATAGCCCTCTATGTCCCAATAATTTAAGCATTCATCTAGATCTTTGGTTCCCAACCTTTATCATGCCATGGACCTTTACAAGTAACCAAGGGGTCTGTGGACCCCAGGTTAGGAACCCCTGATCTAGATAATACTTCACACACTGTCAGTGATCGAGCTTTAACCACTTACTGGGTGAAGGTGGGGCCCCACTCATAGATAGATAGATAGATAGATAGATACTTTATTCATCCCCATGGGGAAATTCAACATTTTTTCCAGTGTCCCATACACTTGTTGTAGCAAAAACTCATTACATACAATACTTAACTCAGTAATAATATGATATGCATCTAAATCACTAACTCAAAAAGCATTAATAATAGCTTTAAAGAAAGTTCTTAAGTCCTGGCAGTTGAATTGTAAAGCCTAATGGCATTGGGGAGTATTGACCTCTTCATCCTGTCTGAGGAGCATTGCATCGATAGTAACCTGTCGCTGAAACTGCTTCTCTGTCTCTGGATGGTGCTATGTAGAGGATACCCTCTCTCGACCACTTCTCCCTTACCCTAATTCCATGCATCCTATCCTACCTACAGTATACACCTCAGTTTTGATATACTTCAATCATGGTCCCTTTTATTATCCTCTGCTGCAGGGTAAAAAGACTAAGCTTCTTCAGTCTCTCTTTATAACTGAACTACTACATCCCCAGATGGCATCCTAGTGAATCTTCCCTGCACCCCTTCCAGCACCATCATATCCTTGTATTTTGATGATAAATCAGCACACAGTACTAAATGAAATCCAACCAAGGCTTTTTTTTCCCTCAAGTTGGAGCGCAACTTCCCTGCTTCTCATTTATTGTCCTGACTAATGCAGTCCTGCTGAAGGGTCTCGAACTGAAATGTCAACTGTACTCTTTTCTGTAGATGCTGCCTGACCTGCTGAGTTCCTCCAGCATTTTGAGTGTGCTGCAAGGCCAATATCCTAATATGCCTTCCTAATCAAGTTGTCTACCTGCATTGCCATCATTAAGGATCTATAGACTTGCATCGAGGCCTCTCTGTTCCTCAGACTCTGCTACCAAAAACAATGTTCAAATATCAGTTTCTTTCTCCTTTTGCTAAGCCAGTTTTGGATCCGGTTTGTCTACTTCTTTGTAGGTTCTAAACTTTTAAAGCAATCTCTATGTCTGGGTCTTCAATAGCCTTTACCATGTAAATCACAATTTACTGCCTTGTTTGCATTGATACACTTAAAAGTTCAAGGAATTCAGTTTAATTTGTCATACAGGACCTACATCTGATTAGTCCCTGCTTTTCCACCTGATCATTAATCCTCTATGTCAAAACATATGCATACAGCATCTTCCCTACTACTGATGTCAGCCTTGCAGGACTATAGCAACCGAGCTTTTCCCTTCTGGGTTTCTTGAAAAAGTGAGAACCATTTTGATGTCCTCCAATAATCCTGTACCTTATTTGCAGCAATGAAAGTTCATGAGTCTCAGAGCCACAGCAATGTCCTTCCTTGCCTCCCTCAGCAGGTTGGTATAAATCCCAATGATCCAGGGAATTTCTCAAACTAAATGTCAGCATGCCTGACAGTTAGAAAAGGGGCTTGCCACCTGCTTAAGTTGAGGACAGAAATAGGTATTGGGCAAGCACATGGCACACTACCACCATTATGGCCAGTACAAACACGTATTGACTATCATCTTTGAAAGCAAAGTTTTTATATTTGATAAATGACTTGACTAATGCATTGGTATTACCATTTGTGAAATCCCAAAAACATTTCTGGCAGATCAAGATGAGGAAGTTGAGACCCAAGGCAAACTTGAATAAAGTGGTAAACATTTAGGCACCTGATTTGGTTGGCATCAGGCCTTGTTTTGATAGGCTACAAATATCTCCAGCTACTGCAACACACCGAACCACTCATTCAAACATTTTATTTAAGCTTATTCTTCACAAGCACATTGCTCTCAACCTCCTGAAAGCAGCAAGCAGCTAATGAGGCTGCTGCTCTTTCTCGTTACCTTGGTCTTTGCCTAGGCTCTGATCTAACAACTTAAGCAGTAACCTTGCCAGTCTGATAAAAATCTGAAGTCAAATTAGGTCACCAAACCTCAAAAGTGGAGATGACAGCTTAGAAGTGTGCAAAGTTAACTCAGTGCATTGGTTTGATAAACAAATATTTTCATTAAAAATAAAACCCCACGATAGTATTTAGAATAAACTTTGAGCTTGAACATCAAAACATCTACCAGACCTTGAGCTCATGTGTTGGGTCAGGTTTTGATTTTATAACTAAACAAATTACTACTCTGAAATATCATTCAGCTGCATTGACACTACAAAAATATGAAAATAACACTTTAACATCAGGCATCAACCCAAGGATCAAATTCAAAACTAAATAAAAGATATGGTATAAGAGCTGTCTTGTAGACAAGTCAAAAACCATACAGAGTTTTACTCAGAATACCTTTCACTCAGTTTTCCAGGCTCTTCATGTGTTATCAGAAGATGTGAGTTCCATGCCCATCAGCCAGGAGATAGAACTGTGGAAAACCTCAACATATTAAATTTAAACACAAGGAATCCTCCTGCAGACTACTAGCTGCCATCCTGTCTCAGGCCTATCTAGTTTGATGTAGCAAGACACAAACCAGTTAAGGGACCACCACAACCCCAGAATTTTACTCTGCCATATATTCTCAGCTAAGTCTCACACTCATTCCACAGATATTACCACAAAAGCAATCTATCCTTGATTCATGTCCAAAAAATAAAGGATTTTTAGAGCTGCACTAGGAGTAGCAAAAACTTTAATTGCAGCAACAGCAAACCCTAAAATGTAATGTCACTCTCATGAAACTGCACATGGCAATGCCTTACAGCCTTGCTGTTAACAATAGTTAGCACTTCCTGTGGCCTCAACCTATCAGAACTATTCTCTTTGTTCCACAATTTCTCCTCCAGCAACTCTGAAACAAACTGATTTGTTTTCCTTTTCTCCAGTTCTTGGATCAGAAACAGAAACTCTGTTTCTCTTCCACAGACGCTACCTCACCTACTGAGTATTTCCCACATAATACTGAGCAAAAAGTTCAAGATGGCGCCAATAAGTGTGACTGGTATGCAGCTCTGACGAGAATCATCAAACACAGTGAATTTCTGTTAATTGAGCCATCGGTTAACTGGGGCAGATGCTTACTTAGGACAACCGTTAAAGAATAAAACCTAATCAAGTAAATAGCCGGGATTCCCTTTGTTTATTTGGGACACTACGCCACTGAACTAGGATAGGAAACTGTTGCTGAGCAGTTTCTAACTAGCATCAGTCACCGGCACTTGTGTGGTGGTTGGACACTACACCATGCTTAGAGTGAACAGTAGTTAAATTGTATCAATTGTGTGCACTTATGTTTGTTATCCCTTTGGGCTGACAGACACCAATTCAAAAATCAGTACAAACAGTACAATTTGTCATTGATAGTTGGCCAGAAGTTTGTATAAGACAATTCAGAACTGTTTTCTCACTGTGGTTTCAAGCATTCAGGTTTGGAGATGCCAGAAACTGCTAGGAGTGGAAATGAAATAATTTCATGACTTCAGAAAGAACTAAGAATTTGAAGATATTGACAATCATCCTGAATTTTACAATGAAAATGAAGATTATCCATTAATCGCACCGATTCTGTTAATTCACAATCAAAAGAATACGGCACTGGATGAATTTCTCCAGTGACAGATATTAGGAACTAATACAGAGTTTTATAGTTCTGTAGAAGTACTGGTAGTGTTCTAATTTGTTTTGTACTTTATTTAAATACATAATTTGATATTCAGTTAAATGGTAGTTCATACTTTTTTGTACATTTTTAAACATTTCCACGAATTTTTGGTTAATTTGGGCAGCTGCTTAATTGGCCCAAAATGTACTGGTCCCAATGTGTCCCAATTAACTGTAATCTACTATAGTCCCATTTAGGACTACTACTGCTGAAATTCACAGTCACAGCCAAGGGTACTTCAGTAAGCAACATTGTTTTAAGATGTTTAAAAAAGTATCAATCTTCAAAAATTGGCTGTTAGTACTTCCAAGCATCTTCAAGAACTTGCCATGGTTCTGCAGACTTTGGCTGTCTAGCTTGCGTCTGTCTCTCCAGATAATCTCAGACAGCCTCAAATGATGTTCAGATCAGGGCTCTGGAGGCCATACCATCTGTTGCAGAATTCCTTGTTCTTCTTTTCACTGAAGATATGGTCTTGGTTTGTGTTTGTGTTATTGTCCTTCTACAGAAGGAATTTGGGACCAACCAGAAGTCTCCATGATGGTATTGTGTGATGGATGAGAATCTGCTTGTACTCCTCAGCTGAGTATTCCATTAATTCTGACCAGATCACCAACTCAATCTGCAGAAATACAGCCCCAAACCTGCAGGGAATTTCTGCCATGCCTCACTATTGGCTGCAGACACTCATCCACGTAGCGCTTTTCAGACCTTCTACAGACAAACTGCCTCATAGCCAAAAATGCCAAATTTTGATCAGTCTATCCAGAGCACTTGCTGCCATTGTTCAGCACCCCAGTCCATGTGTTTTGTATGCCAGTTTCTTGGGTTTGTTTCCACTTCAAAGGAATGTCTTTTTGCCAGAAACTCTTCCATGAAGACCACTTGGAAGAGTTTCTTCCAAGTGACATGTTACGAACCCGCAGGTTTCGTTTACTGTGGGCCGTCACTTTAAAAGAGCGCTTCAATGAGGCAGGACTATGATCTTGCTCACTGACTGACTTGCAGCTTGTTTACCTTTAAAACAAGGACACAGGCAGTCACAGTCAGAGGTAAGAAGAAGAGACAGAGAGGAGCAAACCTGCAGCTTGTCAAAGCTGGAGATTTGGAACTCTGCTATACCCACAAGGATGGGGTGATTATTGATCCAGTGCACATTGAGTGTGCGGCTGTCACTTCGTATAATCCATAGGAGTGGATTTAGGAATGTCCTGTGGGACCACTCAAAGTTAACCCTTGCCTGGGTATGTTATATGGCAACCCCTTGAAGATGACATCCCTGTGACAGAACACTTTGGTGGTAATTCGTGTGTGGATTTGGAACGGCTCGATGGAGGATCTTCGACCACTGATATTTATTAATTATCATCATGGAACACGTGGAATTCTAAGTAATTGCCTTCTCTAAGTTTTACCTTGGATTATTTATTTATTTATTTATTTATTTATTTATTCGTTCATTCATTCCTCGGATTACCTAACTTTCCTACTTGATCATCTCAAGACTCGAAGCCTTGTTCCCCTAGGCTTGATAATTTGTGAGTTATATTTACACACATTTATGGACATAACAATGTTAACTTTTGTTTATCTTGTTTAAATTACAATATTATAAGTAGATACTAATAAAGATAACGCTTTTAACATTAAAACCAGAATCCAAGTGTAAACTCTATTGCTGCTGGTTTCATTTCTAAATTGTTACAGTTCGTAACAGACAAGGCTTGGTTTCTGACATGACTTCTCCAGACTGCAGAGGGGTGTATTTGAGTTCCAGTGGCTTCTGAGAGTTCAGAGCCAATACTACTGCTGGATTACTTCTGACTTAGTAGGTACGTCACTTTGATGTACCTCTCATCTGCTGCACTCATTTTTCTGACCTGATGCTCTGGATCCCATCCCCCTGACAAACTAGTTTAAACCCTCCCGAGTATCACTAGCAAACCTCCCAGCCAGGATATTTGTTCCTCTCTCAGTTTAGGTGCAACCCATCTTACTTATTTCAATATGTGAGAGATGTCCCCTTTTTTCAAGGAGTAGGGGTTTCCTTCCTCCACCATTAATGCTGCATATCCTCTATTTCTGGACATCTACCCTCATTCCATCTTCCCACCACCTTAACAGGGATAGAGTTCCTTCTGCCCTTACCTACCATCCCAGGACAATAGACAGTAGGTGCAGGAGTAGGCCATTCGGCCCTTCTAGCCAGCACCACCATTCACTGTGATCATGGCTGATCAAACAATCAGTACCCCGTTCCTGCCCTCTCCCCATATCCCTTGACCCCGCTGTCTATAAGAGCTCTATCTAACTCTCTCTTGAATGCATCCAGAGACTTGGCCTCCACTGCCTTCTGGGGCAGAGCATTCCACATATCCACCACTCTCTGGGTGAAAAAGTTTTTCCTCATCTCTGTTCTAAATGGCCTACCCCTTATTCTTAAACTGTGGCCTCTAGTTCTGGACTCACCCATCAGCGGGAACATGCTTCCTGCCTCCAGCGTGTCCAATCCCTTAATAATCTTATTATCAGGAGCCTCTGAGTCCAGCACATTTGCTGCAACTTCCACCATCTTCACCTCCCACCCCACTCTCTGCTTTCTGTGGGGATTACTCCCTACATGATTCCCTTGTCCATTCGTCCCTCCCCACTAATCTCCCTCCTGGCATGTATTCCTGCCAACAGAAGTGCCACACCTGCCCATGCACCACCATTCAGGTCCCAAAACAGCCCTTCCAGGTGAGTGAACTCTTCACCTGCAAGTCTGTTGGGGGTCATATCCGGTGGTCCTGATGCAGTCTCCTCCACAATGGTGAGACTCGATGAAATTGGGGGACTAACTTGCCAACTGTCTTCATTCCATCCACAACAAGCAGGATTTCCCAATGGCCAACCATTTTAACTCCAGTTCCCATTCCAACATGTTGATCCATGGCTTCCTCTACTGTCACGAGGAGGCCACCCTCAGGTTGGAGAAGCAACATCTCAAGTTGCAGTTGGTTAGCCTCTAAACTGATAGAATGAACACTGATTTCTACAACTTCTGGTAATTTCTTTCCCTTCCCTCTGCTTGCATTCCCCACTCTGGCTCCCATCTTACTACTTCCCCTCCTCTCCTCACCTATCACAACCCTATCGGGGCCCTCCTCCTTCCCTTTCTCCCATGGTCCACTCTTCTCTCCTACCAGATTCCTTTCACTTTACCTTTTCTACCTATTATCTCCCAGCTTTGTCCTCCCTCGTCCATCCACCTGCTTTCAGTATCACCTTCTATCTGTAATTCTTCCCTTTCCTTCACCTTCTTATCTGCTTCTTCTGCCTTCCTTTCCAATCCTGACGAAGGGGCTCAGCCCAAAACATCGACTGTTTCTTCATTTTCATGGATGCTGCCTGACCTGCTCAGTTCCTCCAGCATTTTGTGTGTGTTACTCTGGATTTGTGTTTCCTGAATACTTTTGGGTTTATCTTATGGATTTTGGACTGCTGATACTGAAAATCACCATAAAATTTCAACCCTGATCTACCCAATCCAATTTCCTCCACTGTCAAAACTGCACCTTTGCCTCTCACAACCATCTGTCCTTCCATGAAAAGCTTACCCACAGTGCAATACCTGACTGGTATGGAGCCAATAACATGTCTCTGAATGTGAACAAAACAAAAGAGATGGTTGTTGACTTCAGGAGGGCACGGAGCGACCACTCTCCGCTGAACATCGACGGCTCCTGGGTAGAGATCATTAAGAGCACCAAATTTCTTGGTGTTCACCTGGCGGAGAATCTCACCTGGTCCTTCAACACCAGCTCCATAGCAAAGAAAGCCCAGTAGTGTCTCTACTTTCTGCGAAGGCTGAAGAAAGTCCATCTCCCACCCCCCCATTCTCATCACATTCTACATAGGTTGTATTGAGAGTATCCTGAGCAGCTGCATCACTGCCTGGTTCGGAAATTGCAGAGTCTTGGATCGCAAGACCCTGCAGCAGATAGTGAGGTCAGCTGAGAAAATCATCGGGGTCTCTCTTCCCGCCATCACAGACATTTACACTACACGCTGCATCCGCAAAGCAAACAGCATTATGAAGGACCTCACACACTCCTCATACAAACTCTTCTCCCTTCTACCATCTGGAAAAAGGCACCAAAGCATTCGGGCTCTCACGGCCAGACTATGTAGCAGTTTCTTCCCCCAAGCCATCAGACTCCTCAATACCCAGAGCCTGGACTGACACCAACTTACTGCCCTGTACTGTGCCTATTGCCTTGTTTATTATTTATTGTAATGCCTGCACTATTTTGTGTACTTTACGCAGTCCTGGGCAGGTCTGTAGTCTAGTGTAGTATTTTCTGTGCTGTTTTTATGTAGTTCAGTGTACTTTTTGTACTGTTTCATGTAGCACCTGAAACAGTCCTGAAAATTGTGTCTCATTTTTACTGTGTACGGTACCAGCAGTTATGGTCAAAATGACAATAAAAAGTTACTTGACTTGACTTGTTTCCTACATTCCAACCTGGCACTCAAAGTCATATTCATTCTGATCTCTCAATCACGAAAACCACCCACGACCTGGACCAACCTGCTCACACCTCCAGTGTCCTTTGCAGCAGCAAACGATCACAATTACATTGGTCTCTCAGATGGAATTGTATGCTGGTATTACAACGAAAAGCACACACTTTATACTTCAGACCTAAATGATTTGGAGCCTCTAAAGAATTGTAAGAAATGGTTTGAAATTATGCTGTGCCTGAAAAGCTTAAATTATTTGAATCTCACTGAATGTATTCACTCATGACAAATGTTCAGATAATGAAATTCATGCAAATAATTTCATGCCAGATATTACAATTGTAAATTTAACTACCTCAGACACAAGGATGGCCTAAACATACATATATCTAATATAAAGACACTCGTCAAATCAGCATGACTAAAATCAGCATGACTAAAACCTTCAGTAGGAGATTTTATTAAAGAGCCTTGCAGTAATTTTTTTCATTTTGAATTTTACAGGACCAGCAAAACAAACATGTCCACCAGGGTTTTGCTAGTATTTGTGCTAAATAAGCATTTTCCCCACCTTGGGTCATCTATCCTTCGAACTTCTTTATATTTCTCCGATGATTTATTTCAATATCCAGGGCAGTGAACATTCTCCGGATTTGTTGGCAAATTAAATCATATCAAATCCTATTGAATTGTCAACATTTCTTCCATTTTATATATTTAAGAGATACAGTGAGCCCTCTTGGCCCTCTGAACCACGCTGCCTGGTGACCTCTGATTTGACCCTAACCATATAACAAATACAGCCCTTCTAGTCCGTGCCGAATGCTTACTCTCACCTAGTCCCACCTACCTGCACTCAGCCCATAACCCTCCATTCCTTTCCTGTCCATATACCTATCCAATTTTTTTTTAAATGACAAAATTGAACCTGCCTCTACCACTTCTACTAGAAGCTCATTCCACACAGCTACCACTCTCTGAGTAAAGAAATTCCCCCTCATGTTACCCTTAAACTTTTGCCCCCTAACTCTCAACTCATGTCCTCTTGAATCTCCCCTACTCTCAATGGAAAAAGCCTATCCACGTCAACTCTATCTATCCACCTCATAATTTTAAATACCTTTATCAAGTACCCCCTCAACCTTCTACGCTCCAAAGAATAAAGTCCTAACTTGTTCAACCTTTCTCTGTAACTTAGGTGCTGAAACCCAGGTAACATTCTAGTAAATCTCCTCTGTACTCTCTCTATTTTGTTGACATCTTTCCTATAATTCGGTGACCAGAACTGTACACAATACTCCAAATTTGGCCTCACCAATGCCTTGTACAATTTTAACATTACATCCCAACTCCTATACTCAATACTGTTGATTTATAAAGGCCAACATACCAAAAGCTTTCTTCACCACCCTATCCACATGAGATTCCACCTTCAGGGATTCCACCATTATTCCCAGATCACTCTGTTCTACTGCATTCCTCAATGCCCTACCATTTACCATGTATGTCCTATTTTGATTAGTCCGACCAAAATGTAGTACCTCACACTTATCAGCACTAAACTCATCTGCCATCTTTCAGCCCACTCTTCTAACTGACCTAAATCTCTCTGCAAGCTTTCTTGGGACAATTACAATTAACCTACTAACTAGTCTTTGGGCCGTGAGAGGAAACTGGAGCACCTGGAAAAAACCCATGCATTCCTAAGGTACAACATACGGATTACTTACAGAAGATGGCGGGACTGAGCTCCTGAGCTGTAATAGCATCACACTGACTGCTATGATAACATGGTGCCCATGTGTAATTTATAAGGAAACTGAACATGAGGAGATCAACATTTTATCTGACAGGTAACAAAACAGCAACCTTCTGATGCCTTGATTTATCACTACAATTTATAAAACTAATATAGGAATTATTCATTAAAAATGCGTGCCTCCATTTTGCATGTTCAACAAATGTGGATGCAATAGATTGACTGAGTGCTCACTGAATGCAGACACTCGTTTGATTACTTTCTAATACAGTGTTACTCAAAGTAATTTACTCGACGGAATTCAGGGATATGAGGATCAGACAGAGTAGTTGCCTTTACATTCTTAGGCTACATCCACACTAGGCCGGATAATTTTGAAAATGCCAGTTCCACGTAAAAACGATAAGCGTCCACACTAGACGTTTTTAAAAATATCTCTGTCCACATTAAAATGGATATTTTGGCGAATCTCCTACTGCGCATGCGCAGGACACATCCACCGAAAACAAGCGACGTGTTTGGTGTCGAATCTCGCTGTGAAAGACTTAGTGCACATTTGTTCAGTTACAGACTAAAAAAACTTAAATGACGGACAGCTATTGGCTCTAGCACAGGAGGACTTAAAACTAAAAATAACAAATACTGGAGCGTATGGAGGCAACCGACAGGAAGTTCACGGATAGTATGACCCAGCTGATGATGAACATCGAAAAACTGATGAACTCTATTGCATTAATAAAGCCACTTGTTAAATGTATAAAACATGTCTGCATCAGTATTATCTTGTATTTCCATACACTGTTACATTAGGCTGTTACACATCTATTGTCAGAGAAGTATATGCATAAATAGGTAAACCACCTTCATACGAGCAAGGAGAATAAACAGGGCAAAGTGAGTATACTTATTTATTCAGTAAGTTATGGGTCAAAGTATTTGGTGAGTACATTTCTAACTCTTCTGGCTTCAGTCTCGTTGCCGTCTGATCTGAAATTGTTAGGTTGCGTTCAAGAAAACAATGATATAGCACGCTGCCATCACCATCTCTCATTAGATTTCTCCGGTTACCCCATCCGCACTGCTCCAGCCAATCCGACGCTTTCAAAATTACACTCTCTGGAGAGCGTTTCTGAAAATCTCCGGTTTTGGGGAAGGAAAACGTCGTTTCAGAGTGGACAGAGGGTTAAAAACAAAGAGAAAAAGCTTCAGTTACGGATTTATCCAGTGTAATGTGGTCGTAGCCTTAGTCATGATCTTACTAAATGGTTAAGGGAATGGAATTCTCAAAAGATGAAGTGGTAGCTCTTTATTCTCCTCAAATTCAGTGCTTTTATAGACCTCTGATTTATTGCTGATACCACAAATTTATTTTTTGTAAATTATTTTTTATTGAAGTTTATCATCAAACATTTCCATAAGATGTATGTTGGATATTGCACATATAATATTAAAAATCTTATTTAAGTGAACAAATGAGCCAGAAGCTTTACGTTGGTGTCTAAACAAATTATTCTACTCCTGGACAAGGAAAATGAAATAGAAGCCGAATTGGCTGTTCAGTTATTCAAATTCTTCACCATTCAATAAGACCATGACTGATGAAATCATATTCCTGCCCCATCTCCTTATTACATGATTACTCTAAGCGAGTCCAGAAAGGGTTAATTACACCTCCATGTTGAAGATCCACTACTAATGCAAAGAGAAAGAAACTCTTACATTACTCTCCTAAAGTCTTCCGATTAAATTTCCTAAAAGCCTTTTTGGCTGAAAGTATCATCCAGACTCAAGGGTAGATTGACTTTGGCTGAGATTTCAAAAACAAAAATATACATGGAATATTTTCTCAAAGCAATTTATACTTGGCTTAATCCCACAATCACTCAGTTGGTGCTGTAAACTTAAACTTACACTTGATAAATAATGTTCCTTCTTTGGTTAGTTTTCACAATTTGAAGAAATGGTAGAAAGACAGCTTAATATATAGCCAGCAAGGAGAGTCAACGGGAGCAAAACTAAACCAACACATAACTTTAGGTCAGGAGTAATGTTAAAATGTTACATGAATAAATGTTCGATGAATCACGACAGTTTAGGTATGAACATGAGTCTGGGGATATATTTGGTGAAATATGGCATTGAAATATTAAAGTAGAAAATAAAATATTAAGAAAGGTATTAGAAATTCACTGATTTCCCCATGTAGCACAAATCTGCTCGGTCTGTGTACGTGCTTGGAACGTAATATTAACCCTTGCCTCCTGTTGTCTCTCCAGAGGCAATGGAACAAACATGGCTCACTGAACCACTCAGGCAATATGCAGAGACTGGCCATGAAGGCAAGCTAGGATGAGTGGTACAGCTGCTCAACACTAATACATGTTGCTCAGAGATGGTTTCTGACTGGCAAAATGATCGTGGTCCAAGAAGCGAAGAGCTTTAAGACCTTCCTGGTGGGGGATGGAGGTATATAGGGACTGGACGTCCATGGTGAAAATAAGACGGTGGGGGCCAGGGAACTTAAAATCATTGAAAAAATTCAAAGCGTGAGAAGTGTCGCAAACATAGGTGGGAAGAGATTGCAAAGCCTGGTGACCACCCCACCAGCCTCCAGGTCCAACATATAATTCTCCGTAACTTCCGCCACCTCCAACGGGATCCCACTACCAAGCACATCTTTCCCTCCCCCCCTTTCTGCTTTCTGCAGGGATCACTCCCTATGCAACTCCCTTGTCCACTTGTCCCCCCCATCCCTTCCCACCGATCTCCCTCCTGGCACTTATCCTTGTAAACGGAACAAGTGCTACACCTGCCCTTACACTTTCTCCCTCACCACCATTCAGGGCCCCAGACAGTCCTTCCAGGTGAGGCAACACTTCACCTGTGAGTCGGCTGGTGTGGTATACTGCGTCCGGTGCTCCCGGTGTGACCTTTTATGTATTGGTGAGACCCGACGCAGACTGGGAGACCGTTTTGCTGAACACCTATGCACTATCCGCCAGAGAAAGCAGGATCTCCCAGTGGACGCACATTTTAATTCCACGTCGTATTCCCATTCTGATATGTCTATCCATGGCCTCCTCTACTGTCAATATGAAGCCACACTCAGGTTGGAGGAACAACATCTTATATACCGGCTGGGTAGCCTCCAACCTGATGGCATGAACATTGACTTCTCTAACTTCCGTTAATGCCCCTCCTCCCCTTCTTACCCCATCCCTGACATATTTAGTTGTTTGTTTTTTTTCTTGCCCATCACTCTGCCTGATCTCCATCTCCCTCTGGTGCTCCCCTCCCCCTTTCTTTCTCTCTAGGCCTCCTGTCCCATGATCCTTTCCCTTCTCCAGCTCTGTATCCCTTTTGCCAATCACCTTTCTAGCTCTTAGCTTCATCCCACCCCCTCCAGTCTTCTCCTATCATTTCGCATTTCCCCCTCCCCCTCCTACTTTCAAATCTCTTAGTATCTTTCCTTTCAGTTAGTCCTGACGAAGGGTCTCGGCCTGAAACGTCCACAATGCTTCTCCTTATAGATGCTGCCTGACCTGCTGTGTTCCACCAGCATTTTGTGTGTGTTGTTGTTTGAATTTCCAGCATCTGCAAATTTCCTCGTGTTTGCCAATTACATTATATCTGTTCATAATAACAATCTCATTACCCCGTATTCATGCAAGTTATATTGAAATATAATTTCAATATAGTTATATTGAAATATACTAATCTATTACAAAAAAAAATCTAACCCTTACCGAGAAGGAGAAAAGGTAAACTACCTTCTCATATAATAAAAATTAATAATAGCCAACATCTGAGTTTAAAAATGAATTGAAGATTTTGAAAATAATTCAGAAAAGGTCCCTACAATGTTTGAAAGTCTTGACGAGATTCAGAAATTGAACAATGAATCTTCTCTAAATCTAAACATGACATAACGTTGCATAACCACTGACCCTGAGTAGGAGGAAAAACATCTTTCCATTTAAACAAAAGTGCCCTCCAGCTATAAGAGAGCTAAAGGCCAAAATCTGTAAGTCAGATGCCTTCAGCTTAATATCTTGTCCTGCAACAATTCCGAATAGGGCCGTCAGGGGGTTCGGCTTAAAGTTGACTCTAAAAAGTAAGGAAAAAGTTTGAAAAGCTTCCAATAGTCTTCAAGATTCGGACAAGTCCAAAACATATGAATTAATGATACTTCTCCATTATTACATCTGTCACAGTAGAGAGATATATCTGAATAAAACAAGATAGCTTATCCTTAGTCATATGAGCTCTATGTACCACCTTAAATTGCATGAGGGAATGACGAGTACATATCAATGAAGTATTAACCCATTTAAAAACTTCATTCCAAGTTTCCTCAGATATTGATATTGATGTCTGTAAATCTTGTTCCCTAGAGATTCTTAATTTTGTCTAAAGGAACATTCCTCATCCCCCATAACTTACCATAAATATTAGATATTGAACCATTATGAAAAGGTGTCAAACTAAAAATTACATCTAATAAGCTCTTATCTGAGCTTATAGGAAATGTGTATAATTGAGAGCTTAAAAAATCTCTGATTTGTAAATATCTAAAAAAGTGATTTTTGGCTATATTTAGCTGACAATTGCTCAAATGAAAAAAGGTTTTCTCCAACAAACAGATCCCAAAAACATTTAATATCCAACCTGTCCTATTCTTTAAAAACTAAATCAGTCATGGAGGGTTTTAAAACAATTAGAATAAATGGGACTAGAAAGAGAAAATCTCAATAAACCTAACTGTTTTCTAAATTGTAACCAGATCCTCAGAGTATGTTTAACTATTAAATTATCAGTTAGTTTACTTACAAATAAAGAATAGAAAATTTATTAACAGTTAGCTTCTAAAGAGACCCATACCCGACAATCTACACAATTAATATAATATAGCCAAAACGTAAGATACATATATTAACTGCACAGTAATAAAACCTAAAATTAGGTAACGCTAAACCTCCAGACTTTTAGGTTTTTGAAGATGAACTTTATTTAAACAAGGGCATTTATTTTTCCATATATAAGAGGATAAAATAGAATCAAGAGAGTCAAAAAAGGATTTAGGAATAAAAACGGGTAAAGCCTGAAAAAGATATATAAATTTAGGTAGAATATTCATTTTAATAGAATTAATTCATCCAATCGACGATATTGAAAGAGGTGACCAATTTAATGATATCCTTTTTACATGATTCAATAAAGTAAGAAAGTTTTCTTTAAACAGGTGTTTGTAATTCTTAGTGACTGTTACACCCAAATAAATAAATTGATTCCTTACAACTTTAAAAGGGAGATTAGTATTAATTGATACCAAATTATTTAAAGGAAATAATTCACTCTTATGTAGGTTCAATTTATATCCTGAAAACTGGCTAAAACAGGAGAGTAAAGGAAGTATGCAAGGTAACAAGGTCTCAGCATTAGAGATAAACTGCAATATATCATCAGCATAAAGCAAAATTTAGTGAGTAATACCCCTCTTTAAAATACCACAGATATCATTAGATTCTCAAAAAGCAATGGCAAGGGGTTTTAAAGCTAGATCAAAGAGCTCAACGGACAGCCTTGTCTAGTTCCGCGATGAAATTTAAGTGATTTGGAATTTTGAAAATTAGCAAGAACCCGAGCAGACGGAGATAGATAAAGTAATTTAATCCATTGAATAAAATCTGGTCCAAAATTAATTTTTTTTAAGGTTTTAAATAAATAATTCCATTCAACCCGATTGAAGGCCTTCTCAGCATCTAAGGATATCACACATTCCGATATCTCCTGGGAGGGAGAGTAAATAACATTTAATACATGTTGTATATTAAAATGAGAATGTCAGTTTTTAATAAATCCAATCTGATCATCAGAAATAATAGAAGGTAGAATAATTTCAATCCTACGAGCCAGAAGTTTAGAAAGGATTTTAGTATCAACATTGAGTAATGAAAATGGTCTATATGAAGAACATTCAGTTGGGTCCTTGTTCTTCTTTAGGATAAGGAAAATAGAGGCTTCATAGAAAAATTGAGGTAAGCTACCCAATTTGAAAGAATCCAAAAAGTATAAGGGTAACTGCGGTATAATTAATGAAGAAAAAGCCTTATAAAATTCTCCAGAGAATCCATCTGGACCCGTTTTTAAAGTTCAAAGTAAATTTATTATCAAGGTACATACTGTAAATGTCATGATATACAATCTTCGGCTTGATTTTCTTCCAGACAATCACATTAAATGCAAAAAGCACAATAAGACCAATGAAAGACCACACCCAAAAGGATGGACAACCAATGTGCAAACAACAAACAGTGCAAATACAAAAAGGGGGGAGAAAAAGTAATTTCTGGTGGTGTAGTGACATCAGCACTGGACTTCAAGGCAGATGGTCCTAATTCAAACCCAGCCAGGTCCCAACCTGGGCAGCAGCATCTGTACCGAAGAAAGACCTGGCAATCTACTTCCATATCTTTCCATGAAAACCCCATGGACCCCATGGCCCATGAGGTCACGAAGAGTCGGACTCAACTTAACAACTGAACAGCAAAATTAATTTAAATCACTTTGGAGAGATCGGTTTTCATAGAAAGTGTCTTTCTGTTGATCAGTGTCAAAAAAAGCCGGATTAAATCCACTGTGGTTCAATGTTGTAAAACAATAAAACATAATATTGTAACTTCCAAGGGGGGGGGGGGGTACCTTTTATAGGCACTGTATACACAAGTTGATACTTAATTCTCACCACAAAATTACTTGTAGTTTTTGTAGTTGGCTGAGGGGTGTGGTGGGGGGGGGGGGGGAGAGGAAGAGAACAAAATATCTTCTCTATCACTTCCTCACAAAACTTAACACCCACATTGGACAAAATGATACAATCAAAGGTAATAATAGTCACATGTGTAGCTGAAGAAACAATTTACCCAGAATTAAACAGAACTTGAAAGGAAAGCCAAGGTAAATTAACACAAAGTGTTACTGAAGCAAAATTTGGAATTGGTAAAGCTGTACAAGAACCTTTCATTTTTCTCTTGTGATTGAAATCATTGTTCAACTCTTCATGAAATACGCCTCTGTAAATATTTAGTTTCTCCATTAACAATGTTTCCCAAATTTTTTTAAAAGATCTTTATTTAAATGTATCCAATAGCTGACTGTTTCTTCATCTGTGTCCAAGTTTGCAAATTTAACACAGCCACAAGGTTTTCTTACGCTCTAAAAATGTTTAAAAACTAATGAACCCAAAAATATCATGGAAGCTTCAGGGAGCAATAGATGTGGCTTGGGACAGAACTTTCATCCAGGTTATGTCATTAGTTATAACAAACCATGATTCCAGAATTACGTCCTGGAAATACAGATCCATAAATCCTTGAAAATGACAATACAGATAGGGTAAAAGGCAGCTTTTGGCATATTGGCCTTCATAAATCAGGGCACAGAGTACAGGAATAACATGTAAAATGCTGAAGGAACTCAGGAGGGCAGGCAGCATCTATGGAAAAGTTTAAACAGTTGACATTTCAGGCCAAGACCCTTCATCAGGGATGTTGATTGATTGCAAGGTGTTTTGAAGACATTGGTGGGACCAAATTTAGATAATTCTGTGCAGTTCTAGACACCTACTTACAGGAAAGATAGATGCTCGAGTGCAGAGAAAATTTCAAGGATTTTGTAACTTTAAAACATAAACCAATTCAAAGGAAGACACGGGAGTCTGAGAAGGTGGGTCAAATTTCATGTTTACTTTAAGCAAGGCATGCACATACCACGTGGTTGTGTGACGAAGTATGCAATTCATGTATTTATACATATAACATATGCATGTTACATGTACAAATACATGAATGTAAATACACACACACACAATACAACTACTATACACAGACATCCACAGTACAGTAAACTTTAGATTGTCCCATTCAGGCCTGAAGATTAATTGTTGAGGAGGATTTCTTACTCTTGTGGGATAATGTCTTTCCTGACAAGGGGGTGGAGGTCACTGCTTGGCAGGTGAGATTTGTGACTGTGAAGCAATCTCAGGTTCACCAACCTCCTCCACGGTGGCTGTAGGAGATCATTCTGAGACCATAAGAAATGGTTCTGACAGTTTGGGACACCTTTCTTCAGTTCCCTTCCTCTTCTTCTAGTTTGTGCATCTTGATCTTGGGAAGGTACATTTAGAACACTGGAGTATTCTATTATTAGTCCTTCTATTGCTCCCTTTGCAATCTGCTCTCTCCTCTTGGTTTCCGCATCCATAATATCATCTGATGAATCCTCTGTTTTCCTATCTCTGTTGACTTCTTTCTTTTTGGCCTTCCATTCACCCAGCCGGGCTTTGGTCTTTGCATCTTCTTTTACAAGCAGCTTTTAGTCTCCCAGTTGAAGTTCATACAATAACCTTAATGTACGCAGAATAGATTCCGGTTCTTTATACTCACAAAAGCCGAATGCTTGCAACGTTCCTGAAACTCCTTGAGCTCTCTTCCAGCTTAAAACCAAGTTACATTTCACAAGTAAATGCCGGCTTAACCTATCAGAAGCTTTTTCAGATATGTTGCCTACAAAAACTTTTGTCTTCTGATGACTGCTTTCATTACTTGCACAATTCCTCTGAGCACGGTCCTTCCTTGGTCCAATATGCTTTTCAACTAGAGGCACAGAAGTTGGCATCAACACCTGTTTATCCTCTGTTAGGCAACAGTTCATGGTGTACAACATCATTCAGCATCTTTCTTAATTCACTTTCAGTTGACTGTTGCAGAGCATATAGCTTGCAGATGGTGGATGGATTTCCAATCAAGTTGTAGATATTTCAGCCAATCATGCCCCCACAATACTGTATTTACAACAAGCTCAATGTTGTTTGTTGGTTATTGTATTTCACCATTACTAATGTCATCCCAAGGAGTTATCTTTTCTTCAGTATAGGTTCTTGGTTGGAAATCTGCAGGCTTCATTTTGGTATCTTTGAAATGCTGCTCAAACTCATTTTTTTGGAATGACTGAAACAGTCAAACCAGGAGGTTTTGCCATTCAACCTCCAGCAGAATCCATATTGCTTGTCTATTGTTAGTTTTAATGTTGTAAATCTCAAGGCTATATACAGTGGCCTGCATCTGTCTCATCATTATGATATTTTTCATCAACAGCTTGCAGATTAGTGCCTTTTTTTGAAACTGTATCTTCACTTTATTTTTTTCTCCTCTGTGCAGTCCACTTACTTTTGTCTGCCTGACATTCTCTTTGTATGTGGCCTACTGTATTATGTTTTCTGCAAGTTTCACCCTTGACCCAGTATTTGTTTGCTGTATGTGAGCCCCTGCCACAGTGGTAATAATTTTTTCAACCAGGGTGGTTTATGTTTAGACACTGCAATTTTGCTCATGCTTACTTTAATTCCTGACTGCAATGCAATTGCATCTGTCTGTGATTTCAATTGAAACAGCACTTTCAATTGTTTTTTTAAAATGCAAGCTGTGCTTCAGTTAGAAGCCAGTTTTGAATCCTTTCTTGTGAGATTCAAGGAACTAAACAACCTCTCAGTACACCATTAAGACCATTTTCGAACTGACAATGCTCTGACAACATCTTTAATTCAGTCACATTTGCTGAAATGAACTCCCTTTTGTTTTTGATTCCACTTATGAAAACTAGCGCATTCTGCAATCAACTTTGGTTCTAAATGCTCCTGAATTACTTTGACAATTATCAGCAAATCTCATTTCTGCTTGTTTGGTTGGAGCAGTTAAACTTCTAGGCAAACTGTATGCCCTTAATCCCAATGCACTTAACAAAATTGGTATTTGTTTTGCATTGGCTATTTCATTTACTTCACAATACTGTTCTATTCCCTCAGTGTAAGAAATCAAGTTATCTTTTGTGTAATCAAACCCATCAATTCTTTTTTAGCATAGCCAGCCATTTCTACTGCTGTTTTATGATTATTATCACCCTGAACTCACTCTTTATAAACCTATATATTCTTACATTTTCTGAATTATTTTAAATCTCGATCATGAGACCACTGTGTCTGGTTTCTCTGCTAAAAACAAGAAATCCACTGACTAACCCCAATCTCCCTTCAGCCACAAGACATTCACCACATGATGATGGCCTTCCAGTACCAAAGCCACCAGAGACATGGAGTTTAGAGGAGACAGATGAAGATGCCATGATGCACAAGCCAGGAATGGAAAACGACACATACACATAAAGATTTTGAACCCTTTAGATCAAGTAAACCATGAGATATAGGAGCAGAAGCAGGCCATTCAGCTCATCAAGTCTGCTCCACCATTCCATGGGCTGATCCAATTCTTCCAGTCATCCCCACTCATCTGCCTTCTGCCCATACCCTTTGATGCCCTGGCTAATCAAGGATCTACCTATCTCTGCCTTAAATACACCTAATGACTTGGCCTCTACAGCTGCTCTTGGCAACAAATTCCACAGATTTACCACCCTCTGTTCTAATTGGACGTCCTTCAATCCTGAAGTCATGGCTCTTGCTCTAGAGTCCCTGACCATGGGAAATAACTAATCTGTTCAGGCCTTTTTAACATTTGGAATATTTCTATCAGATCTCCCCTCATTCTCCTGAACTCCAGGGAATACAACCCATGAGCTGCCAGACATTCCTCCTATGATAACCCTTTCATTCCTGGAATCATTCTTGTGAATCTTTTCTGAACCCTCTCCAATATCAGTATATCCTTTCTAAAATAAAAAGCCCAAAACTGCACACAATACTCCAAGTGTGGTCTCACGAGTGCCTTATAGAGCCTCAAAATCATATCCCTGCTCTTATATTCTATACCTCTAGAAATGAATGCCAACAATGTATTTGCCTTCTTCACCACCAACTCAGTTTGGAGGTTAACCTTTAGGGTATCTTGCAAAAGGACTCCCAAGTCCCTTTGGAACTCTGCATTTTAAATTATCTCCCTATCTAAATAATAGTCTGCCCGTTTATTGCATTTGCCACTTCTTTGCCCATTCCCCTAAACTATCTAAGTCTCTCTGCAGACTCTCTGTTTCTTCAATACTACCCACTCCTCCACCTATCTTTGCATCTTCGGCAAATTTAGCCACAAATCCATTAACCCCATAGTCCAAATCATTGACATACATCGTAAAAAGTAACAGTCCCAACACCGACCCCTGTGGAACTCCACTGGTAACCGGCAGCCAGCCAGAATAGGATCCCTTTATTCCCACTCTCTGTTTTCTGCCCATCAGCCAATGCTCCACCCATGCAAGCAACTTCCCTGGAACTCCTTGGGCTCTTATCTTGCTAAGCAGTCCATGTGCGGCACCTTGTCAAAGGCCTTCTGAAAATCCTAGTGCAACACCTCTACTGCATCTCCCTTGTCTATACTGCTTGTAATTTCCTCAAAAAAATTTCAGTACATTAGTCAGGCAGGATTTTCTTTTCTGATAAATGACCTGGTCAGAGTCTTGAGTTTGTCAAAGGCAAGACTGAGTTCAAGACTGCAAGGATAGAATCTGCCATTACCAGACACAAAAATTTCCATGAAGGGTTTTGATATTTGAGACATCCGTTTCTCAGAATAACTGATGCCAAGATGAAAGAAGGCATTTTTGTTGGTCCACAAGTCAAGCGGGGCATCAATGACAGACAATTTGAGGAGCTTCTAGTGGGACCGGAGTGAATCGCATGGAAGGCATTCAAGGATGTTAACATTTCACTTGGCAACTACAGAGCACCAGACCATATGCAGCTGGTTGACAGCATGCTTCAAGCATACAAAACTGTGAAGTGCAACATGTCTCTAAAGATGCATTTTCTGCATTCCCATTTAGATTTCTCCTCTGCAAATCTTTTGCAGTTTATTATTGTTAAGGAAGTATTAGAAAGTAAATTGACGCTCATACAAAGAAGAAAATCTTTGGTAGATCGATCAAAATCAAGGTCAAAATAATTTTTAAATGGGGAAGAGGAGGGATGTGGAAATGTGGATTTCCAGAGCAAAAAGTCCAGGCAACTAACAATAACTTGCAAATGCCCAGATAATCAAAAAAAAAATTTAAGAAGTTTACACAGAGCTGGAAGCATGGAAATAAATACTGAGAATGGCTTAGGGATGAAAAAAAACAAAGCTGTTTAGAGAGTAGAGAAATTATTAAATATAAAAAGATACAATAGACTATGAATATTGTTAACAAACCAGTGAAATATGGATGATCTGGATAAATAAGCAATCTGAGTTTATAACCATAAGCTATTTAAGGCAGACAAATAGTTAATGCAAGTTGTCTGAACAGTGTTAATCACAAAATGTTACACAGGATTTGAAGGAAGATTAGTGAAACTGTTAACAGAGTTTGAAAAACAGAGCGTAAATGTCAACGTGAATCTTAATGTAAAGACATTAAATTATAGAGCCAAGAAACAGACTCTTTGGCCCATAAATGCACCCTGTGAAGTTAAACCAAGTTAATCCCATCTGCCTGCATAAGGTCCATATATCTCTGCTGATGTGTCAAACTGCTTAAACATTGCTGTCATCCCTGTTTCCACCACCTCCTCTGGGAGTGCACATCATGCACCTACTACACCCTGTGTGTATTTATCACACAGATTAATGGAGTTATACAGCACAGAACCAGAACCTTCTGCCTAACACCTCCATTCCAGCCAAAAAGCCCATCCAAGATAATCCTATTTGCTTGCTTTCCATTCACACCCCATCTTAAAGTGATGCCCTCTAATACTTGACCTTTCCATCCTAGGAGAAAGACTCTAGCCATCTATTCTATCAAAGCCTTACATAATTTTATACACTTCTGTCAGATCACCCCTAAACAACCAATGCTCCAGAGAAAACAATCCAGGATTGTCCAACTTCTTCGTATGGCTAATACTCGACGATCAAGAGAAGATCTCGCTGAACCTATTCTGCATCTTTCTTTCACATGGTGACTAGAATGCTACACAATACTCCAAATGTGGCCGAATGAAAGTTTGATCAGTTGCAACATAACTTCAACTCTATTTTCAATGCTCCAAATTAAGGCAGCAATCATGCTACACACAAACAGCTTTTACAACCTATCTATTTGTATTGCCAGCTTCGGAAAGCTATGTACTTGCATACCACAATCCCTTTCTACATCTGTGTTCCTAAGGTAGTGCAATCACTTGAGTCCAATATGTCCTCCCAAGGGGTTATTCCCTCAATGGAGAATGCCAGTGCGCGACTTTGTATAGTGTTCCTGAGAATGCTCACATTTACTATACTCTTTTATTTGACCTCCCAAAGTGCATCATCACAGACATGTCTGGATTAAACTCTAAAATTTCTAACTGAACTATGCTCCATGTATCTTTTGAAAACCTTCCTCACTATAGGCAATTCCACCAACTTCTGTTGTCCATCAACTTTCTAAACAGTAGGTATGTTGAGAACAAGTACTGTTACTCTGAGGATTATGCACCTCATTTGGAAAATAATGCACACTATTCATTTCCATATTTAGGAAATGATCATCTTCCCTTTGCGGTACAGCTTGGATTCAACAGATTTATTCCTGGGATAAAGGAGTTCTGTGTGAAAGGAGAGGAAAATTTACTAATGCTAAAAAGGAACCTAGAAGAATGATAATTTTTCTTAAAATTGTCTCAGGCAATATCTCAGCTTCAGAATAACTTAAGCACTCAAGATTTTTTAGTGGCTGAGGCCAATGTGAGAAGACAGGCTCTAGCAGAAATGGAACAAAACGAGGTAAGGGTGTGGAAGGATGCATAGCTTGTGAGTGTCTGTTGTTTGTAACAGTTACACAGGGCCTCTGGGCTCCCAATACATGACCTCAAGGTTCTGAATACCATCTCAGATATACCTTGTCCAGTTCAAGTGGCCATGGGCCAGTGATTCCTGGGGATCTTCTATTTTATCAAGGCCTTGATGACATTTTTAAAATCTTTTCTGACCACCTAGTTACCCCTTTCTCTTAAGAGTATTTACAATGTTAGGCTATTTCTTCAGTGTGGAAAATTCAGAACTGGGGCACAAAATCATGAGAAAAGATATGCTATTGCAACCTGAGAAAGAATAGAAGGATGTTGCACATCTTTGGAATCTCTTCCCAGGAAGTATATGAATACACAGAGATTGGTAAAGTCTTTTTAAATTAAGAAAACAGGAAATTTAACACTTACTGAGTAAATTGATACAACATTGGTAATCATAAACCATCTTACTGAATGACCGGTGGCTCTTGCGTCCACGTGCATTCATTCTTCGAGATTTAAAAAATTCAGAAGGTATACTTATTTGAAAGTTGAAGCAGCCACTGAAAAGCTGCTATGTATGCAGTGATCAACTTCCCAATGCTGTTGTTCTGCTGTTTCCCAGCTGGAATGTTGACTTACATTAAAAGCAGAAAATTAAATTCTGACGCAATGAGCAAGTTTATGGATCTGACCATTTATTGTCAAACCAAATGTGGTTGGGTTTAAACCACTAATTTAGCTTGTAAAGTAGGAAGGTTAATTAAATAAATTGCTGCCATGTTATTTTATTTAAAGGTTATCTGACCCTGCTGAAGTCTCAAAATCCTTAACTCAGCTGCTACAAGCAAATTGAAGGTGAACACTTTGCCATTGGTTAAAGAATAAAACAGCACACCAACAATCACTTGAACCACCTTTTTTTTTAAACTTATTCTTCATAAGCAGCCTAGAATAAATGCTGACTAAATAACCCAGAGGTTTTATAACATCTGAAGTCAGTTAGAATCATCTGATTTTCATATCATGTTGTGTACAAGTTGTAATAAAAGCCATTTTTGTTCAATGTCTGTATGTCACCAGTTGTGTCAAATGATATTTCCCTTTGTCCTTAACTTTTCCCTTTGTCCTCATGAAACAGCTTGAGCAAGATTGTTTTGTACTTTTTTATTTTAGATACATTTGCTGAAGGAAAAATGCATTTGAAGGTTTTAAAACTCTAAAAGTGCAACTGTAACCAAGGACAGTCTTCTAAAGTTTTCTTCTCAGTCCCCTGGGACTGGGGTCCTGAAAGACTAATCAAGTAAGTGCCTCATACATAAAAGGTACGATATCATATTTCAGACCATGTCCCAAATTTATTATTTCTGAGCAAGTTCTGTCTGTTGAGCATGATAGACCCCAGAGGAGTCAGCACAGTGTAGCGCAGTTAGTACAAAATTATGCTGGGGAGAGGGGAGGGGGTCCGTCACATCTAAACATCAATGTCTCATGGCATCAGATTAAACACAGTATGGGAAGTTCCAGTTGGTGCTTCCAGTCATTTCACATCTGATGAATCAGTGCTCTCTATCCTGAGCCACTCTTGTGGGAAACAATGTGAGCAGGACAGGATGTGTACTTAGCCCCCTGCTCTACTCACTTTACACCTAAAAACTGTGCAGCTTGATACAGCTCCAACACCGTACACAAATTTCCTCATGACTCCACTGCTGTGGGTCATATCAAAGGTCATAATGAATCAGCAGATAGGAGGGAGATGGAAAATTTGGCTGAGTGTTGTAGTACCAACAACCTCTCACTCATATCAATAAGACCAAGAAACCGAATGCAGACTTCAGGAGAGGGAAACCAGAGGGCCATAACCCAGTACTCAACGGATCAGAAGTGGAGAGGGCCAGTAACTTTAAATTCCTGGGTACCACCATCTCAAAGGACCTGCCACATCATACAAACGTAATTACAAAGAAAGCACAATAGTGCCTCTTCTTCCTCAGGAGTCTATGGAAATTTGGCATGGAATTAAAAATATTGGCAAACTTCTATAGAGTTGTGGTGGGAAGTGTGTTGACGGACTGTATTACAGCCTGGTATGGGAACGCCAAGGCCTTTGAATAGAAAATCGTACAAAAGATAGTGGATTTGACCCAGTACATCACAGGTAAAGCCCTCCCAATCACTAAGCCCAGCTGACATAAAATATAGCCTTAAAAAAAAGCAGCATCAATCAAGAGATGCTCACTGTGTTGCCTTTAAGGCATTTGTTTAGCTTTATTAAATTTTCGCTTTAGTAATTCGTTTGTAATTATTTTCTGGTTAAAGTTAAGGTTGTTGAAAGTAAATTCACCGTCTGTGATATATCACGGCATGCGATGACATCATACCCGGTTTCGCCACGTCTTGTGGGAAAATACCAGTCTGGAGAAACAGGAAGGAGGGGGTTTGTGTGTGCAGGATCAGCTCTAGAAAAGTTTTCTTTCTACGCACTAAGAAACATCATAGAAGCAATGCCGTATGTTCATCAGATAATCAATATGTTAAAGTAAAAATGTTAACACTGATTCTGTTAAAAGTAATGATGGTTGATAAAGTTTATTTTCTTGTGCTACTGAAAGCGTTGCTGGACAGTTAGTATTGAAGTGTATTTAAAGCAGTTGATGGCATAGGTAGATTCTGACTGTATGAGACTTTAATGTAATATAGTTTCTTGTAGTTTTACTTTTACAAGTATTTATGATGTAAATGCGATGCCAAGAAGGAAATAAATACTATATATATCTTGTATTGTTTTATCAACAGTTTTCACCATACATTAACGTGGAAGAGTGAACAGTAAATGGTTAATCTTACTGGGATCATGCCTCATTGAATACGGTTTACCTCGGTGTTTAGTTCAGAGTTATTACACCTGAATGAGAACACTACACTCACTACCTAGGCCACGCTTTTTTCTTGCTGCTGCCGTCAGGTAGAAGGTACAGGTGTCTCAGCACTCTCACCACCAGATTCAAGAATAATTACTGCTCCTCATCCATCAGGTGTTTGAACAAAAGGGGATAGCTACACATTCTATTTCTGGTGTTCCCACAACCAATAATCTCACTTTAAGAACTCTTTATCTGTGATTTATTTATATTTGCATTTGCATAGTTTGAATTCCATTGATCCTGTTTACAGACACTGTTCTATAGATTTATTAAGTATGCCCACAGGAAAAAATCTCAGAGTTGTATGTGGTGACACATATGTACTCTGATTATAAATTTTAATTTGAACTTTGATGTAGAATGCACTCTAGGTTGGAGACTTCGAAGTTTCTTACCAAGAATGGTTCAGCAATGGAGGTAGCACCACCAAGCTGAACAAATTCAGTTGTATCTGGCAAATATATCAATACAAAGGAAGTTACCCTGTCCACATTAATGTCATTTGCACATGTCCCTGACAGTTTTGGTAAGAGTAATCACTACACAATCCTCACCGAGATAAAATCCAATCTTCTTACTGAAGATCAGTATGCTAGTGGTGGAGAAATTACTTACTCCAATTGTAATCCAGAAACCTGAACAACGAGAAATCAGAGTACCAATCCCAGCACGATAACTGTGAAATTTAAATTCAGCTCATAACATGGAATCAGGAATAATTAGTATTAGCAATAGCTAGTATTAGCAACGAAGACACCAGAAACAACCAAATTATTGCAAGAACCCATCCAGTTCAACAAGGCCATCAGGGAAGGAAATCTGCCATACTCTTCTGTTCTGGTCTATGTCTACCTGAAGGAACCCCTCTGAATTGTCTTTTGCTTTTTTTCTCCCCCCATATTTCATCCTAATTTCACTAGTTTAATAAATGTTAATCTTATCAGATATTGGTAAAAACACTACTTTAAAACAATATACAGTCCATAGTGATAATCTCAATCTTCTGGAGACTGAAACTCAATTAAGAGAGTTGTCCCTGCAGAAATTTCCTAGTTCTAAACATTAGCAGAAATGCATTCCTCCAAACCTGCAATCAAATGGTCCTGCCTAGCCCTTGTTTCACGATTGTTATCACCCTAGGATACTGATGCACCATCAATAACTCTTGGAGACGGGAGGCGAACGATAGGCTTTTATTATCTGCAAGAGACCACGATTAGCAGCAAGAGATCACCACACAACATCCTGGAGACTGAGGGGGGAGCAGTGCCTCCAATCGCCTTTATACAGGGGTCTGTGGGAGGAGCCACAGGAGCAGTCAGCAGAGGGGCGTGTTCAGACAGGTATATGTAGTTCACCACAGATACCAATCCTACTTCAGTGCTAGGGCAACACCAAATATGATTAAAATCATGCAGCAGGATAAGGCTGCATGCTCACCTTCATGTTACCCAACATCAAAACTAACTAACACATTGCTTTAGTCTGTCTAAACCTCCCTACCAAACAATCTGGAATCTGGCTCACCATCACCTTTTCAATGATAGTTCAGTTTGATTGCATAGAAAAGGTCTGAGGTACTTAACAGATTTACAAGATGTAATATTATTCAACTGTTCTCAGTATACAATGATTATGAATGGCACATTGACACAGCACTTCAGGAAGGTGAAACATCAGGGTATATTCTACACTTCTTACAAAAAAAGTACCTACACCAGATTTCAGTATACAATCTACAATCCTGAAAATCCAACATAAATCAAATTCTCTGGTCCTGCAGCCATTATTTTGCTGATTTAATCTTTCAAGATCTGTTCACGTTTCATGTGAGTGTATTATCTTCAGCAATGGCAGACAGAACAACAGACATGCCCCACAAAAAAATATTAGGTTGAACTTAATATTTAATAATTAAATGATAGGGCAGTAATTGTTTTTGTCCATTTATTTGCAATTAGACTTGAGAAATTTAGTCTGTGTATTTTCATGCCACTCTTTTCCCTGAAATTATACAATTTCCAACACTGTAAAATTAATTCCCCTTAATCCAAATCGTGCTTCAAATCCTTATAAATATTGTCTTGAATTCTACTTTCTGCATTTGAATGAGTTTAGGTATTCATTTTTTACTGTTGTGGAAAGTAACTGAAAATGACAAGTGGTAATTGCAGCATGACTATAAATTGTCTGGCCTGAAACATAACACACCCCAAAAGAAAGTGAATAAAGCAAAGCCTTTTTTACCACTAGGACAATTAGATGATACATTGCAAAACAGAAAATATATAGTTCTTGCTCGCCTTGTTCTTAGCGATCTGCAGGAATTTAATTGCAGTTTAAGTATCTATAGTTTTGCATTCAGCAAAATCTGATTTTCCCGGTGGAAAAAGCCAAAGAAGCGCATTTTGGGAAATTGTAGGCACACTTGAACTTTGTTTCTATCAATATTAATGCATGTATGAGCATCAGCCATTTCCTGAAACACACTTCCTTAGCTCTTTTTTTAAAATAACTATTTAAACAGAAAACCAGACTTAAAGAAAATGGATATTCAGCAAACCCACTCACCCAAGTCCCAATGGCATCTCATCTGAAGAAAAAAAAGTCTTGCTGGCAAGTTGACTTAACTTTTTACTGCTCAGAAGGAAAATTTCAGTAAAACATTAAAATTTGAAAATGTCAGCAATGATATTCAGAAAGTTTCATTATCTTGCAAGAAATAAATTATATGATGATAATTGAGGAAGTGATTTGAAGAAGTGATTCTAAAATTGCTATGCCAAATTTAGACCTATTCAAATGCCTCTTAAAATGTTGCAATTGTACCCACCTCAACCACAACCTGGGAGCTCATTCCAAGTATTCGCTACCCACTGTGTAAAGTTACCTTTCAGATCTCTTAAATTTCTTCCCCTTTTCCCAGATCTGTGCCCTTTAGTTTTGGACTCCCCAACACTGGGGGGGGGGGGGGGGAGAGAAAAGGGGGGAAGATTATGCCCATTCACTTCATCCATTCCACTCATGATCTTTGTTTATTTAAACTTTGAGGTAACTCCAAGGAATAAAGATTCAGCATGGCTAACTTCCCTACAACTCCAACCCTCCAGTCCAAGAAACATCCTCAACTTTCTTCTGCACCCTCTCCAGCTTAACAATATATTTTCTTTAAAAGGGTGACACAACTCAAAGTATGCCCTCACCAATGACTTTTATAATTGTAACATAAAGTATGTACTCCTAAACATAATGCCCTGACTGAAAGCCAGCAAATCAGGGCCTTCTTCCTCACCCTGTCTTCCAGTGAACTATGCACCTGCACTCTGCAGATCCCTCTGCTTCAAAACACTGGCCAGTGCCCTGGCATTTGCCATACAAATCCTACCCTCAACTGAATATCTAAAATGGATCAGCTCACACAGCCCATCTTCCCAACTGACCAAGAGGCTCCTCCATTCGTCAGCGTCAACCGTGGATGACGCGCCCCAGTCGTCTACTTGACACGCAGGCCAAGTCAGTATGATATGGAGACCAACCAGCTGCCCCCCTCCCTACACAGCTGATGAATCCAAAGGAATGGCAGAGAGCAATACAGTTTAGCACAAGCAGCTTTTTGCAGGAGTTGCCAGTCAGCGTTGAGCTCAAGCCAAGATTGTCTTAGGGGCCGCAGCTCCAGATTTTTCCCTTGGAGCTTATTCCCCAGAGTCTCCTCCATGAATGTATATTGCTAGCCAGAAGTTGACAAGTGAGTGGATTTAGATGAAACGTGGACAGAGGAAGCAGACAAACCAATTATCTGTGTCCCCCCCCCCCCGCCCCCATTTTGTGCACTCTGAACTGATTCTTGCTCCAAGATAATCGAATCAGGACAATTGAATGTGGACACAAGGAGTTTTAACTAATGACCTGCTAAACCTGAGACCATTCTCAGAGGAGTAGCTATTTACTATGTAAAGTGACAGGTTTACCAGAGAAGTGATCTGCAATCTCGTTAGGCTCCGTGTCTGTGTCATCTCATTTTGACTAGTTTGAACCAGTCAGAGCAGAATGAGGTTGTGTTGGGGGGTGGGGGGGCAGAAACCATGGAAAAATATTAGTTGTAGCCCTGGACTAGAACCAGTAAGAAGGTGACCCAGGTAGGTCAGGTGAATAGAATGGAGATCCATTAGTTCAACTGACGAGGAGCACCATTAAGTGTCAGAATTTACAAATACGTAACAGCAATGACTCTTCAGAAACTAGATAAAACCATTATGGATGAGGAGGACCCCCTCTGCCCCCCCCCCCAGACACATGGAGATCGGGAGCACAAGGAACACCAAGCCAGCGCAGGCTCCTTTTCTGGGTAATATCTTTTCTCTTCTGTTTATGGAGGGTCCGGGAATACTAGTGGGGGTGCACACAGCTAGTTAACCTGAGAACGAACATGCTTTTTAGTTAAGACAATAAAAGTTACTTGTCGGTAAATACAAATTCTCTCTGTGCTTCTCTGATCATTGTTACTAAGGGATAGATCCTTATAACAGTACAGCCACAAGACAGCAGCGGCCTCAGGTCAGGGATTGACTAAAATCTCTTTGCAATTCATTGTAACTTGCTTTACTAACAACACCCTCTAATTTAGTATCAAACTTGCAGCCCATTCACATCCAAATCATTCTTACAGCCAATGGATAACTAAAGATTAAACAAAACTAACAAAGTATGCTGCCTGCTGTTGGATCTGGTGATACTGATCAGAGGTTCTTAGAAAGTCAAGGATGAGGAATAAAACACATTTTACTAAGTGTTATAAAAACAAAGAATAAACAAAGAAAAAGAAGTCTCATTCATCTCTGACCCTAACTAGAGATAACAACATTCCAGTGATGACAATAAACCTATAAAATAGCCAGATCCAAGTGGCACGAGACCAGCTGCAGAAAAACTGAGAAGCTTCTAGAGTGTACAGAATAAACTATACTACAAATTACCAGAAATTTTGTTCAACAATTACACATATATAGGTAATTACATAAAATATTAAGCAAGCATATGAAAGTCAACTACATGAAAAATGGAAAAAAAAGTAACAGTTCTATGCTGTAATCTAATATTACAGCACAGGAGCAGGTCCATCAGCCCACAATATTGTACCAAACCAATTAGTAACTAAACGCCCAACTTTTGCCTTCAAAATGTCCAAATTATTCCATTTCCTACAGATTCAGATGCCCAACAACCTTGTGAAAGCTTCTATTTTATTTTCCTCCACCAACACCCCAGGCAGCACATTCCAGGCACTCTCCACTCTAAAAAAACATCTGCCTCTCGTATATCCTTTGAACTTACTCCCTTCTCACCTTAAATGCAAAACCTCGCCTCCTCACCTCATTAGACATTTCAAATCTGGAGAACAAGATAAAGCTGTCCATCTACACTTCTCAATCTTATAAAGTTCTCTCAGCTCCACCACTCCGTGAAATCAAGTCAAGTTTGTTCAACCTCTCCTTTTAGCACATGCTGTCTAATTGAGGCAGCATCCTGATAAACCATTTCTGCACCTTCTCCAAAGTTGCAACCTCCTTCCTATAATGGAACAACCAGAACTCAATGCAGTACTTCCGACACTGCCTAACAGGAGTTTTATAAAGTTGAAACTTCCTGACTCTTGAACTTGGTTCCTCAACTAATAATGGCATAATATCACCCTATCACCCTGTGTGGCCACTTTCAGGAACCTATGAACTTGGACCCCAAAATCTCACTGCACTTACTTAACTGTCTCCCTTAACAACACTGTTAAGGGCCTTGCCATTAATAGCGGACTGTTGACCTGCCAAGGTGCAGCACTTCAACACATCACACTTGGCTGGGTTAAACAGCATCTGCCATTTCTTCCCATATGTGCATCTGATATACCTTCATATTCCATCCTTTGTTTCCTTATTCCTATTTTAGTTGTCTTCTGTTGATTTTTGCATTTATGCTGTCTTTGACTCATCAGTCACGATTATCTCATCTTCCTTTAGAAAATGTGGCAAGGAGAACAAAGGAGGCCTTTTCTGTCTGGCTGGCACTAACCAGTAGCATTCTGCAGGGGTTGTTGTTATTTTCATGCTACGTGTTAATGGTCTGGATAACTGACTTTATGGCTTTGTAGTCAAATTTGTGGATGATACAAAGATGGGTGGAGGGAAAAGTAATGTTGAGGAAGCAAGGAGTCTGCAGAAAAATGTGGACAGATTAGGAGCTGGGCAAAGAAATGGCAGATGGAATACAGCGTAAGGAAACATTTGGTCAAGCACTTTGGTAGAAGGAATAAAATCAAAGACTATTTTCTAAATGGAAAGCACTTTGAGATCAGAGATGCAAAAAGGACTTGGGAGTCCTAGTGCATGATTCCCTGAAGGTTAACTTAAAGGTTGAGTCAGTGGTAAAGACGACAAATGCAATGTTATAACCATATAACAATCACAGCACGGAAACAGGCCATTCCGGCCCTGCTAGTCCATGCCGAACTCTTAATCTCACCTAGTCCCACCTACCCGCACTCGGCCCATAACCCTCCACTCCTTTCCTGTCCATATACCTATCCAATTTTACCTAAATGACACAACTGAACTGGCCTCTACTACTTCTACAGGAAGCTCATTCCACACAGCTATCACTCTCTGAGTAAAGAAATACCCCCTCGTGTTTCCCTTAAACTTTTGCCCCCTAACTCTCAAATCATGTCCTCTCATTTGAATCTCCCCTACTCTCAATGGAAACAGCCTATTCATGTCAACTCTATCTATCCCTCTCAAAATTTTAAATACCTCGATCAAATCCCCTCTCAACCTTCTACGCTCCAATGAATAGAGACCTAACTTGTTCAACCTTTCTCTGTAACTTAAGTGCTGAAACCCAGGTAACATCCTAGTAAATTATCTCTGCACTCTCTCTAATTTATTGATATCTTTCCTATAATTCGGTGACCAGAACTGTACACAATATTCCAAATTTGGCCTTACCAATGCCTTGAACAATTTTAACATTACATCCCAACTTCTGTACTCAATGCTCTGATTTATAAAGGCCAGCGTTCCAAAAGCCTTCTTCACCACCCTATCTACATGAGACTCCACCTTCAGGGAACTATGCACTGTTATTCCTAGATCTCTCTGTTCCACTGCATTCCTCAATGCCCTACCGTTTACCCTGTATGTTCTATTTGGATTATTCCTGCCAAAATGTAGAACCTCACACTTCTCAGCATTAAACTCCATCTGCCAACGTTCAGCCCATTCTTCTAACCGGCATAAATCTCCCTGCAAGCTTTGAAAACCCACCTCATTATCCACAACACCTCCTACCTTAGTATCATCGGCATACTTACTAACCCAATTTACCACCCCACCATCCAGATCATTTATGTATATTACAAACAACATTGGGCCCAAAACAGATCCCTGAGGCACCCCGCTAGTCACCGGCCTCCATCCCGATAAACAATTATCCACCACTACTCTCTGGCATCTCCCATCTAGCCACTGTTGAATCCATTTTATTACTCCAGCATTAATACCTAACAACTGAACCTTCTTAACTAACCTTCCATGTGGAACTTTGTCAAAGGCCTTGCTGAAGTCCATATAGACTACATCCACTGCCTTACCCTCATCAACATTCCTCGTAACTACTTCAAAAAATTCAATAAGGTTTGTCAAACATGACCTTCCACGCATAAATCCATGCTGGCAACTTCTAATCAGATCCTGTCTTTCCAGATAATTATAAATACTATCTCTAAGAATACTTTCCATTAATTTACCCACCACTGATGTCAAACTGACAGGTCTATAATTTCCAGGCTTACTTCTAGAACCCTTTTTAAACAATGGAACCACATGAGCAATACGCCAATCCTCCGGCACAATCCCCATTTCTAATGACATCTGAAAGATCTCCGTCAGAGCTCCTGTTATCTCTACACAAACTTCCCTCAAGGTCCTGGGGAATATCCTGTCAGGACCCGGAGATTTATCCACTTTTAAATTTCTTAAAAGCGCCAGTACTTCCACCTCTTTAATTGTCATAGGTTCCATAACTTGCTTACTTGTTTCCCACACCTGTTAGGGTTAATGTTAGGGTTAATTCGAGACTGCCATTACAGGTCAGGAGTGGCTCACGTAATATTAGGAGGCCGGAATGCGAGGGAGGGGGAGCGAAACTGGGGACTCCGCTACACCAAAACTACTAGTGTCACGCGATTCAGTAAACAAAAGAAACAGGTAACTCGTGAGTGTATGGCAGCGGGCCAATAAGATGGACACAAGTGCCCGATATTACCTAATATGTAGCGGGGGGTTGTGCTGGGGGGAAAAGGGATATAAATAAGAGCAGATTGTAAGGGGAAGTCGGAACGCGCTTTCTCCAGCGACTCCGTGGATTCGCTGTGCCAGTTACGGATTCTGCCAATAAAGCCACGTTTCACTATAATCAGGTGTCGGTTGTCTCTCTTCCTAAACGAACACAGGGCAGAATTTCAAGCCCAACATTTGGTGACCCCGACGTGGGGAGGGAGAGACAACACAGGCTGGCGGGTCCGACAGCAGACAACTTGCGGCCGCAAGCTCGACTAAGGTCAGGAAGTGCCTGTTATATCGAAGACTTCCACTAGATAGTTAAATCACTGAGTTAGATCTTGTCTGCTGACGGATCCTCACCAACTCCAAATTACCCTGGGAGAGATCATTCCCGGTGCAGAATCGTGACTGGTAAGTACTAACTCTTATCTGTTTTTAGGAAGATCCTCCGCCCATGGAAAAGTCTTCTGAGTGAGGGTACCCGCCACCCACGATGGGCATAAAAGTCTCAGGAGTGAGGAGAAAAGTGTCGCGGTACACCGTAGTACACAGGGATACTGACGGCGCCTACCTTAGACTGGTTGTTAAGAGGAGAAATCTCCCACGCGAAGGTCAGGTTTTGAAAGGCGACCGTCCCACATTTGATCCTCTCTGTGTACTAGGGAGCCATGGAGCACTTCAATTTCGAGTTACCAAAACTCAGACATTTGTGTGTTGAGTAACAGAGTATATGAGAGTTTTTAGAAATATGGTAAAATTGATAACTGTGCGAGTTCAATAATCTTTAACAGTGAGCAGCCGCAGGGGTCGGACACCATCAAGGTAGGAGTGGAAGTGTTCCTTCGAGGCCCGGGGAAGCTCACCTGGAATGGAAAACGGTGGCATGGTCCATACCCTGTCACCGAGGTCTCCAACAGGGCATTAAAAGGTAAGAAGGGAGGGGGACAATAACTGGCATCATTTTCTACTGGCCAAATAAGACCTTTGGTAAGTGGGGAGCGTTTCTGGGACAGTCGGCTCTAGGACTGTCTATTTCAATTGCTATCTTTATTACGTGTGGTTGTTGTTGCGGGACTATAGATCGAGCCTTGACCGGAAAGGATGGACCTCCACCGGCGTACCAGGCACCCTTGTTCCCGGTGGAAGGGGAGGACACGGCCCTCCCGGAAAGCGGACGCACTATGGGAGGACACGGACTGAAATGGACCATGGCAAGGGGGGGATTGTGAATTTGTTCTTGAATAAGTTTTCTGAAATGTTGCATGCTACTTGTAAAAATTGCGGATGTTTAGGGAACCCCTACCCATATTTTGTGACCCTAGGTCGGACAAATCAGGATAAGCAAATAGGGAGGACACGCCAAAGAGTGCCGGGGGACGCTCACCTCCCTGCCTGATCCCGGCAGCCGCGGAAAAGCACGTAAGGGATGTGGCCTCTGGGAGGCCAAGGGAGGGAGTGTTTGGGTTAATGTTAGGGTTAATTCGAGACTGACATTACAGGTCAGGAGTGGCTCACGTAATATTAGGAGGCCGGAATGCGAGGGAGGGGGAGCGAAACTGGAGACTCCGCTACACCAAAACTACTAGTGTCACGTGATTCAGTAAACAAAAGAAACAGGTAACTCGTGAGTGTATGGCAGCGGGCCAATAAGATGGACACAAGTGCCCGATATTACCTAATATGTAGCGGGGGGTTGTGCTGGGGGGAAAAGGGATATAAATAAGAGCAGATTGTAAGGGGAAGTTGGAACGCACCTTCTCCAGCGACTCCGTGGATTCGCTGTGCCAGTTATGGATTCTGCCAATAAAGCCACGTTTCACTATAATCAGGTGTCGGTTGTCTCTCTTCCTAAACGAACACAGGGCAGAATTTCAAGCCCAACACACCTTACACCATTCAATATCCTTCTCCTTCTCTATAGTATTCATTTTGAGAGCACAGATGTAATGCCGAGACTTTATGAGGAATTGATCAAACTGCTCTTGATGTATTGTGAGCAGTTTTAGGCCCCATATCTAAGAATGGATGAGCTGGCATTGGACATCCCTTTAAAATAGGAACAAGGAGAAATTTCTTTAGTTAGTGGGTGGTGAATCTCTGAAATTCATTGCCACAGTTGGCTGTGGAAACCAAGTCATTAGGTATATTTAAAGCAGAGGCTGATTAGTAATGGTGCCAAAGGTTATGGGAGAAGGCAGAAGAATAGGGTTGAGAGGAACTTCGAGCATTCCTCATGGCTACATCTGTGCCAGGTACATTGAACTGTAGCTCCTTAGAGACCAAGCTGGGGAACTGGAGCTACAGCTCAACGACCTTCGGCTTGTTAGGGAAAGTGGGGAGATGACCGATAGGAGCAGAAGCAGGTAGTCACACCAAAGCCACAGGAGACAGATAAGTGGGCGACTGCCAAGAGAGGGAAGGGAGAGCTTCAGGTAGTGGAGAGCACCTGTGTGGCCATTCCTCTGGCACCGAGTCTGGCCCTGTGACTCAGAAGGATAGCAGCAGTAATAGGGGACTCTATAGTTAAGGGAACAGGTAGGTGAGTCAATGGGCATGAGAAAGAAACATGGATGGTAGTTTGCCTCCCAGGTGCCAGGCTTCATGATGTTTCTGAATGTATCCACAATATCCTGAAATGGGAGGGTGAGCAACCAGAAGTCTTGGTACATATTGGTACCAATGACATATGTAGAAAAATGGAGCAGGTCCTTAAAGCAGAATACAAGGTGTTCGGAAGGAAGCTGAGAAGCAGGACCTTGCAATCTTGGCCTGTGCCAAAGACAGTAAGGATAGGAAAAGAATGAGGTGGCAGATAAATGTATGGTTGAAGGATTGAAGCAGGGGGCAGGGTTTCAGATTTCTGGATCTTTGGGAACTCCTTTTTGTACAGGTGTGACCTGTATAGAAAGGATGGTTGCACTTGAATCCAAGGGGAACAATATCTTGGCGGGTAGGTTTGCTAAGACTACTGGGGAGGGTTTAAACTAGAATTGCAGGAGGGTGGGAACCGAAGTGAAGAGGCAGAGGATGGAGCAATTAGTGCACAAGTAGAGGCAGCTTGCAGGGAGTTTGTGAGGAGGGGTAGGCAGACAAAGATGCACTCAGCTTGATGGTCTGAGATATGTCTATTTTAATGCAAGGAGTATCATAAACAAGGCAGATGAACTTAGATCATGGATCAATACATGGAACTATGATGTTGTGGCCATTACAGAGACTTGGAATGTCTCAGAGGCAGGAATGGCTGCTGAGTGTGCAGGGCTTTAGATGTTTCAAGAAGGACAGAGAGGGAAGCAAAAGAGGTGGGGGTGTGGCATTGCTAATCAGGGATAGTGTCATGGCTGCAGAAAGGAGAAAGTCATGAAGGGATTATCTACTAGGTCATTGTGAGTGGAAGTAAGGAACAGGAATAGGGCAATAACTCTACGGGGTGTTTTTTTAATATATAAATAGACCCCCAATAGTAACAGGGATATTGAGGAACAGGTGGAGAGGCAGATTCTGGAGTGGTGCAATTGTAATAGAGTTGTTGTGATAGGACAGTTTTACTTTCCTAATATTATCTGGCATCTCCTTAGAGCAAGAGGTTTAAATGGGGTGGAGTTTGTTAGGTGTGGTCAGCAAAGTTTCCTGATGCAATATGTAGATAAGGCAACTAGAGGAGAGGCTGTACTTGATCTGGTATTGGGAAATGAACCTGGTCAGGTGTCAGATCTCTCGGTGGGATAGCATTTTGGGGGTAGTGATCACAACTATCTCCTTCACCATAACACTGGAGAGGGATAGGAGCAGATAATTTGGGAAAATATTTAATTGGGGTAAGGGAAAATGTAATGCTATTAGGCAGAAACTTGGGAGCATAAATTGGGAGCAGATGTTCTCACGGCAGAGCACAGCAGAGATGTGGCAAATGTTCAGGGAATACTTGCATGGTGTTCTGCATAGGTATGTTCCATTGAGGCAGGGAAAGGATGGCAGGATAGAAGAACCATGGTGTACAAAGGATGCAGAAAACCTATTTAAGAAAAGAAAAAGCTTATAAAAGGTTCAAGAAACTAGGAACTGGTAGAGTCATATGCTTGAGCATGTAGACATTAAGAAAGAGGATGTGCTGGAGCTTTTGAAAAGCATTAAGTTAGATAAGTCACCAGGTCCTGATGAGATACACCCCAGGCTACTGTGGGAAGTGAGAGGAGAGATTGCTGAGCCTCTGGCAATAATCTTTGCATCATCAATATGGACTGGAGAGGCTCCAGAGGATTGGAGGGTTGCATATGTTGTTCCTTTGTTCAAGAAAGCGAGTAGAGATAACCCAGGAAATTATAGACCAATGGATCTGACTTCAGTGGTGGGCAAGTTGTTGAAGATCCTGAGAAGCAGGATTTATGAGCATTTGGAGAGGCATAATATGATTTGGGATAGTCAGCATGGCTTTGTCAAGGGCAGGTCATGCTTTAGGAGCCTGATTAAATCTGTTGAGGATGTGACTAAACACATTGATGGATGTAGTGTATATGGATTTCAGTATGGCATTTGATAAGATTCCCCATGCAAGGCTCATTCATAAAGTAAGAAGGCATGTGGTTCAAGGAGACCTTGCTTTGTGGATCCAGAATCGGCTTGCCCACTAAAGGCAATGGGTGATTGTCAATGGTTCGTATTCTGCATTGAGGATAGGGACTAGCAGTGTTCCACAGGGACCCGTTCTGGGACCTCTCCTCTGTGATTCTTTTATAAATGATCTGGATGAGGAAGTAGGAGGGTAGGTTAGTAAATTTGATGATGACAAAGTTTACAGGTGTTGTGTATAGTGTGGAGGGTTGTCAGAGCTTACAGCGGGACATTGATAGGATGCAGAACTGGGCTGAGAAGTGGCAGGTGGAGTTCAAACCAGGTTAAGTGTGAGGTGGTTCATTTGGGTAGGTCAAATTTGAAGACAGAATGAAATATTGGTGGTTAAACACTTGGCAGTGTGGATCAGAAAGATCTTGGGGTCCGTATCCATAGGACATTCAAAGCTGCTGCGCAAGTTGACAGAATTGTTAAGAAGGAATATGGTGTGTTCACACTCATCAACCATGGGATTGAGTTCCAGGGCCGTGAAGTAATGTTACAGCTACGCAAGACCTTGGTCAGACCCCACTTGGAGTACTGTGTTCAGTTCTGGTCAACTCACTACAGGAAGGATGTGGATACAATAGAAAGAGTGATGACGAGATTTACAAGGATATTGTCTGGATTGGAGAGCATGCCTTATGACAATAGGTTGACTGACCTTGGCCTTTTCTCCTTGGAGTGACGGAGGATGACAGGTAACCTGCTAGAGGTGTATAAGATAATGAGAGGTATTTATTGTGTGAATAACCAGGAGGCTTTTTCCCCTAGGGCCAAAATGACTAACATGAGGGGGCATAATTTTAAGGTGCTTTTAAGTAAGTACAAAGGGGATGTCAGGGGTAAGTTTTTCCACACAGAGAGTGATGGATTAATGGAATGCACTGCCTGTGAAGGTGGTAGAGGTGGATAGGGTCTTTTAAGAGACTCTTCCATCAGTACATGGGGCTTAGAAAAATAGAAGGCAATGTGGTAGGGAAACTCTAGACAGTTTCTAGAATATGTGGTTAGCACAATATTGTGGGTCAAGAGTCTGTAATGTGCTGTAGATTTATATGATCTATGAAAATAAAATCAGCCATGAGAGAATGGCAAAGCAGACTAGCTGAGCTGAATGGCCTAATTCTGCTCCTAAATCTTACGGTGAAAGGGAATCTCAAGAGAAGCTGAGATGCTTTCACATAATTGGAGAGAACCACAGTTAGATGCTCAAGGGACTTCCCAGGTAACGGAGGATCAGGAAGTGAACCCATTGCAGTAATTTTAAGAGCAAACACAAGGAAATCTGCAGATGCTGGAAATTCAAACAACAACACACACAAAATGCTGGTGGAACACGGCAGGCCAGGCAGCATCTATAGGGAGAAGCGCTGTCGATTTTTCGGGCCGAGACCCTTCGTCAGGACTCAAGGACTTCGTCCTGACGAAGGGTCTCGGCCCGAAACGTCCACAATGCTTCTCCCTATAGATGCTGCCTGGCCTGCCGTGTTCCACCAGCATTTTGTGTGTGTTGTTGTCCATTGCAGTAATTGCCTGGTTTGCAAGATGAGAATAGAACCAGATGAGTGGTAGCTCAGTCAATTGAACAAAGGAAAAGAGTACATTCATTGACAAAGTCTGCAGATGGGTCAGCGATGACAAAGAAATAAGAGTTTAGAACCGACCTAAAAATAAAAACAAGCAGCAAACAGGAAATCACTGACACTAATAAAAAACATTCTTCGGTTCTTCAACTTGCAAGAAACATGCCTGGGAAGGATTCACCCATGAAGCTCTTGGAAAGGCAAGCAAAAATATGAAATTTGGCAGCACAGTCAGCATGATTTTTGTGATCTAACCTGTAAAGTGAGAAAGGTTAGTGTTTACTGTTTAAAAGAGAGGAGGCAAAATTCAGCAATTCTGAAGGCTATGTGGCCACTTTTAAGTGTTACAAATAAGCCAACATAGCAGCATGTGTTGGAGTAACTGTTGTGTCTACAACTGGGCCCAGAACACACTCACTCTTATGATTCAAGCATGCTTTGTATTTGCTTGTTCACAAGGAGCACAGCACGGGCCCTGTCACCCACAATGTTCGTAAGACTGAACAGAATACTGCTATTTTTAATTAGAATTGGCTTCTCAGTTACAGATTACTGTATCAGTTACGGACTGTAAGCAATTGCAGCCTGTAACTTCCTTTTTTTATGATGTATTTTTGGGCTGCGAGTGATCTGGTGCTTTCGTTATCTCTTGGGGAATTTGACGAGGCTGAGAGTGGAGTGTGCAGCCAGTGCTTCCTAATGTTGGAACCAAAATTCATGGTCGGCTCCATTACGCCTCGCCAATTAAAGCATCCAGTGTGGTGAACTACATATACCTGTCTGGACACGCCCCCTGCTGACTGCTCCTGTGGCTCCTCCCACTGACCCCGGTATAAAGGCGATTGAGGCCTGAGCCCGGCCCTCATTCTCCAGGATGTAGTATGGTGGTCAACTACTGCTTGTTCTTTCTTCCAGTCAATAAAATTGATGCACCATCAATAACTCTAAGCCGATATCTCGACTTCACATCTCAGAGAGAGTTATTGATGGTGCATCACCCAGCAAGATTGAAATTGGAGAGGACGAGAGAGGGAGGTGAATGGGTGTTCAGCGCGGCTGCCTGGTCTCCCACTTGCAGCTGCCGGGGGAAGCTGCAGGAGTCTTGGGCCCCACGCTGCAAGATTCAATCGCGGCTCGTGGCTGTAGGACTCTTCTTACTGTGACTGTGCAGTTTGATGTTTAATGCCCACAGCATATGTCATGTATGTGTTTAGTTTGAAACCCTCGACTTAATGGGAGGAAATGCGAGTTATACCAGGAAGAAAAGCCAGGGTGAGAAGGTATTAGGTTCCAAGGCAAAGGCAGCAGGCCAGCAGCAGCAAAATGTTGTGGCGAATTTGAAGCCAAACACAAGATGGCTAGGATTTTGAAATGCAAGGCAAGCGAATTAGAATGTTTGCACCAAAGGCAGGTACAGAAGAATGTAAGCTTGGGATCAAAAAGGATAATATGAATGAAAAATATTGAGAGGTAGTCAAAGATGGCCTCATCATTGGTACACAAGTGATCATCACTAGAAAGGAATGAAGCTGCTTTCCACTGAGTGAGATGTTCTCTATTGTGTCCAAGAATGAGGCATAACCTCTCTGAAAGACAATAAAAACAATAGAGGCACCATTGGTCATGGCTGAATAAGAGTGAAATTAAGGGTTGCCATCTCAAAGAATCATCTTCTGAGGAAAAATTGCTTTGTCCAAAGGGTTTGATTTAGGATTTTGTTTTAAATCTCAAAGGTCTGTGAGTGCTAGTAAACAAAATTATTCAAAACTTAGATTGTAAGATTTTTGAAACATAGATGCCCCTTTACGCATTTTGCATGTGATATACGATAACTCACTGCATGCAGGTTGAGACATTCAATCATGCAATTCTATCCACATCAGATACACACAGCCAAAAAGAACAATATGAAACAATGCCATCAATCCTCCTGCAACAATGGATGCTTGTTCAACCATACTGGGCCACATGCTTGCAACACAGTCTGCGCTTCACATAGCAGAATAGGTTAAAAAATGTGGCAGAAAGCAGTCCTATACTTGCGCTTTAATACTTGCAGGTTTATTGGTCACTGCATCTCTGTGGATTGTCACCTTGTCATGGTGGTGCAGCTTGAGTGGTCCTGAGATCCTGAGAGCGATGCTGTCTGGAGCTATGCTCCTGGTAGGGTCACCCATGGCGGTAAGGTCGAGGGTGAGGTCCCTGACAAAGAACAATACAACCAAGACCTCAATGGTGGAACAGGTGGACGAAGTTACTTTGAACTCAACAGCTGTGAAGGCAGATGAAGTCTTCAACAAATCCATCAGCTCCATTCGTCGTGGTTTCCACACCATTGGAATCAGTTGGTTGATTTGTGAAGTATCATGTGCTTCTTAGAGTACAACATCAAGCACACGAAACAAATACACGCACAGGCATCTTCGCACTGTGGGCCACTTCTTCAAGTCCTTTGGTGATCTGGGGAGGGCGATGGGAGCAGTCAATGTGATGGCTAGAAGCTCCTAGTCAAGAACTGGTATGAAAGCGGTGAATACTTGATTCAGTCGCTCAACTTTTGGACAGAAGCAGGAAAGTTGTTCGGTATCAGTATTCGTGTCTGAGCAACCCTATTTAGGAACCACTCTGCTCACCCTGCACTGGGAGAGGGCTAGAAAAGGTGCCCTAAAAATAGTCTGCTTCACCGCATCCTGTCTGGAAAGCCACGTCCAGAGGTTTCACCATCATGCAGTTGATAAACATTGAGAAGTGAAACTATGAAATTTGGAACCTAGAATATACAAACTCTGATGGATAACACAAACTCAGACCAACCAGAGAGGAGAACTGCCTTTGTTGCCTGGGAACTCCAAAAATTCAACTTTGACATTGTTGCTCTGAGTGAGACCCGCAGAGCTGGAGAAGGGCAACTAAAGGAACAGCAAGGTCAATACACCTTTTTCTAGAAATGACCTGAACAACCGAGAATCCACGGAGTAGGTTTTGCCATCTGAAACAGCCTACTTCAGAAGTTGAGAGAGCAATCACTGGGAATCAATGAGTGTCTTATGACTCTGCGAATCAAGCTTGTCAAGAACCAACACGCCACCATCATCAGCGCCTATACTCCAACTCTGGACGCTGAAGATGAAGTAAAGATGAATTTCTACACCCAACTTGATGACGTCCTTTCCTCTGTTCCCAACAACGACAAGATCATTCTCTTGGGAGACTTCAATGCCAGAGTCGGGAAAGATCATAGGCTCTGGACTGGGATAATAAGCAAGGAAGAAGTTGGCAAGGTCAAGGCCAATGGAACAATCCTCCTCACCAAATGTGCTGAACATAACCTGGTGATTACAAACACCCTATTTCACCAGAAAAACAGGCACAAAGTCTCCTGGCAGCATCCATGCTCCAAACACTGGCACCTCATCAACTACATCTTCGTACAATCTCGGGACCAACAAGACGCATAATAACAAGAGCTGTTACTGGTGCCGACAAGTGCTGGACAGACCATCGACTCATCTCGTCCACCATGAGAATGAAGATTCGGTCTAAAAGGAAACACCAAAATCAGAACACTATTAAGAAATTCAATGTTGACATCCTTCAAGACATCAACCATGTACAGAAGTTCCAACAAAATCTTCAAGAACAACTGCCTCAACAAATTGCACCATCTGTAGAACACTGGAATCAATTGAAGAACGCTATCATCACCTCCTGCAAAGGAACAATTGGGTTCAAGATGAAAAAACATCAGGATTGGTTTGATGATAATGACAAACTACTCCAACAACTCATTGGCGAAAAGAGAAAAGCTTTCATCACCTTACAAAATAACCGACAATCAGCTACCAAAAGGAAACGCTATCAGAAATGCAAGGCTGCAGTCCAGAAGAGCACCTGAATGCTGAAAAACCAATGGTGGAGGAAGAAAGCTCAGGAAATCCAACAACTAGCAGATGCCAATGACACTCGAGGCTTTTTCAATGCAACTAAAGCCATTTTTGGCCCATCCACTCATGGTCAAGCCCCTCTCAAAAGCAAAGATGGTTCAACCATCCTGAAGAGCAATGCTGACATCATTTCTAGATGGAGGGAGCCCTTTGAAGATCTTCTAAATCAAATCGTCTCATTTGACAGGAATGTGATTTACAACATTCCGAAACAGCTGGTTGACGACTCCCTAAGCAAAATACCAACACTTGAAGTCAAGGAAGCCATCAAAACCTTGAAAAACAATAAGGCCACTGGACTCGATGGAGTACCAGCCGAGGTCTACAAAATTGGAGGTAACCCACTTCATTACCAACTGCATGGTAAGATCTGGATAAATGAAGACGTACCAGCAGACTTTAGAGAGTCAGCTATCATTACCATCTACAAAAGGCAAGGCAATTGATCCGAATGCGGAAATTATCGTGGAATTTCTCTGTTAGCAACAGCAGGAAAGATCCTCACCCACATCATGAACAACCGGCTCAAGGCTTTAGCCGAGAAGATCCTTCCAGAGACACAAGCCGGTTTTAGAGCATCACGTGGAACAATTGACATGATCTTCACAATGCGACAACTACAAGAAAAATGACATGAACAACTTCAACCTTTGTACATGGCATTTATCAACCTCACCAAAGGCTTTGACTCGGTATCAAGGGAACTCTTATGGGATGTCCTATTCACCTATGGATGCCCTGAAAAGAACATTTGAATCCTGAGACTCCTCCATGATGGCATGCTTGCCACAGTCATGGTCAGCAACAGTAACTGTAAGCCTTTTCAAGTCAGATCAGGTCAGATCTGGAGTAAAACAGGGATGTGTGATTGCCCCAACTTTGTTCACCATCATTGCAACAATCATCCACATCAAGGACGACCTACCCCCAGGAATCGAAATTGTCTACAGAACAAATGGCAGACTCTTCAATCTTGCTCATCTCAAGTCCAAAAACAGGACATCCACAAGTTCCCTCATTGAGTTTCAATACGTAGATGACAACAGTGTTGCAGCTCTCTCAGAAAACAACAGATTCTGACTGCCTTCAACTGTCCATACACGAAATTTGAACTTACCATCAATTCCAAGAAGACTCAGATCATCTACCAACCGTCACCAACTGAGACAAATCAGATAGAACGATCAATTCAACTTGGCAAAACCACCCTGGAAAACGTGGACCACTTTCCGTATCTTGGAAGTCACCTCTCCTCAATGTCGACATTAATGACGAGATCCAATATAGCCTTAAATGTACTGGAACAGCTTTTGGACGGCTCCGAACAAGAGTCTTTCATGATCGTGACATCCGAACAGACACCAAAACGTTAGTGTACAAGGCAGTGGTAATCCCAATGCTCCTGTATGCATCAGAAACGTGGACAACATACCAACAACATCTGAAGGCAGTTGAAAAGTTCCATCAACGCTGTCTTCAAAATATCTTTCTTTTCAAATCTTTTTATTATTAATATTATTATCCAAAATACAAGAGTACATCAAAGTAAGTAACACAATGTCTCAAAAGAGAAAAAAAACAATATTAAGGATTTCATATCTTAAATAACAGATGGGAAGATAGAAGAACCAACATCAGCATGCTAAATGAAGCAAAAACAACAATCATTGAAGCCTACATCATCAAGAACCAACTAAGATGGAGCTGTCATGTTGTTCGGATGAAAGACGAACATCTGCCGAAACAAATCTTCTACTCCCAGCTTAAAGAAGGCAAGTGTAAAAGAGGCCAACAACAGAAGAGATTCAAAGACGTCTTAAAAGCCAACATGAAGAAATGTAGCATCAACATCAACAATTGGGAAATCAATGCCAAAGACAGGAAACTCTGGCAAACCATCATCCGAGAAGGAACAACAACTTTCGAAACCAACAGATGTGCAGAATTAGAAGGAAAGAGAAGAAAATGGAAAGAGAGACAGCAACAACCAAAGCCCAATCTGCCATCTGGAACTACCTGTCTGAAAGCAGAAGAATTTTCAAAGCCAAGATTGGACTCATAGCCACTTCAGAGTCCATAAATAGATCAACGGAACAAAGACCATCATCCTCGACTTCGAGGGATAGCCACAACGATGACTGGTCACTGGTTCAAAATGACAGCTCTTTGAGTTAGTTAGGCTATTGCTAAAGAAATTTCTGCTCATTATTGAAATAAAGCCTCAAAAGAAAAAGGGGCTTTAGTAATAAGCCTCCAGTAAGATGAGTTAGAGGAGAGGACCTTGGACTAGGCCTCCTAGTTAATGGAGGCTGAAGGCAGAGGAGTAAGCACACCATATCTCTAAAGAGTTCCGTATGTGAGGTCATTACACTTCTTGCGTCACCATGATCACAGTCTAGGGATACTGCAGTGATATCATTGGCTAATTCCTCCAGTGCCCTTGTTATTTACCTTCTGTAACATTTCTGCCCTCTGTACCAAGGACCACTTTTCCCCCCATCTTTTACCTCAAGATCTCAGGGCCAAGAGTTAAAAAAACACAGGGATCTTGCACTACATCCTGCCTACTGTTCATGTGATGTTCTTCCTAAGCCACACATCAACTTGCAAATATGGATGCAGTCAATGAAGCAAGTTTAATATGAAATAGCACAGATTTATACTCCACCTATGAATAGACTCCTAAAATTATTTGTTATTCTGCTAGATAATTAATTGTATTTTTGCATGACAAAACAGTTTCACAGAGCCACATGGCCTTATTTCATCTATTTCCTATATTCATGAGTGGGTATGAAAAATATTCGCACACAGCTAATTCATCCATCCGCTGGGCTTGCATATGCACTTGGAAGGTTTTAAAAATTCATACTTCATTTTTTTTATACAATATCAAATTATAATTTGTACCATCCCACCAAAGGTCCTTCTAAACACTCAGTATCTTTGCCAAGAATAGAATTAACATTGTCTTACTTGAGTATGCTAGGAGGTTCAATCTTCTAAAAATAACAGAATCAGAATAATGACTATTCAAGAAAAATTAAATAATTAATTGAACATTAAAAACCAATGAACATAAAACAGTAATTTTACTATTATGATTATTAACTTCATTATTCATCTTGAAATAATAATAACCAAGGGGTTTCCCCTTAATTATATATTCCAGTCTGAAAGATTGGTAATTTTGTTTTATATACGATTACTAATAACAGAGCTCATTCTATCTCCAGTGCCTACATTTTGACTTATGAATTCATATCCAAATGTTAGCCAACTATCAAAAGTTTTTACCTATAGAGGAATCACTTATGGATTACAAAATAGATCATCCAAAGATCTAACTCACAGCATCAACCCAGTTGCTGGTGAAAACCATACCCAATGCTTTATCCTCTAGTATGCCAATCACAAGAATGATTGTATTGAAACAAATGACCTCACTCCTTGATCTGTGCCAACCAGTTGAATGACTTGCTAATGAATCATGCTGTGTTACAGAAGCAAATAAAGTCAAACTGTAAAAGCCCTCCTTCCTGATAAGAATGAATTTTGTAAATATTTTACGCTTAATTGATTATTAATGTTGGAACATATAAACACTTCTCTTTAAGTAAAAAGGACCCATTTTATTTGAAGCACAGTGAATGCCAATAGAAGCAATACAAAAACATCTATAATGCAGCTAACGGGAATTCTAAAAGGATTTCCATTGTGAGAAACAAATTTCTATCATAATCAAATTTTATTAATGCAGCATGTTTGTAATTGTGCCTCCCTATAAAACATGTCAAGACCACCAAGTCTCTCAGTAATCAGATAACTACTTCATGTAATAAATGTATTGTATTTTACTTAGCCTGCAGGACAGAAGTAAACATAGAATACAATACAGGAACAGTCTCTATAGTCCACAGCATTGTGCTGAACGAATCGCTTCTGCATATACCATATAATGCCCATGTCCTTCTGTTTCCTGCACATAAGTGAGCCCAAGAATGTTTTGAACACCTCCAGTGCATATCACCCCAGGCAGCATATTTCAGGTACAGGTGTGTAAAAAAAAACTGTCCTGCACATCTCCCTTCAACTTATCCCTCTTACCCAAAATGCAACCCATTGGTATTGGGTATTACAACCCCGGGTTACAGATATTGGCTATCTACTCTATCTACACCCCTCATAATGTTATAAATCTCTATCAGATCTCTCTTCAGCCTCTGCCACCCCACAGAAAACAACTCGTTTGTCTAAACTCCCCTTATAGCACATGCACTCTAATCCAATCAGCATCCTGAACATCACCTTCTGCACCTTCTCCAAAGCCTCAACACCCTGCCTGTAAATGGGGTGACTAGGAATAAATGCAATACTCCAGATGCAGGGTTATTAGTTTTATATAGATGCAACATAACTTCCTGACTCTTGAACTAAAGGGCAAACATGCCAATTACGTTCTTTACCCCTCCATTAACCTCTGTAGCTTCTTTCAAGAAATGATGGACTTAGACTCCAAGATAACGCTGTACACCAACACAGTTTACAGTCTTTCCATTAAAGTGTGTTCTGGGTCTGGCACAGTAAAGTAGAGGTTAGCATCATCACTTTATGGAGCTAGTGATCACTCCCATCACTGTCTGTAAGCAGTTTGTATGTTTTCCAGATGACTTTGTGGGTTTCTTCTCAGTGCTCTGGTTTCCTCCAACATGCCAGAGACATACAGGTAGTGAACTGTGGGTATAGGGTGTACTATGTTGGCACTGGAAGTGTGGCAACACCTGCGAGCTGCCCCCACAAGCCATGAAACTCCCGCCAGAATAAATTCCTTTGACCATTACCTCTGTGGTCAAGCCAATACTGAACCCAAATGGCCAATTCACTGTTAATCCAATACATCTTAATCTTCTAGACGAGTCTCTCATGAGAAACTTTATCAAGCACCTGACTGAAACCCATGTAGCCAATATCCACAGCTCTACCTTTGTCACTTCCTTAAAACTCAAGCTAGTAATTTATGAATTGCTCCACACAAAGCTATGCTGACTGTCCCATATCAGGCATTGGTTTCACAGGCTCAAAAACACCCCATAGTCATTGTGATTTTCCTCCTGGTGCTTCAGTTTACTTCCACAGTCCAAAGCCATACTGGTCGGTAGGTTAATTGGTCATTGTAAATTGTCCTGTGATTGGCCAGGATTAAATTGAAGGTTGCTGGGCACCATGGCTCAAAGGGCCAGAAAGGACTATTCCGGCTGTATCTCAATAAATAAATAACACCTTCAGCTTAAAGTGACAAGTCTTCTTCGGGCAATAACTTTGTCCCAACTGTCTTCTGTTGCTCTAACAATGACATTTCATCGGTCATAATATTGGAACCATAGATGTATGCTGATCAATATTCAGTTTGATTTGCAGCTTCTCAAAATGAAGCTATGCATACCTGCATGCAACAGTCCTGGGCCACATTCAGGCTTGTGCTAAAAAGTCATGTGAAGTTTGCATCTCTCATGTGCCTAGCAGAAAGCTTCTAGCTCAGTACAAACAAGGAGTGTGAAGAAGTGTTGCTACTCATTGAAATAAGCACAGCTCTAGCACTCTCATGTCAATAATATCTTAGAGAAAGCAGGGAATTATGACTTGTAGCTTATCTGCTACCTACAATTCTAGCCAGATATGTCAATTATAGAATCTACTGCAGCAAATTGCCTCAGCATTTTTCAAAGTACTTGCCAAAGTCATGCCCTCTACCTGCTAGAACGCAGCATGCATGTGGGAGTACTGTCACTTCCATCTGCTGCATTAATCTCCAAGTCATTCATTATTCTGGATTATAGGAGTGCTTGCTACAAGATTTGTTCCCAGAGAGTGTTGGAATTCTTTCCAAATGGGTACAGGCGGTGTGTACTAACCACAATTTCAGAGGAGAGCCTCCACCACTTGCTCAAAGGTATTTTGGGGTTGGTATCAAATTCTGGTTCAGCTAGTGAATCATGTTCTGTAAATGAGCATTTTTAAAATAACTGCAATACATGGATGCAAAATGAATTTTGTCAAATTCTGAAGACCCCTGTGACCTTGAAATTCCAGGTTCCTTTAGAATTCTATCATCACCATCTTAAATTTTATGGTCATCTATTACGTAATTTCCCACTGGGTCCCTTGCTATAATGGTCACATCTTGAGGTGGGATATAAATAAAGAATGGGGTGAAAAAAAAAATCCCCTTGAGATGACTGAGAAGTTGAAGGCTGACTGAAATTGACTGTCAGGGGCCTTGATTTCCAGTTTTGTTTTATCCCTCACAGCCTGGCCTAATTGAACTTCCCTCTCTGATGGGGGGTGGGGGAAAGTGAGATTAGGATAGAAAGGAAGGTGTCTTTCTTTTATTTGCAGCTCTTGTGCTGGAAAAACATTTGGAGTTCGATTGCCATTATCTTCATCTGTTACTGGTTACAGTTTTATAGAAACAAAGTCACCTCATCATCTCCTTCCTGGAATATGAACATGCAAGTGCATTCTTCCCCTTTTGCTGATTATTTCTCAGACATCCCACCTCTCCCAGAAGTTCCGGGAGTCTCCCGCATATTGATAACGGCTCCCTGACGCCCACAATTATACACAATATCCCAGAAATCGAATTTTTTTTGAGAGGGAAAGGGAGAGGAAGAGCGAGAGCAAGAGGGAGCATCCTGATTGGTCTCTCTTTGTGCTAAGTAGACCTGTCAGGTTTCTCTGTGGGCGGGCTTTATTGTCGACCTCAAAAATAATGACAGTGTTGCTCGATGCACTGTTTGCAACAGTGATTTTTCTTTTCCCTTGGTGGGTTAAAATGTAAAAGACATGTTTGAGGTGAGTTTAACAGGTGTCATTTGTTCATTAGCATAGCTAACATTATTTAAACTAGCTGGCTAGCTGCTAAGGAGCTACTCTATTGATGTCCTACATGATGAGGCCAAATTCCCTGTAGACTTACTTAAAGTTGTAATAGAATAAAAAAAAGACTCCATTATAATGTAATATAAGTACATATTTTAATCTCACATTTTCTGCATATATCCAACTTGGTTTACAGATTAGACAAAATCACTAAACAAAGTATAACATACATCCTTGGAGGTCGACTGGGGGGGGGAATATGGGGCTGCGGGGGACACGTGTGACTTCCTTGAAGTGAGTTTTTGCCTGGTGGGATGTCTGTTTTTATTATTTTACACATTTTCTGCCAGAGAAATATTCCTCAGTGTTGTCCAATCCATTTTTTTTGTATGGTAACAAAGCAGTTATGGTGAAGTATTTGACCATGTGTGCAAGATTTAATATATAGAATTAAGGTATGAAATAATGCTAATTCTTTAAAGTTGATATAGAATTTTAGGAAGAACAAATTGATAGAGAAGTGATGTTTTAAGTAATATTTGAAAGTAAATAGCTGTTGGTAGAATATTGCACTTTGAAGATGTATTCACTACACGCGAAGTCACTAAACTTGCTTGGTCCCTGCATCTCATTCCAGTGTTGGCATGACTGGTAATCATGCCAGTCATGTACATGGCATGCATCCCAGCTCACGATGGCTAAGGGATGAACCATCTGTGTTTCAGCTTGTTAGGAAATGTATCCAGCATCAAGGTAAATTGATTGTCTTTTTATTACACAGGTCAGCTTTGGCCAAAGGACTCTTAGGTTTATGGACTGTTCAGAAATTTGGCAAAAAAGAAATAACAATTCCTAAATCATTTGGTGCATCTTCAGACTCCCGTACCACCTTATTGATGGTAAGTATGGGATGAAGGCATGTGAGGATCCTTAAATGATAGATGCCATCTTCTTGGGGCATGGCCTTTTGAAGATGTCATTGGTGGGTAGGCCTGTACTTGTGATAGGGCTGGTTGAGTCTACAAACGTCGGCAGCCTCTTCTGATCCTATGCATTGACAGTCTCCATATCAGGGAGTGATGCAACCAGTCAGACTGCTCTCCACAGAACACCTGTAAACATTTCCAAGTCTCATGCCATGCTGGCTACCGCGTCCTTCTTTTGAATTAAGTGCAAGCTATCTGGCCTGGTCGAGGGAAGTGCCTGTTGTGAAAAGTGCCAGTCTTTGGCGAGGAGGCTGAGGGAGGAGACTACGCCAGGCACAATTGCAGAGGGTGAAGACATGACCGCTAAGCTGATTCAGTGTGCTACGTGCATGATGTGGGAGGTCAGGGACACTGATGGTGCCCCCGGCTGCTACAGCTGTGGAAAGTGTGTCCAGATTCAGCTTCTGAAGGAGCATGTTGCAGCACTGAAGAAAGAACCGGATGACCTCAGGCTTATTATCTGCGAAAACGAGGGTTTTCTGGACAGGACCTACAGTGAGATCATTACACCGAGGATACCAGAAGAGAGAAAGGGGGCGACGATGAGGAAGGAAAGGATGCTTGAAGTACAGGAGACCCCAGGGGATGTACCTCTCATAAACAGGTTCACCTTCTTGGAAGCTGTCAGGACAGAAGATACTGCCAGTCTGAGAGGCGGACAGGTCTGCGAGCCGAAAATTGGTGCAGAAGCAGAGCTGAGGAGTCAGACATCAGGAAGAGCCGTGGTAGTAGGGGACTCCATAGTAAGAGGTACGGAAAGGGATTTCTGCGGCAACAGGCGAGATTTAAGGATGGTGTGTTGCCTCCCTGGTGCTAGGATCCAGGACATCACGGACCGATTGCAGGGAATCCTCAAGGGTGAAGGTGAACAGCCCGAAGTGGTAGTGCATGTCAGCACAAATGACATCAGGAAGAAGAGGAAGGACATTCTGCAGCGGGACTTCAGAGAACTTGGAAGAAGGCTGAAAAGCAGGACTTCCAGGGTGGTTATCTCTGGTTTGCTTCCAGTTCCTCGTGCTGGAGAGGGCAGGAACAGGGAGATAATGGATCTGAATGTGTGGCTGAGGAACTGGTGTAGGAAGCAAGGATTTACATTTTTGGACCACTGGGATCTGTTTTGGGGTAGGGATGAATTGTACAAAAGGGACGGGTTGCACATTAATAGGCGGGGGACCAGCATTCTGGCAGACAGGTTTGCCACTGCAACACGGATGTGTTTAAACTAAGTAGTGGGGGGAGGGGATGAACTGGAAATATAAGGATGGAGTTAAAGGGAAAGTGAAAATAAGAAAAGTTAAAAAGGACAACAGAATTAATGGAGTAGAAAGCTCAAGAGGAGATCATACAGTATGGCCAAGTGAAATAGGAATTGATATTAAAGGAGAGGGGAGTATCAAATTAAAAGTATTATATATGAATGCACAAAGTATAAGGAATAAAGTAGATGAGCTTGAGGCTAAGTTGGAAATTGGCAAGTACAATGTTGTGGGAATAACTGAGACATGGCTTCAAGTGGACAGGGCCTGGGAAATGAATATTCAAGGATATACATCTTATCGAAAGGACAGACTGACTGGCAGAGGGGGTGGGGTGGCTCTGTTGGTGAGGAATGATATTCAGTCCCTTGCGAGGGGGGACATAGAATCTGGGGACGTAGAGTCAGTATGGATAGAACTGAGAAATTCTAAGGGTAGAAAGACCCCAATGGGAGTTATCTACAGGCCCCCAAACAGCAGTCTGGATGTAGGGTGTAAGTTGAATGAAGAGTTAAAATTGGCATGTCGCAAAGGTAATGATACAGTTGTCATGGGGGATTTCAACATGCAGGTAGACTGGGAGAATCAGAATGGTACTGGACCCCAAGAAAGGGAGTTTGTGGAGTGCCTCTGAGATGGATTCTTAGAACAGCTTGTACTGGAGCCTACCAGGGAGAAGGCAATTCTAGATTTAGTGTTGTGCAATGAACTGGATTTGATCAGGGACCTCGAGGTAAAGGAACCATTAGGAGGTAGTGACCATAATGTGACATGTTTTAACCTACAATTTGAGAAGGAGAAGGGAAAATCGGATGTGTCAGTATTACAGTTGAACAAAGGGAACTATGGAGCTATGAGGGAGCTGCTGGCCAAAGTTCAATGGAACAATACCCTAGCAGGGAAGACAGTGGAACAAAAATGGCAGGTATTTCTGGGAATAATGCAGAAGGTGCAGGATTGGTTCATTCCAAAGAGGAAAAAAGATCCTAAGGGGAGTAAGGGGCGGCCGTGGCTGACAAGGGAAGTAAAGGGCAGTATGAAAATAAAAGAGAAGAAGTATAACATAGCAAAGATGAGCAGGAAACCGGAGGACTGGGAAGTTTTTAAAGAACAACAGAAGATAACAAAAAAGGCAATACGCCAAGAAAAAATGAGGTACAAAGGTAAACTAGCAAAGAATATAAAGGAGGATAGTAAAACCTTCTTTAGGTATGTGAATAGCAAAAAAAATAGTTAAGACCAAAATTGGGCCGTTGAAGACAGAAATGGGTGAATTTATTATGGGGAACAAGGAAATGGCAGATGAATTGAACAGGTACTTTGGATCTGTCTTCACTAGGGAAGACACAAACAATCTCCCAAATGTAATACTGGCCAAAGGAACTAGTGTAAAGGATGAACTGAAGGAAATTTATATTAGGCAAGAAACGGTGTTGGATAGACTGTTGAGTCTGAAGGCTGATAAGTCCCCGGGACCTGATGGTCTGCATCCCAGGGTACTTCAAGAGGTGGCTCTAGAAATCGTGGATGCATTGGTAATCATTTTCCAATGTTCTATAGATTCAGGAACAGTTCCTGCTGATTGGAGGGTGGCTAATGTTGTCCCACTTTTCAAGAAAGGAGGGAGAGAGAAAACAGGGAATTATAGACCGGTTAGCCTGACGTCAGTGGTAGGAAAGATACTGGAGTCAATTATAAAAGAGGAAATTACAACACATTTGGATAGCAGTAGAAGGATCAGTCTGAGTCAGCATGGATTTATGAAGGGAAAATCATGCTTGACTAATCTTCTGGAGTTTTTTGAGGATGTAACTATGAAAATGGACAAGGGAGAGCCAGTGGATGTAGTGCACCTGGACTTCCAGAAAGCTTTTGATAAAGTCCCGCATAGGAGATTAGTGGGCAAAATTAGGGCACATGGTATTGGGGGCAGAGTACTGACGTGGATTGAAAATTGGCTGGCTGACAGGAAACAAGGAGTTGTGATTAACAGGTCCCTTTCGGAATGGCAGACTGTGACCAGTGGAGTACCGCAAGGTTCGGTGCTGGGACCGCAGCTGTTTACAATATACATTAATGATTTAGATGAAGGGATTAAAAGTAACATTAGCAAATTTGCTGATGACACAAAGCTGGGTGGCAGTGTGAAATGTCAGGAGGATGTTATAAGAATGCAGGGTGACTTGGACAGGTTGGGTGAGTAGGCAAATGTATGGCAGATGCAGTTTAACATGGATAAATGTGAGGTTATCCACTTTGGTGGCAAGAACAGGAAGGCAGATTACTATCTAAATGGAGTCAAGTTAGGAAAAGGGGAAGTACAACGAGATCTAGGTGTTCTTGTACATCAGTCAATGAAAGCAAGCATGCAGGTACAGCAGGCAGTGAAGAAAGCTAATGGCATGCTGGCTTTTATAACAAGAGGAATTGAGTATAGGAGTAAAGAGGTCCTTCTGCAGCTGTACAGGGCCCTGGTGAAACCCCACCTGGAGTATTGTGTGCAGTTTTGGTCTCCAAATTTGAGGAAGGACATTCTTGCTATTGAGGGAGTGCAGCGTAGGTTCACAAGGTTAATTCCCGGAATGGCGGGACTGTCATATGTTGAAAGATTGGAGCGACTGGACTTGTATACACTGGAATTTAGAAGGATGAGAGGGGATCTGATTGAAACATATAAGATTATTAAGGGATTGGACACACTGGAGGCAGGAAGCATGTTCCCGCTGATGGGTGAGTCCAGAACTAGAGGCCACAGTTTAAGAATAAGGGGATGCGGAAAAACTTTTTCACCCAGAGAGTGGTGGATATGTGGAATGCTCTGCCCCAGAAGGCAGTGGAGGCCAAGTCTCTGGATGCATTCAAGAGAGAGTTAGATAGAGCTCTTATACATAGCGGGGTCAAGGGATATGGGGAGAGGGCAGGAACGGAGTACTGAATGTGTATGATCAGCCATGATCACAGTGAATAGCAGTGCTAGCTAGAAGGGCCAAATGGCCTACTCCTGCACATACTGTCTATTGTCTATTATTAACTCATCCTAGTCTTTTACAAATAGCAGCCAAGCAACAGCATGGTTAGCAGTGACAACACTCGCCAATCCCCTTCATATAGTTTTTAATAAATATAAAGAATCCCCAGCGACAGTGAAAAGTGTTACCAAAGTCACTTCATTTTCTCAAGCAAAATACAATTATACATGCTATGTCTCGGATTCCTTGTACGTTACAACATGCTAGTTTCTAAAAGAAATCCATCTTGTTTCATTTTCAATTAATCAATACTAATTGCTTTTATAAGCTCTCTTGAGACAGGTTCCATAGATTGACTACTCACTCACAGGAATATTTCTTCAGATTAGTTTCAAATTTACTCTTTCATAATTGTCCTTTCAACAAGAGTAGACATCTGATCAGGGCCTCCATTATCCGTCCTCTGTAGAATCCTACAAACAGTAATGGTGCCACCTTTCAACCTTGTATGGCTCTGTGAGAGTCACACCTGATGCAAAAAAAAATGCACACTCTACTTAATCTTATTCTACCATGAACATATTTACATTCTCCTAAATGTCTTTACTAACTAAAAGATCTCTATTAAGGTTTTAGAATACAAACTAGGACAACAGTTTATCTTTATTTAGCAGTCTTTGAACTGTTTTCTCTGAATCTTTAGCATCATGCCCCTGAATTCCACCATCTGTAGGGGCTGATGAAGCCTATTCGGTTTTGACAGTCTATTCGGTTTATATTGTCCTATTCGGTTTATATTGTCCTTCTACTCTTCTTAATTTCATTGTGCTTCATTTATAGGGGAAATTACATAAACAATGCCAAAGGGAAGATGTGAACATGCTGACAGTTTTGCTTAAGGAGACTGTGAGGAAGTTCTGGTTTTGGGCCTTTTTGCATCTGTGAGACATGGAACTGAAATGCTCAATACACTTCTCTGATATTAAATGTACCTATTGAACCGAACGGAGCCAAGTGAGGATAAGCACTAGTGAAATTAGAAATGGGATTCCAAAAAAAAAATTTATTCCAATTAACAGTTGAGGTCACAACTCTGTTCTCCCAGCACAAACAAGAGAAAATCTGCAGATGCTGGAAATCCAGACAGAGGCAGAGAGACAGAGAGACAGAGAGCGAAAAAACACACACACACACTCCTCTCCCCCCCCCCCCCCACCTGGAGGAACTCAGCAGTTTGTGTGTGATTCTCTGTTATCCTCAATCATCAGGTTGTAAATGGTCATAGGTAATGAGTGAAAGTGACTTTGAAAATTTTGTAGCCAACTTTTGGAGAAGTTGATCTCTGACCAGCTTAATTCACAAACATGATATCTAAAACAGGCTAAGTGGGCTCAGTACAGTAAAGGCCATGAGCCCTGGTATCATACTGACTATAATGGTGAAGTCTTGGACTCCAGAATGAGCTGTTTCTTGAAACACATTGTCCCTAGCATTTATCTTGTAATACTAAAAATGTTCTAGATATGTTCTATTCACAAGATTTAATGGAATTCTATTGCAGGCAATTTATGCTACTTCAGTTACATCTACGTTTGTATTAAATGATGGATAACTGGAAAGAGTTATGGATAATACCTCTCTGAGTGTCATTTAATAACAAGAAGCATGCTTGCTGATGCTCTGAATAGTCTTTGACCTGAAGAATTTTAACTACTTCTCTTTCCATAGTGATCAGCTATTCTAACAATTTTAGTTTTTATTTGCTTAGCTTGGTTTCAAATGCACCAGACCCTATTACAATTTGGTCGAATCATATTGAATTCCAGGAGTAATGGCTGCTCTTGAAGCCCAGGCAGTATTCAACCACATAAAGCTTCAAACATCCCTATTAGAATTTATGTGTTAAGGTATTATGGGGAAAACTTTCCACTAGTTGAATTAGCATAGATAAAGGAAGGCAATGGAGATTCTTGGAGATCAGAATCACAGTCACATGAATTCATGAGGATAACATTTTGAGTAGAATAACAGTCAAGTACCCATTGGCTTACCTGCCTCCTTTCTCTCTGTCATTTGGGTATGAAGTGTTAGTATTTGTTGGTGATTCCACATTGTTCAGTTCTTTAACAGATTTTTGGGTAATCAAGCCCATGTCCACACAATCTAAAGTGTTCAAAGATTATGTAGCAAATAACATACAAGCCACATACATCACTGGAATATTGTGTGTAGTTCTGGTTATTAAACTACAGGAAAAATGTGGAGAGGGGGCAGAAGAGGTTCAATAGGAATCACATAGGAGAATATTAGCTTTATGGAGACTGACTAAACTTGGACTTTTTGATATATTGATCAGCATGGCTCCCAAACCCATACTGTCATCTACCTGTTACATGTCAAGAATATGTTAACTTATGCTTCAAATTTCCAGGAAAAAAAGGTGAGACATTTCTCATTCTCTAACCACACTGACTTCTCTCATGGCCACTTCTCACTTACCAAGCCTCCTTAGTTCCAGTCCACATATTCTCTGCCTGAGGGTTGTTTATTTTCCCTGATCAATATATTTTTGTCCTCTCTAATCACAAGTAATGTTTCAGAGTGCTGGTGAGTAGGTAATTGTTGTTCCATTATTCAAGAAGGGAAACAAGAATAATCCTGGAGAGCCTATAGGACATCCTGCCAGTTGGCAGAAAGTTACTGTTTCCACTTTAGTGCAAAATGGTCGAGCTGTTTGAAATGGCTTAAACGTACATTGTTCATTCTGGTAGCTTCCAATTGGAGTTTGATGAGATTCCTTCTTCTTTATGTGCACGCTTGGGCGATCGTGGCTTTCCACATCGAACGATCCCACGCAGCATCAATGATATCTCGCACACTTCGATCTGTTAGTTCTTTCAGTGTCCACATATTTTCTTCTTTGTTTTCCTCTTCCGCGTTTCCCAGGCATACGGCCTTCTAATATAAGACATTCTATTTCTCCCTTTCTGATGACATGGCCCAGGAATTTAAGCTTCCTCTCATTTAACATTCTCATTAAAGATCTTCTTGTATGGGCACGTTGGAGTACTGTCTCATTAGTTACCCTATCTCTATATGATAATCTCAGCATTCTTCTAAGAAACCACATTTCTGTTGCTTCTAAGTTTCTTTGCAGTTCTGATGTTACAGTCCATGTTTCGGAAGCATACAGCAAGATTGACCAGATGTAACATTTTAGTAGCCTAAGCCTTGTTGTCATAGAAATGTGTCTGTTGGTAAAAATGGGTTTCATTTTTTGGAAGTTGGTTTTGGCAATGGCAATTCTTCTTTTTATTTCTACTTTACTTCTAGCATCTTCTGAGATAAAGCTACCAAGGTAATTAAAGCTGGTCTTTTGTTCAATCTCTTGGTTACCAATGTACAATTGGCAGTTAGGAGTATCCTGCTGTTTTGATATTACGATACATTTGGGTTTTTTTTTTACAGTTGATGGTTAGACCAAAATCTGCACTTGTTTGTACTACTTTGTCTTGGAGAATTCTGTAGGTCTTCTGCAGCACTTGATTTTAGGGTGGTATAGTCTGCATATTGTTGATGTTAACACCTCCAATTTTTATCCCATTTAGGTCTTCTATTTCTCTGAGAATCATTTCACTATAGATATTAAATAATTCTGGTGAGGCAACACATCCCTGTCTAACTCCTCTTTGAATTTTAGTCCAACTGCTTATATTATCATAAATTTTACCACCGCCAGTTGGTTCCAGTGTAAATTTTCAAGCTGTTGTTCGTCCCTTCTGTCAATGTTTAGAGCGAGAATTTGAAAATTTTCATGTTGCACTTTGTCGGAAGCTTTAGTGAAATCAATAAAACATAAAAAGACATCATTTTGATATTCAATTGCCCTTTCTGAAAGCATTTGTAGTATGAAAATTGTGTTCCTAGTTCCCCTATCTTCAATAAACCCATACTGCAGGTTTAGAACTTTCCAACCTTAACTTATTGGAGATTTAATATGTCAAAAACTAATAAATTTCAGATATACAGTGGATTGTATTCTGACTCACTGCCTCCAGCCTGGTATAGAAGTACCAATATGCAGGACTGAAAGACACTGCAGAGGGTTGTAGATACCGCCAACTCCATTCATAAAGAACATCTTCACACGGTGATGCTTCAAGATAGCATCCACCATTAAGGTCCCTTACCAGTGAGTAAATACTTCCAGCGGGTGCCAATTCTACCAATTCTTTTACTTCCTGGCAGAATTTAATATCCTTTTATATTATCAGATAGATAAACAAACTGTGGCCACAATTTCACAAACAGTTTCACCTTTAGTTGATAACTCAGCCAACATAAAATAATCCATTGTGACTCCAAAGTATTACTTTTCTATTCGAATAGTGGCAAAGCAATTATTTTGTACTGAAACTACTAGTACGTCTGTTCAACCTGGAAGCAGGCCATTTCTGTTCAGTTCAGCCCATTAATGGATCCTTACTACATTTCCAAATATAATGATAATGCTTCAAATACATGCCATAGCACCTACTGAATAAAGGTGATTTTCTGACATAAGCAAACAACATAATCTTATTCCTTTTGAAATCAGTCAATAAACATACTGCCATAACAAAACAATGAATAGCCTTGAAGAATCACTTCTAAGTTGTGCATTTGATTCAATACAATTCGCACTCCCTTCAAAAGGAAAAGTTGCAGCAAAATAGAGGTTACTTGAAAGCTTCTGAAAAGTAATTGTTCTTTCAGTGTTAAATTTGATAACATTATTTCAAACTATAAAAATATATTTGAGAAGCTGCATGATTGTGTACACAATACCAAAAGCAAATGCTTATGCATATACAAGGACATCACTGAATCTTAGGGCACTAACACTTCAAAGTTAATAATATCATGAATCTTTTTTAAACTTGCCCACATCATCACATTGCTAAACTCTCAAATGCTATACAACCTCTTCCACTCCAGCCAAGACAGCCAACTCAAAGGAAGTAGAAAAAATCAAGCTAGACACCTACTTGTTCTGATGTTCCAGTATCAAATATGCACTTATCAGTAATAAAGAACAGTTTGTATTCTAAAGTAGGACTGAAATGATAAACCGATTTACCATGACATGGAAAAATGCATTTTATATTTGAGTCCAATAAGACACGAACAATACTTAATTATTGCACTAATAGTGACATGGAACATGACACAGAAACAGGCCCCTCACCCCTTCTAGTCTATACCAACCTATTAATATGGGTACTCTCATCAACCTGCACCTGGACCACGGCCTTCCACAGTCCTCCCATCTTCAATGTTGAAATCAAACCCACATCCACCATTTCCTCTGGCAGCTCGCTCCACACTCTCACCACCTTGAGTGAAGACATTCTCCCGCATATTCCCCTTAAATACTTCACATTTCATCCTTAACCTGTGACCTTTAGTTCTGGTCTCACCCAACCTCAGCAGAAAAAAAATCTGCTTGCATTTACCCTATCTAACTCTCTCATAATTTTGCACATCTCTACCAAACCTCCCCTCATTCTTCTATGCTCTAGAGAATATAGTCCCAACCTATTCACCCTTTCCCTATAACTCAGGACCTCATGTCCTGGCAACATCCTTGTAAATATTCTCTGCACTCTTTCAGTGTTATTGATATCTTTTCTGTAGGTAGGTGACCAAAACTACATACAATACTCTGAGTGAGGCCTCACCAACATCTTATACAACTTCAACATCCCAACTCCTGAATACAGTACTTCAATTTATGGCCAATGAACAAAAAGCTTTCTCTATGACCCTATCTACCACTTCCAAGGAATTATGGATCTGTATTCCCAGATCCCTCTTTTCTACCACACTCCTCAGATCCCTGCCACTCAAGTGCAATTCCTACCCCTGTTCTGTGTTGTCCAATTAATCTAGGACCAAAGCCAAAGGAAATTCAAGTTTAGACTGGTAATCTATTGGCTAAATTAATCAATCATATTTTGGCTTTACTAGAAAAATTTGGTTGAATAAAGCTACACTCACCAATAATTAGCCTTTCATTGATTTTCATAATTTTTTTTTTAAAAACTGGAGGTAGTAAATTTCCCAAGAGCAAGAACAACTTTCAGAAAACTTAGCTTAAAAAAGCTGCATCCCATGAAAAATCAGCAAAAATTGTGGTTTGATACATAACCTTGAAAATAAATAGTGCAGGTACAGCATGACCTGCACAGAATTACATTGTGGCTTGCTTTCTTTTTTTAGCATTAAAAATAATGCTGTGCCAAATTTGGCTCCATTACATTACTAAAGCAAAATAAATATTGTCTGTTGCTGAAGAAAGCACTCTGCTAGTTTCCGATAGTACAGTAATCTACACATGAAAATATTCTCTAAAAAAAAATCGATAGGAGTGATTTATCTAATCGGAATAATTCACTACACCAGTGTGACTGACCTGAAAATTGCTCAGATATAAACAAATTTAAGAGTAAAATGGAGAGGAGAGGGAAAAAAATTACATGATTTAAAAGCCTCAATAAGATAAAATATTTTTTCCCCTGCAGACCAAAACAAGTGCTGGTGGTTAAAAAAATACACAATGGGGTTACGAAGGTTTGGCTTAAAACGTACTGTATGTTGTTGTTGTTGTTATTGAGTGCCATCGAGTCGTTGTTGACTCATGGCAACCCTATGCAGTTGTCCAAGATATGGAAGTAGATGGCCAGGCCTTTGTTCGTACTGTATACAAAGCTCTAAATATAGAATATTGCACCTTAGGAGAACTGTGTGCAAAACACTGCACAAACTACCATAGCTACACAGGAGAGGAAAGAATGGATGGATGTTGGACCACAAGAAAATGACGCTGGAGAGGTGGCAGTGGGGACAAAGAAATGGTGGACAAACTAAATATGTATTTAAAGTCAATATTCACTATGGAAGACACCAGCAGCATACCAAAAATTGCAGCGTTTCAGGGGGCAGAAGAGAGTGTAGTTACTTATCACTAAGTAGAAGGTGCTTGGGAAGTTGAAAGGTAAATAAATCCCTTGGACCGGATGGACAAAACTCCTGTGTTCTGAAAGATGTAGCTGAAGAGACTGTGGAGGCATTAATAGTGATCGTTCAAGAATCTCAAGATTCTGGAATGATTTCAGAGAACTGAGAAATTGCGACTGTCCCTCCACTCTTGAGGGTGAGAGGCAAAAGACAGGAAAACACTGGCCAGTTCACCTAACATCAGTAACGGGTAAGATGTTGGAGTCCCTTGTTAAGGATAAAGTTACGTGGTCCTTGGAGTCACATGACAAAATAGGCAGAAATCACCATTTCCTTAAGGGGAATTTTTTCTTGACAAAACTACTGCAATTCTTTGAAGAAACAACAGGCATAATAGACAGAGAACTAGTGGATGTTGTTTACTTCAATTTTCAGAAGGCCTTTGACAAGGTGCTGCACCTGAGGCTTCGAAATAACGTAAGAGCCCATGGTATTACAGGAAAGATACTAGCATGGATAGAAGACTGGTTGACCATCAGGAAGCAAGAGGTCCTTTTCTGGTTGGCTGCTGGTGTTCTGCAGAGGCCAGTGTTGGGACTGCTTCTTTTCATGTTATACATCAATGATATGGATGATGGAATTGATGAATTTGTGGCCAAGTATGTGCACAATGTAAAGATAAATGAAGAGAGAAGATAGTATTGAGGAAGTCTGCAGAAGGACTTGGACAGATTAGAAGAATGTACAAGTGGCAGATGGCATATAGTGTAGGGAAATGTACAATCTTGCCGATTTGGTAGAAGGAATAAAGGCATGGATTATTTTCTAAATGGGGAGCAAATTCAAATCAGATGCACACAGGGGCCTGAGAGGCCTCGTGCGGGATTCCATAAAGATTAACTTACAGGTTGAGTTGATAGCAAAGGAGGCAAATGCAATATTAGCATTCATTTTGAGAAGAATCAAAAAACATCCTGACACAGTTCCCAAGGAGATGCTGGATTGAGTAGCGGGAGAGAGATTTCAAAAGAAGTGAGCAGGGACATTCTACATGCCACAATCTTTGAGAAAGTGTTGGCATGTGTTGTGGATAAGTAGTGAGTGGGAGCAGTCGCGACATTTTGTGTGCCACAGTCGCCAAGGAGACTTTGGATTGTGCATATTAGGCACATGGGAAGGGTCAATAAAAAGAAGTACGTTTAAGCGGAGTGCACAGCGTGAGAGGGAGAAGTTCTGGCTTTGGCTCATAGAGGTTTCAACAAGGAGAGGAAAAGGTTGTAGGTCGATTTTTTTAATGTTAATTTGTTTTAATTCTATACTGCTTTGGATGCTGTTGGGGGATGATATAGCCAAGGAAAGCCATAGTGGTCAGATCTCTGGCACTGAAAATGGCTCTGTGGCTCAGTAGGGAAGGGTGGGGGGGAGAGAGGCAAGCTGCTGTGATAGTAGATTCATTGGTTAGGGGAACAGACAGGAGGTTCTATGGATGAGAACAATATTCCAGGATGATAAGTTGCCTCGCAGGTGCCAGGGACATATTGCTTACTTATTTTCTCTTTTTGTATCTGCAGTTTGTTGTTCATTTATGCATGTTGGTTGCTGTCAGTCCTATTGGATGTGATCTTTCATTGATTCTGTTGTGTTTCTTGTATCTACTGCGATTGCCTGTAAGAAAATGAATCTCAGGGCTGTATATGGTGACATAAATATACTTTGATAATACTTTGAATGGTTCCATTTCAATAAACTAGAGTTACAGTGTATAACACAGATTTCTAGTAGGCCTATTCTTCTGGAGTGCAATGACCAGGGAAATGGGTGCATTGATTTTGCCAAGCATAAATTTATTGACACAACCTTACACTGATAGATATTACCAGTTCATTTTCTGTGAAATGTTCACAACCCACTTGGTTCATATAATCAGAAATGCAGCCATGAACCAGGAGATGGATGATGCCTGCAGCAGCCACCAAATACATTCCACCAGCCCCTAAACACTCATATGTACAGGCTGCATGCAAGTTAGGCATTTGGAACCTGCGGAGGATCTGTGATTCCATTATCTAACACCGAGTGGAGAAATCTGTTTATCACAAGCAAATCAGAAGTTAATACAGAAAAAAAGTCACTGCAAGCAATGTATCTGAAATGATCTGAAACATGTCATACATGAGCACCACACATGGAAGTCAATTTAGGAAAAAACCAAATAAGCCCCACTACACAAAAAAAATATTTGTGCACAATTATTAAATACTGACCAAGAAACAAAAGAGAAATGGACAAATGGGTGCAAGGAAAACTAGGCTGTATTGAAGAGATGAAAGTTTTGAGTAGATTCTTCTCAACGTTTGTACACAATTGATTCCTGTTCCATGAAGTGGTGTTGATCTGCCATTAGCTCATTAGCTGCAGAATTTACCACAGCAAGATACACTGTAGGTATTTGCACAAGCTACTCTGTCAGCATTAGCTGTCATCTCTGTTGTCAAGGACAAAAAGAGCAGCGGACACGGGAAGCAAAGCTACCTACACATTCTTCAAGTTCCACGCCACTCAGATATGGAACTATATAATCACATCTTCATCAGCTGTGAATATGATTCTGGAAATTCCAACTCAACAAAATTGTGGAAGTACCTTCATCAGAAGGACTTGTGATACATGGAGGAAGCCAGGCACCACTTTTTTGAGGCAACTCAGAATGAGCTGTACATTCTGGTCTTCCCAGCAAATTCCAGCTCACACCCTCCCCCTCAAAAAAAAATAAGAAAAAAACAATATACAGGGAAAGTTGTGGAAAAACGTTTTCAAATATTTGGACAGGTAGATGGAGCAGCAGGATTTGGAGGGATATGAGTGAAATATAGGAAACTGTGACTAGCTGGATAGATACAATGGTCGACATGGGCTTGAATTGAATTGAATTGAATTCTTACACCCTTCACACACGTGAGGAGTAAAAACCTTTATGTTATGTCTCCGTCTGAATGTGCAACTTGCACATTATGGTAATTTATAATAAATAGTATGTACAACAGAAGTCAGTATAGCATAGAAATACAATTGTATCAGCATGAATTAATCAGTCTGATGGCCTGATGGAAGAAGCTGTCTCAGCTTGTTGGTCCTAGCTTTAATGCTGCAGTAATGTTTCCCAGATGGTAGCAGTTGGAACAGTTTGTGATTGGATGACTTGGGTTCCCAATGATCCTTTGGGCCTTTTTATGTACCTGTCACTGTAAATGTCCTGAATCATGGGTAGTTCACATCTACAGATGTGCTGGGCTGTCTGCACCACTCTCTGCAGAGTCCTGCGATAGAGGGAAGTACAGTTCCCATACCAGGCAGTGATGCAGCCAGTCAGGATGCTCTCCATTGTGCCCCTGTAGAATGTCCTTAGGATTTGGGGACTCATGCCAAACTGCTTCAACCGTTTGAGGTTAAAGAGGCGCTGTTATGCTATTTACACCACACAGCCAATATGTATAGACCAAGTGAGATCCTCAGTGATGTGTATACCAAGGAACTTGAAGCTGTTCATCCTTTCAACCCCAGATCCATTGATATCAATAGGGGTGAGCCCGTCTCCGTTGCTCCTGTAGTCCATAACCAGCTCCTTTGTTTTTTGTTACATTAAAGGAGAGGTTGTTTTCTTGACACCACTGTGTCAGGGTAATGACTTCTTCTCTGTAGGCTGCATCATTATTATTTGAGATTAGGCCAATCAATGTAGTATCATCTGCAAATTTAATTGGCAGATTGGAGCTGTGGGTGGTGTGACAGTCAGCAAAGGGAGGGGGCTTAGGACAGAGCCCTGTGGGGCTCCTGTGTTGAGGGTCAGAGGAGTAGAGGTGAGGGAGCTCACTCTTACCACCTGCCAGTGATCCGACAGGAGGTTCAGGATCCAGCTACACAAAGTGGGGTGAAGGCCGAGGCTTCTGAGCTTCTTGTCCAGCCTGGAGGGAATTATGGTGTTGAATGCTGAACTGTCGTCCAAGAACAGCGCTCTCACATAAGCATCCCTCCTCTGCAGGTGTAGTCTGCACAGTGCGTACAGCATTGGCTATTACATCATCTGTTGATCAGTTGTGCCAGTAGGTAAGTTGTAGGGGGTCCAGTGTGGGTGGCAACATGCTGCAGATGTAGTCCTTGACCAGCTCAAAGCATTTGCTTATTATTGAGGTGAGTGCAACCGGACCCCAGTCGTTCAGATATGTTACTTTGGTCTTTTTATGTACAGGGACAATGGTAGATGTTTTGAAGCAGGAGGGCGTTCTACACTGGGAGAGGGAGAGATTAAAAATGTCTGCAAACACACCAGCCAGTTGTGCCACACACACTCCAAGTATCCACCCTGGGTTGCCATTTGGTCCCACAGCCTTGTGACTGTCCACTCGTTGGAAACACCTGTGTACTTCCGCCTCAGAGATGACCAAGATGCAGGTCACTTCGGCAGCTCTCCTCAGGGGCTCCGTGTTGGCGACATTGAATCGAGCTTAAAAAAGATTTAGCTCATCTGGGAGATATTGGCAGCACCACCGCATTTAGCTTTGAAGTCTGCGAAGGTGTACAGACCTTGCCATAAGCTGTGTGTCTTGTTGGTGGAGAGTTGTGTCTGGATCTTGTCCCCGTATTATTGTTTCACTGCCTTGATGGCTTTGTGTAGATCATAACTGCATTTCTTGAGTTCTGGTGGTTACTGGCTGCAAAACCTCTGTCTCATGTGACGAGTACAGCGTGCATGGAACTGTTGATCCAGGGTTTCTGGTTTGGATAGCCCCTGACTGATTTTTGGGGGGGTCAACATCCTAAATGCACTTCCAGATAAAGCGCATGGCCCCTCCCATAAACTCGGAGACATCTTCGTCATGAAAGGCATACATTCATGCAATGCTGTATTTTTCTAAATACACCAGGGTGTTATGACAAAGAACATGAGCTCAAACTGGTGAAGATTAAAATAAATAAGATCCAGGATTTTGGTGTTATTCATGAAAGGACAGCAGTATGCTGGTATTCTTAAAAAAAAATTAAGCTCCCAGAAAATAAAAGAAACCTTTTATGACCACTTATCACTGAGCTAAATACGTATTCACCAAACCTCCAAAATCGTGGGTAGAAAATAATGCATCCAAACTTTCAAAACGCATCTGCCAAGAAAATTCCAACCCTCAAAGGTACAGAAGAAATTACATCAAGCTATCAAGACAACTCTCAACCCATAAAGTGGCATCAGTAATGTTGTGAACCAGTGCATATTCACCAATAGCGTGTTCCCAATGCTCAGACTCCTATCCAGATCTCAATACAGTTTGAGTTTAAAGATAAGTAAGATGAATTACAAGTGTGTTGGCCCTCAGCAGCAAGACATCATTTGGCCATGTGAAGTATTAATGACTTTGACAAAACTGAATTCGTGGAGTTATACAGTCAGACAGCACAGAGCAGACTGTTGAACTCACCACATCCACGCAAATCAAATTCATTTCTGTATTAATCCCATTTATAAGTACTTGGGATGTTGCACTGGCAAATTCAAGTGCTAGACTAGATAGTCAAGAATAGAACAACTGTCTCCACCACCCAGGCAGGCCACTCATTTCGGATTTCCAATCACTCAGGAAAAAAATACTCCTCACATAAATGATAAACCTTTTAACCCTAAATCTAACCTTACACCCTGGGGGGAGGTTCCTACTATCCTATGCATTTACAATACATCAGGTCTTCTCTCAGCTTCCTCAACTCCAAAAAAGTAGAAAAACTTGCTTATCTAGTCTCTGTATAACTGAAACACTCCATTTGCACCAATACCCTAGTAAAGCTTCTCTGCACACTCTCCAATGCAATCATATCAACATAAAAGCCAAAGAGAGGGCATTAAATAGGGCAATAATTAGTGGGAAGTTAGAGGATTAGGAAGCTTTTAGAAACCAACAGAAGGCAAAAGTCATTAAGGTAAAGATGGAATAAAAAGGTAAGTTAGCAAATAACATTAAAGAGGATACCAAAAGTTTCTTTAAATACAGAAAGTGTAAAAGAGTGAACATCAGACCACCGGAAAACGATGCTAGAGAGGTAGAAATGGGGGACAGTGCAATGGCAGACAAACTGAACAAGTATTTTGCATCAGTCTTCACTGTGGAAGACACTAGCAGAATTGTGGAAGTTCCAGCGGTCAGGGGTCATGAATTATGTGAAGTTACCATAACTAGGGAGAAGATATTTGGGAAACTGACAGGTCTGAAGGTAAATAAGTCACCTGGACCAGATGGTGCACACTACAGGGTTCTGAAAGAGGCAGCAGGAGACATTGTGGAGGCAATAGTAATGACTTTTCAAGAATCACTGAATTCTGAAATGGACCCAGAAGACTGGAAAATTGCAGAAGTCACTCCACTCTTTATGAAGGGACAGAGGTAGAAGAAAGGAAACCAAAGGCCAGTTAGCCTGACCTCAGTAGTTGGGAAGGTGTTGGAGTTCAATATTAAGGTCTCAAGGTTCTTGGAGCCAAATGATAAAATAGGCCATAGTCACATGGTTTCCTCAAGGGAAAATCTTGCCTGACAAAATCTGTTGGAATCCTTTGAAGAAATAACAAGCAGGTTAGACAAATAAGAATCAACTGATGTTGTGTACTTAGAATTTCAGAAGGCCTTCGACAAAGTGTCACATATGAGGCTGCTTAACAAGCTACAAGCCCATGGTATTACAGGAAAGATTCTAACATGGATAAAGCAATGGCCAAATGGCAGGAGGCGGAGTGGGAATAAAGCAAACCTTTTCTGGTTGGCTGTTGGTGACTATTGGTGTTCCACAGAGGTCTGTGTTGGGATCGATTCTTTTTACGTTACATATCAATGATTTGGATGATGGAATTGATGGCTTTGTTGCAACGTTTGCAGACAATATGATGATAGATGGACGGTCAAGTAGTTTTAAGGAAATAGAGAGGCTACAGAAAGACCTAGACAAATTAGGAGAATGGGAAAAGTAGCAGATGGAATATAGTGTCAGGATGTGTATGGTCATGCACATTGGTAGAATAAAGGAAGGGTTGACTATCTTCTAAATGGAGAGAAAATACAAAAAAATCTGAGGCGCAAAGGGATTTGGGAGTCCTTGTGCAGGATTCACGAAAGGTTAATTTGCAGTCTGTGATAAGGAAGGCATACGCATGTTAGCATTGATTTCAAGACGACTAGAATAGGAAAGTAAAGATGTAATGTTGAAACTTTATAAAGCACTGGTGAGGTGTCATTTGGAGTATTGGGAGCAGTTTTGGGCCCTCATTCTAGAAATGTGCTGAAGCTGGAGAGAATTCATGGGAGGTTCATGAAAATGATTCCAGGATTAAATGGATTGTCATGTGAAGAGCGTTTGATGGCTCTGGGCCTGTATTCAGTAGAATTCAGAAGAATGAGGGGTGACTTCATTGAAACCAATCGAATGGTGAAGGGCCTTGATAAGAGTTAATGTGGAGAGGATGTTTCCTATGGTGGGAGAGTCCAAGATCCGGAGGACAGCCTCAGAATTGTGGGGCATCATTTTGGAATGGAGATGAAGAGGAATTTCTTTAGCCAGAGAGTGGTAAGTATATGGGATTCATTGCCACAGATAACTGTGAAGGCCCTTTATCTATACTTAAGGCAGGGGTTGATAGATTCTTGATTGGTCCATCCTAATCTGATAGCAAAACTCTCACATCCCTGGTCTCATGCACTAATAAACCTCTTCTGCATTTTGAAAGATGCTTACATCCTTTCTAATGTGTGTTGACTAGAATTGGACACAATATGCTAACTGTATAACCACAATTGTGCAATTTGGTTCATGATAACTTCCCTGCTTGCGTATTCAATACCACATTTCAAGAAGTTCAAAATTTCATTTGGTTTGTTAACCACTTTGTCAATGTGTCCAACCACCATTAACCATCTATGCACCATGAACCACAGGGTACTCAGTCCCTGCACATTCTTTAGAACAACAGAATCACCTATTTTACTTCTCCCATCCTGCTGTCAGGCTGTATCATCTTATACTTCTCCACATTAAATGTCCTCAGCCACTTGTATGCTCATTCCACTAACCTGACTGTTGCTGTATATTATAATATTCTCTATTTGTCAAGCTAACTTTGACACCATACACAAATGTTTAAAATTTTACTGTATTCCAATGCCTAAGTCATTTACATATGTCAAAGAAAGCATCATCTCCACAGTGTTCTTTGGGGATCAGCTCTACTTGTCATCCTCTAATCTGATAAACATCTATTTATCATAAACCTACATTCTCTGCCATAAGCCATTTTCATTTTAATCCAAGATGACATTAACCCTCCTCATTAACAAGCCTCAACTTTATCAACTAGTCTTTTATATTATACTCTTAACAAATTCTTTTCTCAAAATCTATATGGACAACCTCAGTCCCTTTCTCCTCATCGCCCTTGTTAATTTATTGAAATATTCAATTAGATGAAACATACATGATCTCCAACAAACCCTTGCTGGCTCTTCTCAATTAATTCAAATTTCTGGTTCTTATTCATCTTTCTCCTAGTCATCTTTCTGAATCCTTTCCTACCATTAATGTTAATTTGACCAACTTGCTGGTAGGAGGAATACTCTTACATCCTTTCTTCAAAGGCATCAAACTTGCCAATTTCCAAATCTCCAAGATCTCCTCCATGTCTATTACATATTGCAAGATCATGGCAACTATTTTCAATGTCATCACCAACACTCAACTTGGGTCCAAGCCATCTGGAGTGGGAGATTATCTGCTAAGCATAGATATTCTTTCTTGTATAACTTGTTTATCAATAATCTGCCTATCTACTACCTTTACTCTTACTGGTCTCTTCCTTAGCAACCAGATACATTTTAATCTTGCCTTTTATCTCTAGTGATGTCCATTATTTGTCCCAAATTGGTCCGAATTCCTGCTTACTATTCACATAATGGTAAAATAATATTATTGTCACATGCACTGAGAAACAGTTTTATAAGCCATCTATACAGATAACTTCAAATACAAATTCAAGGCTTCTTCATTTGTACCTACCAAACCACGGAACTGTACCGCTTCAAAGAAGGATAGCAGATGCTAGGAAACATGAAAGCCTGTGTGTATAAAATATCTTTTATTGTAAATGGAAATAAATATTGACATTCCCTACTTCATAGCGCAGCGGAAGTGCCTTTAACACAGTCTGCAATTCAAGGTGAGACTAACTTTGCAAGGGAAATTAGAATTGGATATATTTACATGGCCTTGACACCAACACCTGCATCCCATAAGTGAATGAACAAATAGACTCAAGAGATTTCTTTATATGATAGAGCTGGTGATGGATTACCACCAGACCACAAGCTGTGGTTATGGACACATTTACATCAACAGAAGCTCTCAACTTTTGTTTAGTTGCACTCACCAAGGAATAGGAATTTTCAATCATATAGTACTCTGCCCAGATATTAAACAACTGCATAGAAATACATTTCCATTCTTTGCAAAGACAATTTCATCACTCCTGCCATTCCTGTCAAGAACATGAATTGACAGTACAATCATTTATAAATGAAACAAGTGCAAAACTGTTGAAGATTCAGAAAATTATGTCTTTTTTAAAAAAATGAAAACTCAGGTCATAAACAAACCACTATCAAGGTAAAAATAGATATGGTTTTGTAATGGAAATATACATTTAGAAAATCAACCCTGAGATTCTCCCAAGAATTACAAAGTCAACAGACGAGAGGCAATTTCTATCTATTTCATATCTAACAAAATTACAAATTTTGTTCCAAATCATTTCTAGATACTCTGTTAGAAAAACATCTTGCAACTCCTAGATGATCCTACTTATGTACAGATGAATTTATAGCCTGAAGGGTAACTGAAGAGCAAAACAAGACTGGACAATAAAACAGGATATTAAAGATTGACAACTCATCAAGTGAATATATCACCACCAAAATTGTAGCTTTCAATTTACCCCTGGAAGATGTGGTTCCTTCACTCTCATGACTTTCTTCCTTTCACACATTACCCCAGGAAGACTGACTAAAGTTATTCAAGTATGTTTCAAATAATGCTCTTTAAACAACTGCCCTGCAGCTTCAGCAGTAGAGAAAGAAAAGCCAATGTTCAAAGTAAATGATCAAAGTGCATACAGTGGCATGCAAGAGTTTGGACACCCCTGGTCAAAATTTCTGTTACTGTGAATAGCTAAGAGAGTAAAAGATGACCTGATTTCCAAAAGGCATAAAGTTAAAGATGACACATTTCCTTAATATTTTAAGCAAGATTACTTTTTTTATTTCCATCTTTTACAGTTTCAAAATAACAAAAAAGGAAAAAGGCCTGAAGCATAAGTTTGGGCACCCTGCATGGTCAGTACTTAGTAACACCCCCTTTGGCAAGTATCACAGCTTGTAAATGTTTTCTGTAGCCAGCTAAGAGTCTTTCAATTCTTGTTTGGGGGATTTTTGCCCATTCTTCCTTGCAAAAGGCTTCTAGTTCTGTGAGATTCTTGGGCTGTCTTGCATGCACTGCTCTTTTGAGGTCTATCCACAGATTTTCAATGATATTTAGGTTGGGGGACTGTGAGGGCTATGGCAAACCCTTCAGCTTGCGCCTCTTGAGGTAGTCCATTGTGGGTTTTGAGATGTGCTTAGGATCATTATCCTGTTGTAGAAGCCATTCTCTTTTCATCTACAGCTTTGTGGTTTTTCTTTACAGATGGTGTGATATTTACTTCCAGAATTTGCTGGTATTTAATTGAATTCTTCCTTCCCTCTACCAGTGAAATGTTCCCCGTGCCACTGGCTGCAACACAAGCCCAAAGCATGATCAATCCACCCCCCATGCTTAACAGTTGGAGAGGTGTTCTTTTCATGAAATTCTGCACCTTTTTTCTCCAAACATACCTTTGCTTATTGCAGCCAAAAAGTTCTATTTTAACTCCATTAGTCCACAGGACTTGTTTCCAAAATGCATCAGGCTTGTTTAGATGTTCCTTTGCAAACTTCTGATGCTGAATTTTGTGGTGAGGATGCAGGAAAGGTTTTCTTCTGATGACTCACCTATGAAGGTCATATTTGTGCAGCTGTCGCTGCGCAGTAGAGCAGTGCACCACCACTCCAGAGTCTGCTAAATCTTCCTGAAGGTCTTTTGCAGTCAAACCGGGATTTTGATTTGCCTTTCTAGCAATCCTACGAGCAGTTCTCTTGGAAAGTTTTCTTGGTCTTCCAGACCTCAATTTGACCTCCACCATTCCTGTTAACTGCCATTTCTTAATTACATTATGAACTGAGCAAACAGCTACCTGAAAATGCTTTGTTATCTTCTTATAGCTTTCTCCTGCTTTGTGGGCATCATTTATTTTAATTTTCAGAGAGCAAGGCAGCTGCTTAGAGGAGCCCATGGATGCTGATCATTGGGACAAGGTTTGAGGAGTCAGGGTATTTATAAACTGAACAAGCCATAGCCCTAACAAGCTAATTAAGGTCTGAGACCTCGGTAAAAGTTATCTAAGAGCTCAAATCTCTTGGGGTGCCCAAACTTTTGCATGGTGCTCCTTTCCTTTATTTCATTCTAAAATTGTACAGAACAAAAATAATACACTAATCTTGCTTAAAATTTGAAAAAAATGTTTCATCTTTAACTTTATGAATTTTGGAGATCGGTTCATCTACTCACTTAACTATTCAAAGTAACAAAATTTTGACCAGGGGTGCCCAAACTTTTGCATGCCACTGTATATGTCGCCATACACAAACCTGGAATTCATTTTCTTGCAGGCATTCACAAAGAAGTACAACTGAAACAATAAAAGATTGCATCTAACAAGATGGACAAACACCAATGTGCAAAAAACTGTACAAAGGCAGAAAGAATAATAAATAGATAGATAGATAGATAATCAGAACATGAGATGAAGAGTCCTTGAAAGTGAATCCACAAGTTGTGGGAACAGGACAGTGATAGGAAGAGTGAAGTTATCAAGAGCCCGATGGTTGAGGGATTACAGCTGTTTCTGAACCAGGTGGCATGGGTCTTGAGGGTCCTGTACCTCCTTCCTGATGGCAGCAGCAAGAAGAGACCATGGCCTGGATGGTGGGGGCTCGAGGATGGATGCAACACACAAAATGCTGGATGAACTCAGCAGGCCAGGCAGCATCAATGGAAAAGAGTGAACAGTCACTATTTCAGGCTGAGACCCTTCATCGGGACTTGCTGCTGCTCTCCTGTAGAAGAACTCCACGTCATGTACCCAGTGGTGGGGAGGGCTTTAGCTGGGATTGACTGGGCTGTAACACTACCTTTTGTAAGCTTTTCCATTTAAGAGCATTGGTGCTTCCATACCAGGCAGTGATACAACCAGTCAATATATTCTCCATCACACATCCAAAGAAGTTTGTCAAAGTTTTCGATGACATGCCAAGTCTTCACAAGCTTCTAAGATAGAGCTGCTTTCATTCCTGGAATCATTCTCGTGAATCTTCTCTGAACCTTCTCAAATGTCAGTATATCCTTTCTAAAATCAGGAGCCCAAAACTGCACATAATACTCCAAGTGTAGTCTCACGAGTGCCTTATAGAGCCTCAACATCACATCCCTGTTCTTATATTCTATACCTCTAGAAATGAATGCCAACATTACATTCGCCTTCTTCACCACCAATTCAACTTGGAGGCTAACCTTTATGGTATCTTGTACAAGGACTCCCAAGTCCCTTTGCATCTCTGCAGTTTGAATTCACTCTCCATCTAAGTAATAGTCTGCCATGTATTTCTTCCACCAAAGTGCATGACCATACACTTTCCAACATTGTATTTCATTTGCCACTTCTTTGCCCATTCCCCTGAACTACCCAAGTCTCTCTGCAGGCTCACTATTTCCTTAGCACTACCCACTCCTCCACCTATCTTTGCATCATTGAAAAATTTAACCACAATCCATTAATCCCATAGTTCAAATCATTGACATGCATCGTAAAAAGCAGCAGTCCAAACACAGACCCCTGTGGAACTCCACTGGTAAACGGCAGCCAGACAAAATTGGATCCCTTTATTCCCACTCTCTGTTTTCTGCCGATCAGCCAATGCTCCACCCATGCTAGTAACTCCCCTGTAATTCCATGGGCTCTTATCTTGCTAAGCACCCTCATGTGCAGCACCTTGTCAAAGGCCTTCTGAAAATCCAAGTACACCACACCTACTACATCTCCTTTGTCTACCCTGCTTGTAATTTCCTCAAAAAATTGCAGTAGGTTTGTCAGGCAGGATTTTCCTTTCAGGAAACCATGCTGGCTTTGGCCTATTTTATCATGTGCCTCCAGGTACTCCCTAATCTCATCCCTACCAATCGATTCCAACAACTTCCCAACCACCGGTGTCTGATTAACAGGTCTATTGTTTCCTTTCTGCTGCCTCCCACCCTTCTTAAATAGCGGAGTAACATTTGCAATTTTCCACTCATCCAGTACATGGAGCTTAGAAAAATAGAGGGCTATGGGTAAGCCTAGGTAGTTCTAAGGTAGGGACATGCTCAGCATAGCTTTGTGGACCGAAGGGCCTGTATTGTGCTGTATGTTTTATATGTTTCTATCTTTCCAGCTACTTTCTTCAAAACCCGAGGGTGCATTCCATAAGGTCCAGGAGATTTATCCACCCTCAGACCATTAAGCTTCCTAAGAACCTTCTCAGTTGTAATTTTCACTGCACATATTTCACTTCCCTGACAATCTGAATGTCAGGTATACTGCAGATGTCTTCCACCATGAAGACTGATGCAAAATACACATTCAGTTCCTCTGCCATCTCTGCGTCTCTCAATACAATATCTCCAGCGTCATTTTGTATTCGTCCTATATCTATTCTCAACGGATGAACGGTAGGCATTTCTAATCATGGTATAAAAGTGGTTGAATATGTTGGAACTCCTTGTGCTGAAGGTGACAAGTTGACGATATCTGGACAGAGATTTCTTCAAACAAGCCTGTTTGAAGTCCCCGGCAATTATTTGAAAGGCACCAGTGCAGGCTGCTTCTTGTTCACTGATCGCAGCGCTCAATACATGGTGTGCAGGCTTAGCAGCAGGCTTGGCAGTATGCAAACTGCAGTCAGGATCATAGAGGAGAACTGTCTTCATAAGTAGAATGGTTCACACTTAATCATTAAATGTTGCAGTTTGGGGAAACAAGGGTACTACATCCAAGCACCATTATGTGTTTATCATGAAACACAGAACCCCGCCTTTGCCTTATCCAGAATCAGCAATCCAGTACATCCAGTGTATTGAAAAGCCCTCAGTTCTTACCAACATATCTGGCTTGCCTGAGGTTAGCCATGTCTCTGTGAAACAGAAGGCAGCAATCCCTCATTTCCCTCCAATTCAATAATCTTGCCCTTGGGACCTCAATTTTGTTCTCCAGTGACTTTTACATTTGCTGACAAGATACTGGGTAGAGAAAGTGTCACACTCTAATGTTATCGCCTGGCTTGGAGCCTTCCCCTCCTCCCTCTCTTCCAGCTGTGGTGATGTACTTTCATTTGCTTAAAGGTGCCATACCTGCATTCTTGAAAGTTAAGTTCTTCAGAAGATTGTGAAATCCTTAAGACAGTTTAGAAGTACATAACTTAAAGGGAAATTACAGGCTATAGAGTGCAGTGAGGGTAGCTCAGGATAAGTACATTTAGAAATTTTATGGGCTAACAGCAAAGCATTGCATGTCCAAGTTGCATGCCATCTTGGACAATGACTCCCATCCACTCTATAATGTACTGGTTAGGCACAGGAGTACATTCAGCCAGAGACTCATTCCACCGAGATGTAACACTGAGCGTCATAGGAAGTCATTCCTACCTGTGGCCATCGAACTTTACAATTCCTCCCTCGGAGTGTCAGACACCCTGAGGCAATAGGCTGGTCCTGGACTTATTTCCACTTGGCATGATTAACTTATTATTATTTAATTATTTATGGTTTTATATTGCTATATTTCTTCACTGTTCTTGGTTGGTGCGGCTGTAACGAAACCCAATTTCCCTCGGGATCAATAAAGTATGTCTGTCTGTCTGTGTTTCACCAACACCATTTTGAACTCCTTCCCAACTTGTAGCAAATACTGAGAATGAATTCTTTATATAAAGGATCCAAGACTGGTTCTCCATGATAAACATCACCAGGCTGCTTGTCTCAGATAAAACTCAAATTAGGCAATGGGTTTGCAAAAGAGTCAGCTACCCAAGTAGATTGTTTAATCACTATCAGTCATTCATTATGTGCAATGTCGCCCACATTCATTATGTGTCATGATGTGGGCAATCATGGACTTTCCATGATCATGATGGTTCTTGGCAATTTTTTCTGAAGAAATGGTTTGCCATTGCCTTCTTCTGGGCAGTGTCTTTACAAGATGAGTGAACCCAGCCATTGTCAATACTTTTCAGAGATTGTCTGCCTGACATTAGTAGTCACATAATCAGGACTTACATTGTCCACCTCCTGCTCATATGAACATACACTACCTTCTCCCATGGTTTCACATGACACTGATCAGGAGCTAAGCAAGTGCTACACCTTGCCAAGGGTGACCTGCAGGCTAGCGGAGCGAAGGAGCACCTTACACCTCCTTTGGTAGAGACACATCTCCAACTCACCAGCTGCAATGACCATAATGCAACCTCAAAGTATAACCTACTGAATTAAACAACTGTTAGTCCCACTGAACAAACATTATTGCTGTGTGCTATATCAGCCCAAAACATGGCTTATACCTGCTTCATCTGACTGGAGCATACAGCCTCTCAATTCACTCAAAGGGCTGTATGGATTCCCCAGGCAAAGCAAGAGGTGGAGGGTTATGCTTCACCGTCAACACATCGTGGTGCTTAGACACGAGGGTCCTGAAAGTTCCAGCTCAATCAGCTTGTAAGAATATCAAACACAGAAATGTTATCCATGCTACCTGCCACAGGAGTTCAATTTAGCTATCCTGATGGCAGTCTCCATCCCACCCCAGGTGGCCGTGAACCCTGCATTCAATGAACTGTGGAAAGCAGCCTAGAAATAGCACACTCTGAGGCACTCTTCATTACTGCGGGTGACTTCAATCAGGCCAACTTCAACAGTGTGGTACAAAATACTAAGAGCATGTCTCCTGTCTCCCCAGGAGGGCAAACACTCTTGACCACTGCTAAACAACCAAAGAAGCTTAACAAGCCACCACCCACACTTTTGGAAATCAGACCACAAGCCATACCTTACTTCCATGTACAAACAAATTGAACAGGAGGACATGGTACTGAAAGTTAAACAGTGCTGATCTGAGGAAATACAGTCGATGAGCTTCTACATGGCTGGAGTCTGTATTCAGGTCCATGTTCAAAGACTCACCAACTAGCCTAAATGAGCATGTTGCTACCATGATGGACTTCAACAGAAGTATGTAGAGGACTGTGTACTAAAGAGGGCAATCTGATTGTTCCCAAACCGGAAACCATGGACAAACCTGGAGAACCACTTTGTACTTAAGTCTAAGATTACAGTGTTCAAATATGATCACCTTGATATTCATAAGAAATCAAAATGTGATCTCTGTAAAGCTGTGAGGGACACCAAGAAAAAAATACCAGTTTAAAATGAAGTCTTTGACCATGTAGCGATGTACCACATACAGAGCTAGAGACGACACGCAGTCGGTAAGCTGTTTCGAGACTAGTTTATTCAAACTTCGCGGCGCTGGCTTTTAAACCCTAGCGCCCGCCCTCTCCGGGCGGAAATGACGTCAGAGGTGCATTACCAAAGTCTCTCCCCGCTCACTGGCTATTTGTGAACAGGTTCACCTGCACAGAAAGTGGGTCGCCACAACCAGCCATTAGTTGTGTCAGGGCTGACATGCTATAACGAGCTACAAGACAGAGTCAGGCAGCATCGTCCACAGCAGTACATCTCTTCCCAGTGATTTTAATTAATTCTATGCAGATTTTTGACACAAGGAAATTGGAATGTCACCACCCACCCCAACAGTCTTCAAAGCACCTGAACCTACAGCCACCAATGCAGAAACAAGATCAGTTTTCTGGACAGTGAACCCTGAAAGCATCTGGCTCAGATATTGTGTCCCCGGCCATGTCCTCAGACCCTATATAGATCGCCCAGCAAGTATATCTGCGCACGTTTTTAAACTTCACCTGCTTCAATATTGTTAAGAGCGATTTTTGGGATTTAGCAGATAACTTTAGTGACCAAACTTCAAATCTGAATATAGATTATAGATTTAATTTAAAAGGCAGCTCTGAACAATAGATTCCTCAAAGCCTTGAATCACTGACCAGACAATGCTGATTAAAGTTAATTTAGCTAGGTGTGGCTCAAGTGTAAATCAGGAGGTTTGAAGTTTGTGTACACATGAAGTACACTGCAGATGCTGGGGTCAAAGCAACACGTACAACACACTGGAGAAACTCAGCAGGTCGGGCAGCATCCGTGGAAACAAACAGTCAACGTTTCGGGCCAAAACCCTTCATCAGGACTGACGAAGGATCTCAGCCCGAAACGTTGACTGTTCATTTCCACGGAAGCTGCCCGACCCGTTGGAGTTTGCATGTAGTTTCAAAGAAAGCATTGTGGATGCGTTGTAAATATGGATGTGTCCTTTGATGTTTAGCACATAAAATATCTGGTAGCGTTGAGCCGGCCAGACCTGTTCACAGAAAGGGTCTCAATATGATGCCGGCTCTATCTTGTTTTGTCAAATAAAGAGGCTGCTTCATATCTACCAGCACTTTTCTCCAGTGACTTTATTCATGCAACATTTGGGGTCAGGAGTGGGATACATTTGTGCAACCCATCATGTGGTCAGCCATCTTAGTCAAAGCGAGGAAGTATATTGAAAATACTCTTGGATTTAAAAAAAGCTGGTAAAAGTCACGGCTGACATGCAATCTCTCACTTCATCTGCACCCAATCTGACAGATCTGACTGTCAATCGGATCATAGAGCTGCTGAAGGTAGTTTCTAGGACAGAAAAAGAGGTCACAGCAGCCTCCACTGCCAGCACCCTTCTCCCACAGTTGTACACAACAGCATTGTTAGTTGTCACAGGGGCATCAGTAACAATAACTGACCTACCCTTGCCAACAACTTGAGAAGCTATTAATATTACAGTTGCAAGAGGAAAAACAGTGAAAGCAGAAAGAAGCGAGTCAAAGATACTCAAAATCGGCAGGTTGCAGGTTCCACTCTATTTCTGGGTCTGTCAAAATAATGAGGGTGCTATCCTTGGAAAAAAACGTCTCCAGGGAAGTAATGGCCATTACAGGTTGAGGAAAGAGAGAAATAACATGGATGAGCCAGGGGAAGCAAACACATACAACCAGAGTTCACAACATAGTCAGCGCAGCCACAGCAGCTTTGACAATCGGGGACTGGAGCCAGAATGATGTCCATGAGTTACTTTGTCAGCAGTTCCCAGGAGTGTGGGCTAGACACAAGCAAGTTTGCAGCTGAATAAAGATACACCCAGTTAAAACAGAAGGGGACTTGCATAAACCCCGTAAGCAGTATCTTATAAAAACTGACACACTGACAGTTGTTCACAAGCCAGTAACAATAGTGAAATTAATCCCACTAGCACCATCCTAACGGAGGGGGAGGCACACAAGTGCCAAATAGAAATTGAGCAGGAAGAGGATATCGGTGTGAAGGAACAACCTCTAGAACGGGGAGCACAGGAATTTTTTTTTTAAACGGATGGGTCTTGGAATTTCATAGATGGGAAGACACACTCACACACACACACACACACACAAACACACACACACACACACACACAAACACACACACACACACACACACACAAACACACACACAAACACACACACACACACACACACACACACACACACACACACACACAAACACACACACACACACACACACACAGAGTCGGTATGCCTTCAGGGTGGGCATGATTATCTGACGGCATGAACACGACGAGGATTTGTAATCTCAATACGGGCAGGTATTCAACACAGGCACCTAATACAACAACTGCTGGAAGCAGTGAGTCTGACAACACAGGTGGCAGTAATTAAAGTAAAAGCTCACCAGGAAGGGGAGAGTAAGGAGCAGAAAGGAAACATGTGGGCAGACATCAGTATGAAGAAAGCAGAGGAACAAGAGGCAATTGAAATTGCAAGTGTGCAGGAAGAAATGACTGAAGCCAGTTTAATAAAATATATATAGAGGAGAAAGGGAGCAAAGGGACCAGATAGGAGCTGGGCCCATGGGGCGGAATGAGTCGCAGTGGCCTCACCATGTATTAGGCAGATGCTACTGACGTCATATCATAGGGTGATACATCAGGGAAGACAGAGCATGATTACAAAACTTTGGCTGGACTGGTGGTGGCCAGGGATGTTGAGAAGTTCTACCACCATTGTACCACTTGTGCCCAGCATATCTCTGGTAAGGGCTTAAAGCCAGAGCTAACAAACCAGCCATGGCCAAGTGGACCCTGGGATAACATCCAAATGGACTTTACAGGGCCCCTGCCAAAAAGCAGTTATCTAGTAATTATACATCACATCACCCAGTGGGTAAAGGCTTTCCCTACAGGGAACAACAGCAATTCTAGTTCAAGAAATCCTCCCAAGGTGGGGAACCCCAATCCAGGAGGCCTCAGATCAGGGAGCACATTTCACAGGGAAAGTGATTAGGGAAATGTGCTGACTATGAGTGAATCAACAATATTTCCACATACCCTACCACCCTCAGAGTTCAGGAATAGGAGAAAGGATGCCTTACAATCAAGAATGCCTTAGCCAAAGCTATAGCTGAGATGGGAAAGACATGGGTTAATGTACTACCAGGAATTTGTACAAGATTGTGAGCAACCCCAAACCACATGCTGGGTCTCAACCCCTACAAATTACTGATGGGGCAAGCCATGTGATTCTCTGATGGGGTAATTATAGGTTGCGGTGAGCCTGGGACTTATAGGGATAGAATGACACAGTATGTGAAGGACCTTTGTAACCAACTTAATATGTTAAAGGACCAAGCAAAACAACAGCAGCAAATTGCTGATCAGAGAGAGCCAGATGGAAAGGAGATAGTCCTCCCACAGCAGGGAGACCAAGACATGGTGAGGGTGCTGTCAGAAAAGTGCAGGGTTTGCTCCCAGATGGATGGGACCACAGACAGTAGTTCTAACAAGTGACACTTGCATCTGTGTGCAGACTCAGCGAGGCAGTCAGGGGAAACACCAAGCTCGGGTTAAACCGTACAACTCATCTTCACATTGCCCCCAGACAGAGCGGGAGGATTAAGTGTACCCAGTAAACATGTAGTTACAGAGAACATCAGCCAGCCACACCAGACCTGGCCACAGTTAATGGAAGCACAGCCACAGGAAATGGGAAGGTGACCACAGGACACCGAGAGTGTGACAGAAACCCATAAATTCATGCTAAAGTGTAATGGTAATGGTACTCTGTAATGAATACTGGCTGCTGAAGGTAGATGATTAGTTAAATAGTGTAGAATAGAAAAGGTTTTGAGAAAAGTGGATGGGGAGGGATTTAAGTTAAAGCAGAGACATCAGGTTCCATAACTTCGATGGCATAGCAACCTGAGAAAGATTGCACACGGCATCTGAAAGCAGTCATGCCAAGCCTGAATGCAAGTGAGCTGGCCCCTTTCAGTGGTTGGGGTCAGCGATCGACTGGACAATTCGGAAGCTGGTGCCACCGGGGGAGGGGGGGTCCTTGCAGCCATTCAAATGGAGTCCACCCCAACCCCTTCCTGTGCATCGATGAGAGGACCTGTGAGCCTGAGGCACTTACCTTGCTGGTGCCTCTGGAAAGTGAGTGAAGGGGTGAAGACAAGATGTTTGATTAAGCTGTAATCAGTGGGGAAAGAGCCACATTTCTAAAGACTGTTGTTCAAATTTCTGGAACAATCTCTCTGCTTAGCATTTTGTAGGTACCATTAGGGAAGACAGGCTAGAGGTAGATGTACATAATGTAATTGAAGGAATTCCAAGGCAGGGCATTTCTGCTGCCCTATTTGAGTTTGTCCTTTCCTGATACTAATTTATTTTTGTCCAGGAGGGCCAAGAGGAGGGACTGTTAGAGCGAGTTTTGGGTTTCAAACATTTAGTAAATAACATCAGCCACCAACCTTCAAATCTGAATATAGATTATAGATTTAAATTTAAAATGCAGCTCCCAGACCAGACAATGATGATCAGAATTCACTTAGATGTCTGTGATGTGAGTTTGATTTTGGAGGTGTGAAGTTTGTGTGTAATTTCCAAGAAAGCATTGTGGATACATTTGTAAATACGGAACTGTCCTTTAATGTTTAGCATACAAAATATCAGGTAGCACTGAGCCAGTCAGGCCTTTCCACTGAAGGACTATCAATATGATGAATGCTGTATCTTGTTTAGTCAAATAAAGAGGCTGCTTCATTTCTACTAGTACTTTTCTCCAATGACTTAATTCATGAAAAAAATAGAAGATTCCCACTTGCTTAAGGGTATCACTATCATCCAGCTATTGAATAAACCAAGTAATATAGTTCAAAGTCTATGCCCAGTAGTTTTGGCTTCTATCATGGGTGCTTCAAAAAGCTGATCACGGCATACATTAACTCCAGCCCCCCAGACAACCTTGACCTACTACAACTTACCTGTTACTGAATCTGGTCTACAGTGCAGGGCAATTCCCTACATATCTCTGGAGCATCTGGACCATAAAAATGCCAACATTTGACTATTGTTTATTAACTACAGCTTCACCTTCAATATTATCATTCCAAACAAACTGATCTTCAAACTGTGAGACCTGGGACAACACCTCTCGTTGCAGCCGAATCCCTTGACTTCCTAACCAACAGACTGTAATCAATACGGATAGATATCAACACCTCAATCATGATTATCAATACTAGTTCCCCTCAAGTCTGTGTCCTCAGCCCCCTATTCTAATCCCCATACACTCAAGACTGTGTGGCCAGAATCTCCTCCAACTCCATATACAAGTTTACAGATGATACGGCCATAGTGGGCTGTATCTCATATAATAATGAATTGGAGTACAGGAAAAAGAGTGAGAGAGAGCGCCTATGGCATGATGTCACAACAACAACCTTTACCTCAATGTCAGCAACACAAAAGAGCTGGTCATTGAGTTCATGTAAGGGGACAGTGCACATGCTCCTGTTTAATTCAACGGTGCCTAAGTTGAGGAAGTTGAGAGCTTCAAGTTCCTAGGAGAGAACATCACCAATAACAGTTTTTAAAATCCAACCACATAAATACCACAGTCAAGAGTGCACACCAACATCACTACTTCCTCAGGAGCCCCAAAAATGTGGTACGTCTCCTCTGACCCTCACCAATTTTAGAAAGCATCCAATCCGGATACATCATGGCTCAATAGGACAACTTTTCTGCCTGTGATCACAGGAAACTGCAGAGAGTTGAAAACACAATTCAGCACATCATGGAAACCAGCTTTCGCTCAACGGACTCTCTGTCTTGATAGAGCTAACAGCATAATCAAATATACCCCTACCCTGGACATTCATTCTTTTCCCCCCTCCCATTGGGCAGAAGATACAAAAGTCTGAAAGCATGCACCTATCCCACTGTTATAAGACAATATACAATTCCCTAATATGCTAAATGAACGATCTCACAATCTTCCTTATTATGGCCTTGCACTTTACTGCACTATACTTCCTCTCTAATTGCAACACTATTCTGCACTCTTGGTTTACCTTGTATTGTTGTACTGCGGTAATGAATTGATCTGTATATACAGTGTACAAGTTTTTCATTACACCACAGTACATTTTGACAATAATAAACTAATTTACCAATTAAAAACTAAAGACATCTCTTCACTACAACATTACTAACTTGCATTTATGTTACATAAGGAAGTATTTTGCTCAAGAAAGCTCCATACAAGATTAAACAAGATGAAAAATCTGACAATTTCATAGAAAAATATTAGGACATGTACCAAAATCTTAGTTAAGGGGTAGATATGAAAATGCATTTTAAAAGTGGAGTCCTAAGACAACAGAGGTAATTCTGAAGTCAAACTCCAGACAACAAAAACCTAACAGCTATGTTGCAAAATGCACAAGAATGCAGAGTTAGCAGAACAGATCCAGCAACTGGGCCAGATAGGTTCTATGGACTGGGGGGTGGGGGTGCAGGGGAGGGTTTGAGGCCACAGAGGGACCTGAGCCCATGAAAATAGATAGGGAGCCTATGGAGATTAACCCTGTAGAGTTGATGGACAAGAGGAAGAGTTTGGGTAGAAAGACTCAGGTTTATGAAGGTGAAAGATGGAACACCATTCAGGCGACACAGAAATAAATCTAGGCCAAACATAGCAATGGTATAGATGAAATTTTACCAGAAATCTCATTAGCCACTAGAGGCCAATAAAAAGCACTCCATGCTTTGGAGTTTGTGAACATCAATGTCTGCCTATTGCCAGTCAGCAGTATTTATGGTGCTTATGTGCCAGTCTGTTGAAATTAATCTGAAATTTAACCGGCATCATCCTTACTAGAGTGCAAATGAGTAGGACAATCAGATGAGTTATTGCAATACCTGCAGTTGCTTATTTAACAAATGAGGGTTCAGGCAAATTAAAATTTAAAATGCACTATTCATTAAACAATTCATTTTATGAACAAGCATCTTTATACAACTGGGAAGTATTTAAATTTTAAACAAATTAGAGTTGGTTAACACAGGGGAAGGTCCAGATTAACAGCTTGTTTGACTTGCAGTTCTCATTCTACAGCAGCTACTGTATCAAGCCTATGGCTAGACCCACAAACCTCAAAAAGAGCATGAATTCTGTAGTGTTCAAATTACATATCCTTGTCGATTTTGTTTCCCAAACACAAATCTGTGTAAAAAGTATAGGTTTTAGACACATCCTTATGTAATGCCAGCTATATCGCATCTGTGATGAAGGCAGTCTCTCTCTATTTTGAGATACACAGAGATGTATACATTTCAGTTTATACTTGCATCAGTACTAGCTCTCCCTCAAAACTATTAACGATGCTACTTCTCAATGCTTACTCTGTAAGGGTTTAAATGTAGTTTTCTATCAAATGTCATGGTTTACTGTATCTGGTTTCAACGGTAGTTACTTTGTGTGGGAACACTTCAAGTTTCCCAATTTAAATCAGTTAAAATATCCTTTTTCATTTGTTACTTATTTACTGTGCAATCTGATGCCTAATAATGTCCCTGATATACAGTACCTATACTGCACTGTTACTGTACTGTAACACTTTATTCTGCCCTGTTTATATTTACCTTGTACTTCAATACACTGTCATAATGAATTGATATGTATAGACAGTAAGACAAGGTTTTCAAAACAATTTAGTATCCATTAACATGCTTTCTTTCGGCAAAACAAGAATTCAGTTTTGCAATTCTGTTTGGAAAGTCAGAATGGTCCGGCATCTAGTGAACAAATGCAACATTTACATGCTTCCTTTCTACTTCAATATTCTTTCCACGATGGAGTGTCTAAATGTTCAATTGTGCTGTTATAAAACACGATATCGCCTGACTGAAGGACTAATAAAGCAAGAAATGCCAAAGATTCTAATATCTCAAGTGTTTTAGTACATGATATTATGCAATTATGGTCAAACACGTTAAAAATCTTACCATGTGCATTGAAGAAACAGAAATATGTTTTTTTTTCATTTTGAACTCACTCGAATTCGAAAATCAATTAATCAGGATTTGCTGAACCTGTCAATTACACTAATAGGGCATCGTGTTTACGCCATTAATAAGTGGACTAGTAACTCGCTTGTATTTTAAGTTTGCGAAGACATCGGAAAATTTGTACGATGACTATGATCAAATCCTAAAGCTATTTTCTTTCGGTTCGATACAAAATCCTCCATGAATATTTTCTGATCAAAACTGCATTATTGTTCGGTGAGGGTTTGCCTTGTTTCAATCATTCAACTCCATTTAGATGTCCTCAAAACAACTGCAGGACTGGACGTTTATAGGTTTTACGATCCATTTGCAAACAGAAAGACTAAACACTGCAGCTAAAAATAGTGTTTCTTAGTATTCTGTGTATAAAAAGAGCAGATACATTGTGTTCCAGATGGAAAAAGTGAAGATATGGAAGGGAACGTTGTTACAATCCAGCCATTCGAAATCACCCTCTGGTCGGTACGTTTGCACAGCTTTGCCAACCAATGAAAGGGAGGGAAAAGGCACGAGTTTGTTCCAACCTATATGGCTAGCGACCATACAAAGACAAGAAAACTCTTCAAAACACACAAAATTTTAACAGGAGTTCAGCTGGTCAGTTCTGGGACTGTATATTACAACACGTGCCATTCTGGGCCACAAGGAATTTGTGTATTTTAAAACGTCTTTTAAAATGATGTAAGGGTGATGGGAAGGGGGAGGGGCAATGGATAATTTATCAAAACGGAATAGAAATAAAATACAAGATCAGCCAAGTACTTGTTAGCACCCAAGTAGGGCAGCCCAAGAAGAAGAAACCTCTGTCGATTGTGCATTGTTTATTGTTAATGTTCACCGGGAACCGTACAGTACAGCTCATCTGTTATCTGCTTATGTTTACGAGAATGTGAATACAAACTCAGCAGACTACGGATTATTCAACGAGTCTTACCTTGGAATCGGAAGACAAGTGTTGTCGTCGGACTGAAGGTGGAAAACAACGAGGTGGGGAAGAGTGAGATTAAAAATAAACCTAAGCGTTGAAAGCCTCGTCAGACTGTCCCTCTCGGTGTCCAGCGGTCGAGCCCGTGCTGCTGGTCAACGTCCAGTTGAAGCTCGAACCTCTGTTCTCCGGCCGCCTGGCTCACGCGAGCTCTCGCGGAGCGGTGGTGTCCGGTTCCCGCGGGCTCTTGCGCTCCATGGCCAGTGTCCGGTCGGGCCACTTGATCCCACTCTCAAGTGAAAGCAGTGTCGCTCAGGAAGGTCAGCTTCCTGGTAATGCGACAGCCTCCTGCCGCTCTCTGTATTTACAGCCCCATCTCTAGCCTGGCAAGGTGCTGTACGTTTCTCTCTCTCCCTCTGACAGCTCCATCTGGTTTTCCGCATTCATTTGAATGAAGTGCAAAGTGTAGTACCAGTAACATGCGCAAAGGCATTGAAAAGGGGCGTGTGCTTTGCAATTAACTCGCCCTGGGTTCCGATACGATCATTACGTCAGTCGCTGCTGCCCATTTTTTTGGCAGGTAAGTAGTCTGATTATGTGCAAATACGAGCACTGTGCGGTGAAACCTCAAGATTGTCATGTTGTACTATAATTATTGCCAGGAAAATGTGTTTTAATGAAGAATGCTAAATTAATGTTGATTAACTGCCGCGCCCAAAGAATTAGGATTGGAGTGTAAATTCTAACGTCCCTGCCAAACTGTTCCTCTGGTAAAGTAAGTTGGAAGGCCAGGAGACTTTTGCTTGACCTACAAGGGGAGTCTCTGAAACATAGGATTAGCTCGTTGACAGCAACGTCAATGCCTATCCAATTTCTATTCTCAGAAAAAAAAATAGATTTGCCTCCACAGATGCTGCTTAACTCACTGAGTTCTTCCATCCCTCCACTTTTTGATCCAAAATCCATGTCCACCCACACTGACCTTCCAGATGAGTTACCCATTCCTTGAGTTCTGAGTTTGTCCTCACCTGCCTATTATCTTTCATTCAATATGGTGATATTGCTGTCAAAGCAATTTGAAACCCTGGGCTGTGGCAGGAGAGTAAAATGTAAGCCTGTACACTGCTCTCTGGAACAAAAAGTAAATTGCAGGATGGATCCAGTGGATGGAGCAGCAGCTGTAAAAGCCATAGTATGGTTAACATTTCTGGTCCAAAGGCTGCATCAGGACAGTCTGCTATCACGAAGCTGATCTACAGCTCAAGTGGTAAACCATTCATCGCAAATCACCTACTCTCTAAGATTAATAACACTCTAGCTGCAGTCACCAGCTACAGAAAAACAACTTGGTGCTTGGGGTCCAGACATGTGGCAAGGAAGCCTGGCTCCAAGTTATTGTCAGCTTGTTACCTGAAGCAAAGCTTACAGTTAATACACTGAAGATAAGGTCATCCACCACCTGTCCCTGCTGTACAGCATCACCCTCTGACAATAAAGGTCAGTGGAATACAGAGACCAAACAATGATTCAATTTACTAAAGCCATCAGTGCCGCGGTGAAGCCGTTAGCCTTCTAAGGAAAAGACTACTTGGGGAACAAGACTTCAAACTCAGCACAAAGCTCATGTTGTGCTGTGCAGAAATGCTTTTAATTATGTTCATATAATGAGTTGTTTAATAACAAGCACCTTAAAACACTAGAGTTAATGTCATTTGGTCCTATAGGTTACGAGGAGAAGGCAGGAGAATGGGGTTGAGAGGGAAAATGCATCAACCATAATGAAATGGCAGAGCAGACTTGATGGGTTGAATGGCCTCATTCTGCTCCTGTGTCTTATGGTCTTGTAATGAACCCTTCTATACTGTCTCTAATATTTTTGAAATCTGTTGACTGATAAGCAAACCAGCATCAGCAAAATCTGCCATACCAACACCCCCAACCCCCCAGCATAAGGTGACAATTGCAGTCAGTTGCTTCCTGTGGTCTGGTCTTCTTTGCATACCTGACACCAGACTGTTGATATGGACAGTCTAATCTGAACTCTGGAAATATTACCAGATGAACACAAAAATTAATTAAAGGATATTCACAAAGTCCAATTGAAAAAGTGCAAGATCCCTGTTGAGTCGTGGGAATCCCTGTCAGGTGACCATGCAAAACAGTGAACGAACATTGAATAGGGCATTTAGAGCTTGAGAGCCACAGAAGCCTAGCATAAATGTACCTCCTAACAGGTACATCTACCCAACCCATCTGTGACAGTATTTGGAGACGCAAAAGACTAACGTTGCTGGAATCTGGAGCAAAAAACTATGGATGTGATGAGTGATTTTGGCCGGAACCATCAACAATTCTATTCCTCCCACAGAGCTTGTTCAACCCACAGAGCTCCTCTAGCAGATTGTTTATTGTGACAAAATCTGTTGGTCCCACAGGCAGGTAAGGAGGCCCAGAGACTGGAATTAAGAAACTAAGGGTGATGGCCTGGGAGAGAACACTAACACTAGCCAGTCATCTCAGAGTTAATGGAACTGCAAGTCACACTTGAGCTTAAAGAACTACCCAAGCAGAATGTTGAAGTATGAATCAGTTCCCCTGAAATAATTGGTGTTGATGTACCTTACACCTCATCTACTATTAAAAATAGGGAATCTTTCAGGAAGAGGCACTTTACAAAATGCATTTATTCATACAATTATATTATTACCGTCTTCTGAGTCCTATGCTTGAACAAAATTAACACATTTTACGTAAATTCTTAAATTAGCCTACAGATTTGAAAGAGTGCCATGAAAAGGATCTTTTAAAAACTGTTTATTGAATTGTTTTGCTAGTTCCTCTAAAAATTAAGTTTCAATGAAAGAATGTAACTAAAGTAACTGCTCAATGAATACAATTACGCAATAAACTCTGTAACTCAGCTTTACAGAGCGGGTGTTGGAGGAGTAGGCAACAGAATAGGAGGGCATTGGTTCGACAGGGCTTCAGTGATTACGGATCAAGGCCAGGTAGGTTATCTGTGAAGAATAGAAACAGGAAGTACGTCTGCGAGGCCAGAGTTCTGTACTGGGTGTCAGATGTGTGAAGTCCGGGTGACTCCCAGCCTCCCAGAAGGCTACATCTGCGCCAGATGTATTGAGTTGCAGCTGCTTAGGGACCGGGTTAGGGAACTGGAGATGTAGCTCGATGACCTTCGTCTGGTCAGGGAAAGTGAGGAGGTGATAGAGAGGAACTATAGGCAAGTAGTCACACTGGGGTCTCGGGAGACAGTTAAGTGGGTAACAGTCATCAGAGGGAAGGGCAAGAGGCAGATACTAGAGAGTACCCATGTGGCTGTCCCTCTTAACAATAAGTACTCCTGTTTGAGTACTGTTGGGGGGGAACAGCCTACCTAGGGAAAACAACAGTGGCCACACCTCTGGCACAGAGTCTGGCCCTGTGGCTCAGAAGGGTAGGGAAAGGAAGAAGGCAGCAGTAATAGGGGACTCTATAGTTAGGGGGTCAAACAGGCAATTCTGTGGACGTAAGAAAGAAACACGGATGGTAGTTTGCCTCCCAGGTGCCAGGGTCTGGGATGTTTCTGATCGTGTCCACAATATCCTGATGTGGGAAGGTGAACAGCCAAAGGTTGTGGTACATATTGGTACCACAACATAAGTAGGAAAAGGGAGGAGGTCCTGAAAGCAGACGACAGAGAGTTAGGAAGGAAGTTGAGAAGCAGGACCTCAAAGGTAGTAATCTCGGGATTACTGCCTGTGCCACGCGACAGTGAGTATAGGAATAGAGTGAGGTGGAGGATAAATGCGTGGCCGAGGGATTGGAGCAAGGGGCAGGGAATCAGATTTCTAGAATATTGGGACCTCTTGTGGGGCGGGTGTGACCTGTACAAAAAGAATGGGTTGCAGTTGAATCTGAGGGGGACCACTATCCTGGCAGGGAGGTTTGCTAAGGCTGTTGGGGAGAGTTTAAACTAGAATTGCTGGGGAGTGGGAACCGAACTGAACAGAGGGAGGAAGGGGCTGTTGGCTCACAAATAGAGAAAGCTTGCAGACAGAGTGAGAGGGAGGATACGCAGGAGACAGAGAAGGGACACGCTCAGACTGATGGTTTGAGATGTGTCTATTTTAATGCAAGAAGGATCATGAACAAAGCTAGAGCATGGATCAGTACTTGGAGCTATGATGTTGTGGCCATTACAGAGACTTGAATGGTTCAAGCGCAGGAATGGTTATTTAGAGTGCCAGGCTTTGGATTTTTCAGAAAGGACAGGGAGGGAGGCAAAAGAGGTGGGGGCATGGCACTGTTGATTAGAGATAGTGTCATGGCTTCAGAAAAGGAGGAAGTCATGGAGGGATGGTCTACTGAGTCTCTGGGGGTGGAAGTTAGAAATAAGAAGAGGTCAATAACTCTACTGGGTATCTTTTATAGACCTCCCAATTGTAACAGGGACATCGAGGAGTAGATTGGGGTGCAGGTTCTGGAAAGGTTTAATAATAACAGGGTTGTCGTGGTGGGAGATTTCAATTTCCCAGATATTGATGGGCATCTCCCTAGAGCAAGGGGTTTAGATGGGGTGGAGTTTGTTTGGTGTGTTCAGGAAGGTTTCCTGACACAATATTTAGAGAAACCTACAAGAGGAAAGGCTGTACTTGATCTGGTATTGGGAAATGAACCTGGTCGGGTGTCAGATCTCTCAGTGGGAGAGCATTTTGGAGATAGTGATCACAATTCTATCCCCTTTACCATCGCATTGGAGAGGGATACGAACAGACAAGTTAGGAAAGCATTTAGCTGGAATAAGGGGAAATATGAAGCTATCAGGCAGGAACTTGGAAGCATGAATTGGGAACAGATGTTCTCAGGGAAATGTACAGCAGAAATGCGGCAAATGTTCTGGGGATATTTGCATGGTGTTCTGCATAGGTACGTTCCAATGAGACAGGGAAAGAATGGTAGAGTACAGGAACCATGGTGTCCAAAGACTGGAAAATCTAGTCAACAAGAAAAGAAAAGCTTACGAAAAGTTCAAAAAACTAGGTAATGATAGAGATCTAGAAGATTATAAGGCTAACAGGAAGGAGCTTAAGAATGAAATTAGGACAGCCAGAAGGGGCCATGAGAAGGCCTTGGTGAGCAAGATTAAAGAAAACCCCAAGGCATTCTGCAAGTATGTGAAGAGCAAGAGGATAAGATGTGAGAGAATTGGATCAATCAAGTGTGACAGTGGAAAAGTGTGTATGGAACTGGAGGAGAAAGCAGAGATACTTATTGAATCTTTTCTTCAGTATTCACTACAGAACAGAATCTTGGCGATTGTAGGGATGACTTACAGCGGATTGAAAAGCTTGAACATAGAAATATTAAGAAAGAGGATGTGCTGGAGCTTTTGGAAAGCATCAAGTTAGATAAGTCTCCGGGACCGGATGAGATATAACCCAAACTACAGTGGAAAGTGAGGGAGGAGATTGCTGAGCCTCTGGCAATGATCTTAGCATCATCAGTGTGCATGGGAGAGGTTCCAGAGGATTGGACGGTTGCAGATATTGTTCCTTTATTCAAGAAAGGGAGTAGAGATAGCCCAGGAAATTATAGACCAGTGGGTCTTACTTCAGTGGTTGGTAAGTTGATGGAAAAGATTCAGAGGCAGGATTTATGAACATTTGGAGAGGCATAATATAATTAGGAATAATCAGCATGGCTTTGTCAAGGGCAGGTTGTGCCTTATGAGCCTGATTAAATTTTTTGAGGATGTGACTAAACACATTGATGAAGGAAGAGCAGTAGATGTAGTGTATATGGATTTCAGTAAGGCATTTGATAAAGTACCCCATGCAAGGCTTATTGAGAAAGTAAGGAGGCATGGGATCCAAGGGGACCTTGCTTTGTGGATCCAGAACTGGCTTGCCCACAGAAGGCAAAGGGTGATTGTAGATGGATCACATGTTGCATGGAGGTCAGTGACCAGTGGTGTGCCTCAGGGATCTATTTTGAGACCCCTTCTCTTCGTGATTTTTATAAATGACCTGGATGAGGAAGTGAAGGGATGGGTTAGTAAATTTGCTGTTGACACAAAGGTTTGGGGTGTTGTGGATAGTGTGGAGGGCTGTTAGAGGTTACAGCAGGACATCGGTAGGATGCAAAACTGGGCTGAGAAGTGGCAGATGGAGTTCAACCCAGCTAAGTGTGAAGTGATTCATTTTTTATAGGTCAAATAAAATGGCAGAATATGGTACTAATGGTAATAGTCTTGGCAACGTGGAGGATCAGATGGATCTTGGGGTCGGAGTCCACAGGACACTCAAAGCTGCTGCGCTAGTTGACTCTGTGGTTAAGAAGGCATACAGTGCATTGGCCTTCATCAACCATGGGATTGAGTTTAAGAGCTGAGAGGTAATGTTACAGGTGTATTGGACCCTGGTCAGACCCCACTTGGAGTACTGTGCTCAGTTTTGGTCACCTCACTACAGAAAGGATGTGGAAACTATAGAAAGTGTGCAGAGGATATTACAAGGATGTTGCCTGGATTGGGGAGCATGCCTTATGAGAACAGTTTGAGTGAACTCAGCCTTTTCTCTTTGGACCGGCGGAGGGTGAGAGGTGACCTGATAGAGGTGTGTAAGATGATGAGAGGCATTGATCGTGTGGATAGTCAGAGACTTCTTCCCAGGGCTGAAATGGCTAGCACGAGAGGGCATAGTTTTAAGGTGCTTGGAAGTAGGTATAGAGGAGATGTCAGGGGTAAGTTTTTTTACACAGAGAGCGATGAGTGCATGGAAATGGCTGCCAGCGACAGTGGTGGAGGTGGAAACGATGAGGTCTTTTAAGAGACTCCTAGGTAAGTACAAGGAGCTTAGAAAAATAGAGGGCTATGGGTAAGTCTAGCTAATTTCTAAGGTAAGGACATGTTTGGCACAGCATTGTGGGCTGAAGGGCCTGTATTGTGCTGTAGGTTTTCTATATTTTTATGTTTCTAACTATAAACAGCATTGGAATGTCCTGAAATCGTGATATGCTAATCAAACAGGTTTTTTCGTACCTTTAAAATGTGACTTTTTGATGTCACAGTTGAATATAATACTTTGTCATTTCTAAATGATATCATATACAAAATGTAATAGTAAGAAATTTTATATGGATAAAATTACTGAAATAAGATTTTCTACAAAATTGCTATGTGAAATATCCCTTTTCACACCACAACAAGTTATTGTTATGATAACTTGTTGTAATGTCGGTAAGGGAGAGCAATTTCACATGCAATATGATTCCACAAATAGCAAGAAAATAAAAGGCAAGAATATGGTTGGAGGATGGATATTTGATATAACATCAGAATTCAGATGGTATCATGGGACCATTCCCATCACCTAATGTAGGAGTTAAACTTGTCATTTGAAAGACTACCTCCAGTAATGCAGTGTACCCTCAATGCTGGTGTTGCTTTAGATTGTCTGCTTGAACCAATGGAGTGGGGTGATCTCTGTGCGCATTTAGCTGTGCCAATCAAATTGAGCCGAATGGCCTGTCTCCATGCTCTCTCTAGCACACAGGTGACAAATGACAAGGCCTCCAGTAAGATGGCGGCATGCTCAGTACTGCAGCCACTCTGGCTCTACTCAAAGGTGCATTCAAAGATACGAAGATTCACAGATTTTATTATCAAAGTATGTATGCAGTATACAACCCTGAGGATTGATTGATCCAAGTGCTGGGCCAATTTGGAGAGGTTGGGTATGGGTTGGAACACGATGGCAGGGTCCAGGCCCAGAGTGTACCGAAGCAACAGGGCCCAGTTCCTAGTGTGAGGGGGGTAACCCAGTGCTTGGACAATTTAAACACTGGGCCAGATGGACTGAAAAGGCTGGGTGTCGGGAACTGGAGGTGACGGTCGAGCCAGTTCTGCTTACTGCTCTGCAACGTTTACTCTGCTCTCTGTGGCACTGAGGCTCAGGCCTGCTCAGGCTCCTCCAGGCTTCGTGTCCGCAAGTTTCGTGAAAATTTGCCCCGTTATGTGTTGAATTCAGGTTGAGGATGCGGGCTGCTCTGTGTCTGTGGACTCACTTTTGTCCTGAATGCTGTTGCTTGATTTTATTGTTTGCACGATTTGTGGTTTTTTTTTCTCTCTCTCTCTGCGCATTGGGTGTTGGTTAGTCAGTTTTTTTAAATGGGTCTTTTTGGGTTTCTTGTTTTGAGGCTGTCTGTAAGGAGACAAATCTCAGGGTTATACCATTTATACATACTTTGATAATAAATGTACTTTGAACTTTGAAAACCATGGAACCATTCAAAGAAACCCTCTCCACACACAAAAAAAAACAAATCGTGCAAATGGCAAAAAGCAAGCAAAAAACACAGAATATAAAACTCAAAATCAAAAGAATGCAGGCATATTCGGTTCAGTCCAGTTCTAGTTAAATCTAGCGCTGTGTTATTCATTATCTGCAGGCCGCCTCTATCAAAAGAGCCCAGAATAGCAACAAAAGTAACCAGAAACCAGAAACACAACATAACATGAACTCCAGAGCCCAATCCACGTTGATTAAGCCTTGCCTAAGACCCAGGACTCAGGCACTATCCTCCGGCAGCATCAAGAGACAGACAGAGAGAGCATTCAAACACAGGGACCTTCCTCTGGGAGCTGTGAGCAAGAGGGAGAGAGTGACCATCACGAGCAGACACCTTCCTCTGGCAGCAGTGAACACTGCTGGTAAACAGTGCCGAACACCTGCTTGCCTTCTGCTCTCACCTCGATGATTTCAATCTTCCTCAGTGCTCTAATCAGTGAGACTGATGAGAAATAGAGTCAACTATGGGCTCACACCCAGTCTCCAGGCTTCTTGGCCTGAAGGCTGCACCCCTCACCAATCTCCTCGGGAACAGCAAGGCACCAGTTCACTCAATCAGCCTGATAACACACCACCAAAATGTTGATCACAGGCTCCAACTGTGTCAGAAACACATTTTGAAAGAAAATTAAGATGTAAAAGAAGAGAAAGAAGTAGTTTCTTTAACTGTCCATGGTTGGGTTGTTTGCTAGTGTCATTTTCTAGAGTTTGTCCATCTTGTACGTCTTTTTTACAATTGCAATTCACTGCTGCGTACCAAGAACATCAAGTACTGCAGGACTATCCCATCAGCTCGATAGCGATGGAGCTGGAGTTATTGCATCCCATTGTGTTGTCACCTTGAATTATTGCGTACCATTGGATAATGCATGCTCCAAAAAGTTTGAGATGAGAGTTTTCCTTCCCCTAGATGAGTTGCGGAACACATCTACCTGAAGCAACTGGTTTTAAGACACCAGTAACTCGCTTTTGCCCTTTGCCTGTCAATAGAAGCAGGTCTGCCAGGCTTAGTAGCTAAGCCACACGTGGCCAGGAGCTGGACGGTCGTTAGAGGCTATTTGAGGTGCATTTAATGAGTAGTGTGAACTTATCCCCACTACCCACTCCCCTGGCTATAACAACATTAAGGAACCCATTATACTCATATACTCATCTGGTATTAATCATTCTCAGATCATTAGATTGTCATTGATAATTTAAACCATTTATGTGTAATTGCAGATGATGTTGAATTACAGTTCATGCTCAATCTACAGAGACATTACACCAAAAGATGGCATTGTGTAAACAGAACACCTCAACCCATCAGAAAATGCTTGGTTTCATCTGATTTTTAAGAACTGTGTAAGCAGAGCAAATTGTAGCACACTACAATTGGATTCAATACTGCTGGCTGCAGTTCATAAGAACATTTTCAACATATGATTCTTGCTGTTTATAAAACATGCATGCAGGCATCAGATGTAACTAGAATCAGACATGATTTTTGTTGCTTTTAACAACATAAATTCACGTTCTTACAATATTTTAAGGGCATATAACTGTTGCCAAGTAGGTGAGCTTAGAGCGTGGATTAGTACTTGGAGCTATGATATTGTGGCCATTACAGAGACTTGGATGGCTCAGGGGCAGGAATGGCTACTTAGAGTGCTAGGCTTTAGATGTTTCAGAAAGGGCAGGGAGGGAGGCAAAAGAGGTGGGGGAGTGGCACTGCTGATCAGAGATAGTATCACAGCTGCAGAAAAGGTGGAAGTCATAGAGGGATTGTCTACAGAGTCTCTGTGGGTGGAATTTAGAAACAGGAAGAGGTCAATAACTCTACTGAGTGACTTATATAGACCTCCGAATAGTAACAGCGACATAGAGGAGCAGATAGGGATGCAGATTCTGGAAAGGTGTAATAATAACAAGGTTGTCGTGGTGGGAGATTTCAATTTCCCAAATATTGATTGGCATCTCCCTAGAGCAAGGGGTTTAGATGGGGTGGTGTTTGTAAGGTGTGTTCAGGAAGGTTTCTTGACACAATATGTAAATAAGCCTACAAGAGGAGAGACTGTACTTGATCTGGTATTGGGAAATGAAGCTGGTCAGGTCTCTCAGTGAGAGAGCATTTTGGAGATAGTGATCACAATTCTATCTCCTTTACCATCGCATTGGAGAGGGATAGAAACAGACAAGTTAGGAAAGCGCTTAATAGGAGTAAGGGGAAATATGAAGCTATCAGGCAGGAACTTGGAAGCATGAATTGGGAACAGATGTTCTCAGGGAAATGTACAACAGAAATGTGGCAGATGTTGTGGGGATATTTGCGTGGTGTTCTGCATAGGGACGTTTTAAAAGCTATTATTAATGCTTTTTGAGATAGTGATTTAGATGCATATCATATTTTTTACTGAGTTAAGTATTGTATGTAATTAGTTTTGCTACAACAAGTGTATGGGACATTGGAAAAAAGTTGAATTTCCCCATGGGGATGAATAAAGTATCTATCTATCTATCTATCTATGAGACAGGGAAAGAATGATAGGGTACAGGAACCGTGGTGTCCAAAGGCTGTTGATAATCTAGTCAAGAAGAAAAGAAAAGCTTACAAAAGGTTCAAAAAACTAGGTAATGATAGAGATCTAGGAGATTATAAGACTAGCAGGAAGGAGCTTAATAATGAAATTAGGAGAGGGATTAAAGAAAACCTCAAGGCATTCTACAAGTATGTGAAGAGCAAGAGAATAACATGTGAGGGAATAGGACCAATCAAGTGTGACAGTGGAAAAGTGTGTATGAAACCAGAGTAGAAAGCAGAGATATTTAATGAATACTTTGCTTCAGTATTCACTACAGAACAGAATTTTGGCGATTGTAGGGATGACTTATAGCAGATTGAAAAGCTTGAACAAATAAACATTAAGAAAGAGGATGTACTGGAGCTTTTGGAAAGCATCAAGTTGAATAAGTCTCCGGGACCTGACGAGATATACCCCAGGATACTGTGGGAGGCAAGGGAGGAGATTGCTGAGCCTCAGGCAATGACCTTTGCATCATAATAGGGATGGGAGAGGCTCCAGAGGATTGGAGGGTTGCAGATGTTGCTCCCTTATTCAAGAAAGGGAGTAGCGATAGCTCAGGAAATTATAGACCAGTGACTCTTACTTCAGTGGTTGGTAAGTTGATGAAAAAGATCCTGAGAGGCAGGATTTATGAACATCTGGAGAGGCATAATATGATTAGGAATAGTCAGCATGGCTTTGTCAAAGGCAGGTCATGTCTTACGAGCCTGATTGAATTTTCTGAGGATGTGACTAAACACATTGATGAAGGTAGAGCAGTAGATGTAGTGTATATGGATTTTAGCAAGGCATTTGATAAGGTAGCCCATGCAAGGCTTATTGAGAAAGTAAGGAGGCATGGGATCCAAGGGGACATTGCTTTGTAGATCAAGAATTGGCTTGTTCACAGAAGGCAAAGAGTGGTTGTAGATGGGTCATATTCTTCATGAAGGTCGGTGACCAGTGGTGTGCTTCAGGGATCTGTTCTGTGACCCCTACTCTTAGTGATTTTTATAAATTACCTGGATGAGGAAGTGGAGGGATAGGTTAGTAAGTTTGCTGATGACACAAAGGTTGGGGGTGTTGTGGATAGTGTGGAGGGCTGTTAGAGATTACAATGGGACATCAATAGGATGCAAAACTGGGCTGATAAAGTGGCAGATGGAGTTCAACCCAGATAAGTGTGACGTGGTTCATTTTGGCAGTTCAAATATGATGGTAGAATATAGCACTAATGGTAATAGTCTTAGCAGTGTGGAGGATCAGAGGGATCTTGGGGTCCGAGTCCATAGGGCACTCAAAGCTGCTGTGCATGTTGACACATGGTGCATTGGCCTTTATCAACTGTGGGATTGAATTTAAGAGCCGAGAGGTAATGTGACAGCTACATAGGACCCTGTTCAGACCCTGCTTGAAGTACTGTGCTCAGTTCTGGTCACCTTGCTATAGGAATGATGTGAAAATTATAGAATGGGGTGCAGAGGATGTTGCCTGGATTGGGGTGCATGGTTTATGAAAATAGGTTGAGTGAACTCGGCCTTTTTTCCTTGGAGTGGCAGAACATGAGAGGTGACCTGATAGAGGTGTATAAGAGGGTGTTAGGCATTCATAGTATGGATAGTCAGAGGCTTCTTCCCGAGGCTGAAATGGTTAACATGAGTGGGCACAGTTTTAAGGTGCTTGGAAGTAGGTACAGAGGGGATGTTAGGGGTAAGTATTTTACACAGAGAGTGGTGAGTGCGTGGAATGGGTTATCAGTGACAGTGGTGGAGGCAGATATGTTATGGTCTTTTAAGGGACTTCTGGATAGGTACATGGAGCTTAGAAAAATAGAGAGCTATGGGTAACCCTTGGCAATTTCTAAAGTAAGTACATGTTCAGCACAGCATTGTGGGCCGAAAGGCCTGTATTGTGCTGTGGGTTTTCTATGTTTCTATGTTTCTAAGTCATTGTGGGAAACTCCATGGGAGCTGGATACAATTTTATCCTAAAAATATGAGCCTTAAAAAGTCAAGGGTGAACGAGAAAAGATATACAATGCAAGTAAGTCTAGAGAATAGATCTGAAGGATATTAATGGAATATCCAGAGCAGCAGCAAGGATAGGTATAACGAAGAACGAGAACAGGATAAGAGCATCATTAATTAAGTTATTGTTTATAGAAATTGGAACATAACATTGAATAAATTGAAGAAACTCTTTCTGAAGGTTATGGATGAAGATTTTGTTGGCAATATGAATAAAATGAAGTAAAATTCTATTATATTGTGTTTAGACTAATGTTTGGGTCAAATGGGAGAGATTGAGGGTGGATGACTTATAAAGTTCTACATTTATGTAATTGCAGACATAGTATTTGGTCATACAAATTAAAAGCAGAAGACCTGCACTTCACACCTTCGATGAATGGAGACCCAACAGTCTTGTTTATAGCAATTCTCTGCAGCAGGAAATTTGAACAACTTCTCCCGTGACTCCACTCACTTCCTCTAAGTGAAAGGTTTCACTGTAGGTATCCATGCAGATCCTAGCTAGACTTCCTCTTCTTGTAATTTATGGAACATGCTTTATTCCATTCCTAGGAGTCCATCTCTCCTCTTCGTCGACCTCACTTCTTTTTCTAGTACCTTTCATATTCTTACCTCCAACTGGAAATTTCCATCCAAATTTCACTGCTTTTTGTCAAATTCTCTGCTTCCTTGACTTACAGTATATAATTATATTTTTAATGATAGAGGCCTTAATCTTTCTCATCTCTTTTCCACAATTCTGAATGAAAGCCTCCTCCACCCTCCATAACAAATTGATTCCTTTCATATTCACTACAGTCTCATCAACTTCCACGTTCTACAGATCAACATCCACAGAACACGCCTTGATCCCTTTAAAGGATTCTGAAAGCTCTCTTCATGATATCCTTCAGTCTTAAATACACTCCTTGACCAGCATCCCCACAGGCTCCAGGCAGAAAATTCCAAAGCCACACAAATTTTTGAATGGAAACATCTCTCTTTGTTTCAGTCCTAGACTATCAACTCCTTATCCTGAGAGTGAGTTCTTAATTCTCAGATCAGGATAACAGACTCTCAAAATCAACTTTGCCAACTTTGTAAAGTTCATAAAGGTCAATTTTTAAATTTTTCTAAGACATATATTTCTTAAAACCAGGAATCAATCTCTTTGTCACACACATTCTGATGCATGAACAACCTTCAGCCCCCAAAGTTGTGCCGAAGATGTCCCTACCTTAGAAGTTACTTGGCTTACCCATAGCCCTCTATTTTTCTAAGCTCCATGTTCCTATCCAAAAGTCTCGTAAAAGACCCTATTGTGTCCGCTTCCACCACCGTTGCCGGCAGCCCATTCCACACACTCACCACTCTCTGAGTAAAAAACTTACCCCTGACATCTCCTCTGTACCTACTCCCCAGCACCTTAAACCTGTGTCCTCTTGCGGCAGCCATTTCAGCCCCGGGAAAAAGCCACTGACTATCAACATGATCAATGCCTCTTATCATCTTATACACCTCTATCAGGTCACCTGTCATCCTCCATTGCTCCAAGAAGATAAGGCTGAGTTCACTCAACCTATTCTCATAAGGCATGCTCCCCAATCCAGGCAACATCCTTGTAAATCTCCTCTGCACCTTTTCTATAGCTTCCACATCCTTCCTGTAGAGAGGCGACCAGAACTGAGCACAATACTCCAAGTGGGGTCTGACCAGGATCTTATATAGCTGCAACATTACGTCTCGGCTCCTAAATTCAATTCCACAATTGATGAAGGCCAATACACCATACGCCTTCTTAACCACAGAGTCAACCTGAGCAGCTGCTTTGAGCGTCCTGTGGACTCGGACCCCAAGATCCCTCTTATCCTCCACACTGCCAATTGTCTTACCATTACTACTATAATCATATTATGCCTCTCCAAATGTCCATAAACCCTGCCTCTCAGGATCTTCTCCATCAACTTACCAACCACTGAAGTAAGACTCGCTGGTCTATAATTTCCTGGGCTATCTCTACTCCCTTTCTTGAATAAAGGAACAACATTCACAACCCTCCAATCCTCCAGAACCTCTCCTCAACCTCTTTGATGATGCAAAGATCATTGCCAGAGGCTTAGCAATCTCCTCCTTCGCCTCCCACAGAAGCTTGGGGTACATCTCATCTGGTCCCAGCGACTTATCCAACTTGATGCTTTCCAAAAACTCCAGCACATCCTCTTTTTTAATATCTACATGCTCAAGCTTTTCAGTCTGCTGCAAGTCATCACTACAATCACCAAGATCCTTTTCCATAGTGAATACTGAAGTAAAGTATTCATTAAGTACCTCTGCTATTTCCTCCAGTTCCATACACACTTTCCCACTGTCACACTTGATAGGTCCTATTCTTTCATGTCTTATCCTCTTGTCCCACTCTTCACATTGTTGTAGAATGCCTGGGGGTTTTCCTTAAACCTGCCAGCCAAGGCCCTCTCATGGACTCTTCTGGCTCTCCTAATTTCCTTCTTAAGCTCCTTCCTATCAGCCTTATAATCTTCTAGATCTCTAAAATTACCTAGCTCTCTGAACCTTTTGTAAGCTTTTCTTTTCTTCTTGACTAGATTTATTACAGCCTTTGCACACCACGGTTCCTGTGCCCTACCATAAATTCCTTGTCTCATTGGAACGTACCTATACAGAACTCTACACAAATATCCCCTGAATATTTGCCACATTTCTTCTGTACTTTTCCCTGAGAATATCTGTTTCCAATTTAAGCCTCTAATTTCCTGCCTGATAGCCTCATAATTCCCCTTACTCCAATTAAACGCTTTTCTAACTTGTCTGTTCCTATCTCTCTCCAATGCTATTGTGAAGGGGATAGAATTATGATCACTATCTCCAAAATGCTCTCCCACTGAGAGATCTGAAAGCTGACCAGGTTCATTTCCCAATACCAAATCAAGTACAGCTTCTGCTCTAGTAGGCTTATCTACATATTGTGTCAAGAAACCTTCCTGAACACACCTAACAAACTCCACCCCATCTAAACCCCATCTAAAGGTCGTCTAATTATGAGAATAGTATCCAGGAACATTGGTTGGAAGACAAGAGTTTAAATCCCTAGAGAAATATAATTGAAACTATAAATTGGTTGGAATGAAAAGCTGTTAGCAACAATACTGACCATAAAGCTATTGTTGTAAAAGAAAATTGCCATCCTTTCCCAATTTGGCTTATTTGTCACCCTAAACCCAGAGCAAATTGGTTGACTCTGACATTGCCCAGCAAACCAATTAGTTGAGGGGCAATTAAAAATGTCAGTAAGGTCCAGAATAGCCAACATCAATTGATCACTCATGATTTTTTTTAAAGCTCCGCTTTTCCTTTCTTTCAGCTAAGTTAATAACTCCACACTCTTGCCAACATTGTTATTCTGCCATCTTGTTGCACAGTCAAATAATTAGTCTATATGTACTTGCAACCTTTTTGAAGCATCCTCAGAAGCTCTATAACAATTTTGTCATGCATTCATAGTAAATCTGGGACTTTTGGTCCCTTAGTCTAAGTCATAGGTGAAGAAGTGTAGATAGTAAAGCATCAAGGCCTCTGATTTTTCAGCACTAACACTGTAATAAGTCCTAATTACTTCTAAATCTCTGTTTTCCATCCTTTAACCAGTCCCCAATCCATATTATCCCATCTTATTCAAGGGATGTGTTCTTATATAATAGCATCTTATGTAGCAAATTCTAAAGCAAGTGGTTCCCCCTTATATACATACTTAAATACTTAAACATAATTTCCTTGAATAAGTGTCCAAGGAGGACACCACCTGACAAATGATCCGCCCTTCTGTGCCATCAGACACCTCTGCCCTTAACTGTGGTAGAATAGACATTTGTTGCCACCCCTCTCAACTATTAAATTCATTCATCTTTAATGTCTTCAACTGTGAAGACACAATCTATTCATTGAATGTGTCTGTCATTCCCATATTATCTATTATAATTGGACCAGTTTTCACCTCTAAGGGGTGAAATTTTACTTTCACCAATCCTTTTCTTTTTGCAGACCATTGCTCTAAAAAGCTCTACCATTATCTTCTTTTGCATTTTTGATCATTCTTTATTGATTTTTAAATATTTCACAACAATTTATGGTAAATTGTAAAGCTTTTGATTTAATTAAATACTGTGCGCAACTTCTCTAATTACTTGTGGACGTACCAATTTTCCAATAATTTATTCCTGAAAAGAAAATATATTCATTGAGATTTATGAATTTATCTCCTCTAATATTCCATTATATTTCTTGATTATTTTACAATAAATCTCAGTAAGCTTGCCTCTCGTGACTCTGTACTTGGCTTTGTCTAAATCTTAGAGTTAATTATACCAATTACAAACCTAGTATGAAATTCTGTTATAATTGAAACTATAATATTAACATAACTCTAAAGCCATCATAAAATTACTATGAATATAACAGCAGTCAAAGGCTGCTTGTTCAGTAGCGGTATCTGCTGGGAGTGATATAAAGATGCCTTGATAAAATTAAGGACGGGAAATAAATGAGACAATTCTCCTTTAGCTGTAGTCATACCTACTACAAAGGAAGATGGCTGTACTCATTGAAAATAAAACATCCCAGCCCAGATCATTATTGTGGAGTTAATCTGCAAAGTGTTAAGACCCAACCACCTTCAGCTATTTTATCAATGACCTCCTTTTCATCATAAGATCAGAAGTGGGTCTTTTCATTAATAATCACAAAATGTCTTTTCCATTTGCAACTCTTCAACTCATTCAAGTATGGTTGGATAAATGCCAAATTCATTTACAAAACACAAGACCTAGGCAATGACCGGCCCTAACAAGAGAACTTCTTATTAATCCAACTTGATATTCAAAGATATGCTTATCATTAGCTCCCACATATTAAAGTCAATATATTAATAGGCTGGTAACCAAAATAATGTGGCTGAGATAATAGTTCGGAAGTTGGGTATGCAACAGTAATATCCCTGTACAAGTTGTAGGTATGTTGGCGTTCTCTTTATTACCGGGAACAGTGCAATGTAAACCTCCATCAAAAAGACTCTACTTCATGCAGGACATCCATGGCTTGACTGACAGCCCATCATCACCTTAACTGTACTCTCACTCCACATTCGCTGCAGAGTGTACTTCCCCTCTAATCAATTTTCTTTCAGTACCGCATCCCAAACTTCTGGAAGTACAGGTAATGAAAACAGAGGAACTACTACAATTACATCATGAATCTCTGATGGCGACAAATTACCCTTGGACTCACTTTGCTGTTTATTCATAACTTCTTGATCAAAATTGTATAACTCCTTACCGAACAGCAATGTGAAGACACCAGTTCCTTACCAAAGGCAATTAAAGGCAGGTAACAAATTTTGACCTTGTCATTTCTTCTCCTTGGGATCTTATATTCCCAAATTGTTAACTAAGAGTGTCACATTATAAAAAAAAATGTTAGGTAATGTCGCCTATTGTATAGGAAGAGTCATTTCATTGTTGTTAACTTCTGTATCTAATCCTAATTAATCATAAAGTCTATTTCAATTGTCTTAAATCATAAACTAGTGTAATCTGTGGTGCTGATTTAGTGAACTCAGTAGAAAAGAATAATTACATACTTTGGAGCCCACTATTAGAAATGGGGCAATGAGCTATTTTTGTATAGTAATACTGATATAATCCTTATGGAATCTTTTTCAACTCCATTGATAAATGCTGACAGGACATATTAGAGTTTCCATAACAAACATATATTCTGCAAGAAACAGCAATATATTAATTAAAAGTGGCATTGGTGAATAGCTTTCTATTTCAGATGGTTCTGTACCAACGTCATAGCTAAACCACTCTATTTAGATTTCCAAGATAACCTTAATTTGGGTAGAAAGTTTCAGCCAGAACCAGGTGCGAGCCTCATTAATATATGCAGATTGAGGTCAAACGACACAGTAAAAATATTTTTTCTTGTTTCTTTCCATATTGTAACTGCCAGCTCCACAATCTGTTCAAAACAGTGGGTGGACAAAGTCAGAAAAGAAGAATTTCTGTTACTGTGCTCTCGGCTAAACCCAAGCTTTAGGAAACGTTCTGCCTGTATTATGTTGCAGGCTTTGTGTTCCAGTTTACTTCAGTATTTTTGTACTGGCTGTATACTGTTATGAAATGTGAAAGTGATCCTTGAAATGTACTTGTGTGATGATTGTGGGCTTTTCTAACAGTTACACGCCAGTTAGAAAACAAAGAGGAAGTAGATAACACTTGTAGAGATAGGAATGGTTTCAGACCCTACCCCATGTAGTTTACAGGGTAAGTGGTAAGTAAATTAAATCTTCAATTCTCTCAGGCCCAGGGCTCTCTAAAAAACTGTTACAGAGTGTACATAAGACCAGAAATCTGTTGTTAGGCTGAAGAAGTTCGCCAGAATTTTGCCTGGGATGGAGCACTGTAGTTATAAGGAGAGAACATAGAACATAGAAATTTACAGCACATTACAGGCCCTTTGGCCCACAATGTTGTGCTGACCATGTGACCTCCTCTGGAGACTGCCTAGAATTTACCTAGCACATAGCCCTCTATTTTTCCAAGCTCCATGTGCCTATCTAAGAAGCTCTTAAAAGACCTTATTTTATCCGCTTCCTGCCAACAATGCATTCCATGCACCCACCAGCTTCTGTGTGAAAATCTTACCCCTGACATCCCACTCGGTACCTATTTCCAAGCACCTTAAAACTATGTTCACTGGACTGGATAGGCTGGGTTTATTCTCAAAATGCTGGAGAAACTCAGCAGGCCAGGCAGCATCTGTGGAAGAGAGTATAGTCGACACTTCAGGCTGAGATGCAGCCCGGCCTGCTGAGTTCCTCCAGCATTTTGTGTGTGTTGCTCGGAGTTCCGGCATCTGCAGATTTTCTCGTGTCTGGATTTATTCTCATTTGAATGTTGGAAACTGAAGGGTTACCATGTAGAGGTTTATAAAATTATGAGGGACATAGATAGGACATATACCCAGAATCTTTTCCCCTAGGCGGTGCAGTCTAAAACTATAGGGTTTAAGGTGAGAGGGGAAAAATTTAAAGGTGGTCCAAAGGGTTAGTTTTTCACACAGTGAGTAGTAGTCATCTGGATGAGCTGTCAAAGGAGGTGATAGAGGCAGACAGCATTACAATGTTTAAAAGACACTTGGGTAAGTTCTTAGATAGGAAACAGACCTAATGCAAGGCTTTGGGAGTCAAAAGGGCTCAATTCTCTGCTGTCCATTTCATAATTCTGCAATTGCTTTTTGAAAAAAAAGGACATCCATGATTGTAACTTTTTCCAGACTGCTCAAGGGGCCGCCAGTTCCAATAGTCAGTCTCATTCTTGTCTCAAGCAGGTGATGAATCCCAAGTTTGCTGAAGCAAATATTTTTATTATTGGTGTTGACATAAAGAATCTCGAGAACTCTGGCATTCACAAGTACTTGCACAATCAACAATCTTTCTCCAAGACCTGAAGATTTATTAATTTAGTCCAAGGTGTCTTATTGGATATCTTATATAGCACATGACATTTCTGATTTACAAAGGTATCCTCAGCAATGATCGATATAAGGTGTAGTTGCATGAACCACTTTGTTGGCAGCTCCCGTTAGATTTTACTTTGGGCCAATTCTTCAATATCCATAACACGATAAGACATAGGAGCAGAATCACACCATTCAGCCTATTAAGTCTGCTGCACCATGATGCATTGTTCCTTCTCAACCTCATTCTCCTGCATTCTCCCATAACTGTTAACACCCTTACTAACCAAGATCCTATTAAGCTCTGCCTTAAGTATACTCAATGAATTGGCCTCCACAGCCATCTATGGCAATGTATTCCACAGATTCATCACCTTCCTATTTCTTTTCTAAAGGGATATCCTTTTATTCTGAGTTGTAGCTTCTGGTCCTATGCTCTTTCACTACTGAAAACACCTTCTCCCCATCCACACTTTGCAGGTGTTTCAATGAGATGCCCTCTCATCGTTTTAAACTTGAGTACAGGACCAGAGCCTTCAAACACTCCTCATGCATTAACCCTTTCATTCCAATGATCATTCTTGTGAACCCCCCTTTCCAAGGCCAGCACAAATTTTCTTAGATAAGGGGTCCAAAATTGCTCACAATATCCAAATGTGGTTTGAGCAACACCCTATAAAGTCTCAACATTATGTCATCACTGATAATAAAATAAAATAACTGTACCTAGAACACACACAATCTTATGACTCAGCCACACTTTATTTTACTTGTGCACCACTGTTCTGAATTATGAACAGAGAAATGTCATTTTATACTAGCAGTTACAGATATTGTCTATTTGGTAAACCATTTATGTTTGAATTCCTCACTTGTAAGAACAATAATTATTCATGATATAGGTGTCATTAGAAACTACAAGCTGACAACCAATGATATTTTGAAGTTAGTAAAGCAATTATCCTTTAGTTGGTGTGTAAGCCTTGGATTACTTATCTCGTGTACAGATCCCTCGTATGCAAAGAAAAGCTATGCTCTTCAAAGGCATTTCTTACCTGGCCTGTCAACACTTTATTTGCAATCTACCCTTGCCTAGAAATTATTTTAACCCTTGCCTTACTGGAACTTCCTTTTTGCCCTGCAGAGGAAAACACAAATTTACTGAATTTCAATAGCACAGAGCCTCTGAACTCTGTGACGGTTTCATCAGGAACAGTTGGCTGTTTGACCATGATGGAGGAAGTTGCTTGGTAGCCATCACTCCACAGAGTAATCTCAGGCAAGAGATTAAAACGAGTATTACAAATAGCAGGGAGTATTACAGCTACTTGTGAAGAGTGAAATCAGCAAAAGGATCCCCACGGTGATAGTAGTCCTACATAACTCTTGTCCAGTCTTCCTAACCTTATCAGCATCCAGTTCGATGTGCACAGCTAGATCAGTGACGTTCCGTTCTCTGGTGTATCAGGGATATACATGCAACATTCCTGGCACAAGTGCTAGCCTTCTCAGCCAACAAGAAGTCTAGTGCTAGTTGAATTTACGGGCCACAGTGAAGATTGCCAACATTTTAGCAGTAATGTCATTGATGGTGTGGCTTGTACCATGTAGCCAATATCTCCAGCACTCAGGCACTTGATGCTCTCGTGAGCCAGTCTGGCAGCTTCCCGGAACGGGAACACTACATTCCAGAAATGCTCAGTCTCTGTAGTCCTTTGATGGCAGCCACAGAAAGTAAATGTAGAGAGAGAGTAGGCAGGTGGTGCATATATAGTACTACGTAGGTCAGATAACAACCAGCCCTCCATGGCTTTGGATCAGGTCAAAAATCCTATTATAGAGAGGATACTTCTGGCAGCCAGTGATAGACCTGATGACTACATACCCAGTTAAATACCGTTAATGGGATTCGGAGGGTCACCAGTAGTAAAGCCATTGCATGTACTGTTACTCAAGTCTAGTCCAAACTCTTGGTGGTTATGATAACAAACTTCACCCTTATCCTTATGAAGCAGCTTTAGAGCTGGAAGTTATGCAATCCTTTGTAGATAGGTTGATACAAACCCTCAAGTCAGTTGCATGTCAAAAGTCATTCCTATGGGCAGTGCCATTCCCTGCTCCTTTTACCATTCTAGTTTTGTTATCAAATGAAACACAGAATGAAACTCACTACAGTTCAGGAGTGGAAACAAATTGGGACAATTGACCTTCTGAATGTATAGGCCTTCTAGAGCACACCCAACAACCTGACTAATTAGTACACAACACATATTCATAACTAAGGTGAAGAGAAGTGTTAGGAGTATTACCATCATAAGATAATTCTGCATTTAGGCAGAAAATAGGTGCTCATATTACCTAGATCTTTATGACGCATAGTGATTACTTAAGGTGACGAATAGCACGTGATGAAGACCATGGAGCGGCTGATAATACAGAATCTGAGGCCACAAACCAGGCACGCCCAGGATCCTCTTCAGTTTGCGTATAAGGAGAAGGTGGGAGTGGAGGATGCTATCATGTATTTGCTGCACAAATCACTCTCTCACCTAGATGGGGCCAGTTGTGCTGTGAGGATTACATTCCTTGACTTCTCTAGTGCCTTTAACACCATCCAGCCCAAGATCTTACGGCACAAACTAACGGAGATGGGAGTAGACTCTCACATGGTGGATTGGATAGTGGACTACTTGACAGATAGACCTCAGTATGTGCGGTTGGGAGACTGTAGGTCTGACACGGTGGTCAGCAGCACAGGAGCGCCGCAGGGAACCGTACTCTCTCCGGTCCTGTTCACCCTGTACACATCAGACTTCCAATATAACTCGGAGTCCTGCCATGTGCAGAAGTTCGCTGATGACACGGCCATAGTGGGGTGTGTCAGGAATGGACAGGAGGAGGAGTATAGGAAACTGATACAGGACTTTGTGATATGGTGCAACTCAAACTATCTGCGTCTCAATATCACCAAGACCAAGGAGATGGTGGTGGACTTTAGGAGATCTAGGCCTCATATGGAGCCAGTGATCATTAATGGAGAATGTGTGGAGCAGGTTAAGACCTACAAGTATCTGGGAGTACAGTTAGACGAGAAGCTAGACTGGACTGCCAACACAGATGCCTTGTGCAGGAAGGCACAGAGTCGACTGTACTTCCTTAGAAGGTTGGCGTCATTCAATGTCTGTAGTGAGATGCTGAAGATGTTCTATAGGTCAGTTGTGGAGAGCACCCTCTTCTTTGTGGTGGCGTGTTGGGGAGGAAGCATTAAGAGGGATGCCTCACGTCTTAATAAGCTGGTAAGGAAGGCGGGCTCTGTCGTGGGCAAAGTACTGGAGAGTTTAACATCGGTAGCTGAGCGAAGGGCGCTGAGTAGGCTACGGTCAATTATGGAAAACTCTGAACATCCTCTACATAGCACCATCCAGAGACAGAGAAGCAGTTTCAGCGACAGGTTACTATCGATGCAATGCTCCTCAGACAGGATGAAGAGGTCAATACTCCCCAATGCCATTAGGCTTTACAATTCAACCGCCAGGACTTAAGAACTTTTTAAAAGCTATTATTAATGCTTTTTGAGATAGTGATTTAGATGCATATCATATTTTTTTTACTGAGTTAAGTATTGTATGTAAGTAGTTTTGCTACAACAAGTGTATGGGACATTGGAAAAAAAGTTGAATTTCCCCATGGGGATGAATAAAGTATCTATCTATCTATCTATCTAGCACAGATCAAGAATTCAGTCTATCGATCCTTGCCATCAAGGATGGCCACCTGTTCCCTGGTTTGGTGTCTCCACTGCCTTACCGTGTGAGGTGTGTATTCACATTGGCTTTCTTTGGACATATAAAGAGGTATACGTGGTCAACAACTGTTAGAATGGACCTTCCCAGCAGGGCTCCAGGCAGTTCATTCATACCCAAGTTTCATTCTCACCAGTACCCTAGCTGGTATGTGTGGCACTCTGCAACCAGCACCACCTTCTGATCCTGTTGATAGGAACCTTAAAGAACTAGTGTTAATGCTATACAATAATGCAACATGCTTTCACTCATAAATGTTCATCTCTTTAATTAAATAGACTGACAAGCTCATGGGACATTCCAAAACTATCTCATGCAGAGATGGGCCTGTTACACAATTTGGAGTGCAATGCGGAGCCATAAGGGCCAGTGGAAGCACTTCTGGCCACTTTAGATTGGTTTTGTTTTGCATTTTATCGACCTTCATTTCAGGGCCCTGCTCTGTCTTTCAGCTGCCCCATACAAGGAAAGACAATGGTAAGGACAGGTGAAATTATGCTTACACTGCAAGGCTTCTGTCAACTCCTATATAACTTTACCAATATATTGAGGACTGTTATCATTTGAGATTTACTCAGGGATCCCAAACCTAGGAATAAATTCTCTTAACACTAGACAACAAAGATTTGCTTCCTGAATACTTTTGGGTGTGTCTTATGAATTTTGGGTACTGACCATGAAAATCACCGTTAAATTTCCCTATCATGCACCATTATTTTGAAATCGCCTGTATTCGTTATTTTGATTCACAATTTAAGTCAGAATAACTGATGCCAACATTAAGGAATGCATTTTTGTTGGTCCACATTCAGACAGGTCATCAATGACAGCCAATTTGAAGAACTTCTAGCGGGACCGGAGAAAGTCACATGGAAGGCATTCAAGGAAGTTGTTCTTGGCAACTACGGAGCACAAACTACATGTAGCTGGCTGACAACATGCCTCACGCACACGAAACCATAAAGTGCAACTTGTCACTAAAGATTCATTTTCTGTATTCCCATTTAGATATCTTACATGCAAATCTTGGCACTGTCAGAGATGAGCACGGTGAAAGCTTTCACCAGGACATTGTAGTCATGGAGAAACAATATTAAGGAAAATGAAATCCATCAATGCTGGCTGATTATTGTGGGACACTTAAGTGAGAAGACTCAGACACTGAGTGCAAATGAAAATAATCTACAAAATATTTTTAGCTTTGTTGAACTATTGGAAAGCATCAGCACCATTATGCAATATCACACATTATATTCAATAAAAGTTAATTTCTTGTTTCTCCAAATTCCTACATGATAGAAGTAGTCTGAAATTATATGTGCCTAGCTTCAACCAGACTATCATAAACAACAACAAAAAATTCTGAGGAAGCAACACTTTCAAAAAAAATTTGTTGTCTGTGTAATTTTTTAAAAAATAGCAACAGTTACAACATCACTTCTCTGAGTTGAATAAGCTTGTACCCAAAGAGATAACAAATACAATAATGTGCATAATCACAACCCATGCATTTAGGTAACTGCATAAAGTCTACTTGAAGATGCACCTGGGGGTGGATGCAGTGGCCGCAGATACCTACAACACCTTTCAGGATTATGTCTCTGGCAAATGAAATGAAATGAATGAATGAAATATCTTTACTGTCATTGCATAGTACAATTTGTCATGCACCAATACAGCGAAAATGAGTTTGCAACTCTCATACTCAATGCTATAAAACAACAAATAAAATTAATAAACAATAAATAAAATCAAGTAACCAGCCAGTACAAGCAATGTCCAACGGTACAAAAGTGCAACTCAGATACACTTTCATACAGTTGCTGCTATATTTCTTGCAATGGTCGAGAATCTCTCATTTTTGATTATACCCATCATCCTTTATAGTTTTGCACATAGTGTTCTTTAGTCCATAACATCTGTTTAGCCACTGATGCATCACACTGTAATTGTACTAGTTCATCAAAAGAATTTGGCAAGTACTGGCAGCCTGATCACACTGGAGTGCTAGGTGGCCGTAAAGATCTGCTGTTGCTGACATAGCAAAGGAGTCAGCTCATTTGTCCTTCCCGTTAGTATGATCTGTATATTTTATAACAACAATTGCATTAAGTAGATAAGAAGCAAGAAAAGATTTATAGTTAATTCACCGTGTTTTATTGAGGTTCCTGAAGAGATGAGAAGCCCACATAGTTTCCATAATTGTCTATTGTCATGTTCTATTTCTAAGGCAGGGTTCCCAACCTTTTCAATGCCATGGACCAATACTATTAAGCAAGGGATCTGTGGTCCCCAGGTCTAAGGCAATTCCAGAGTCTAGCCAAATAGCCACTGTGGTTCTGGCTACAAGGATGGAGGCTTTCAATAATGCAAAAAAAAAAAATCAGTTGCTTGAGCAGAACAGGAGGGATGGTAGCTGTGACACCTTGGCAGTCATACGAGGTGCACATATTGCATATCCACTAGGATTTTTCCCAATATCAGATCAGGAGGAAAAACTGAAGAAAATGACATTTAGGCTTGTAAAGTGCCAGCTGACATCTTTTGTATGACCCTGTGTATTTTATGCCAATGTACAGTGTGAAGGAAGAATTTTCTTAGAGCTACAACTAGATCAGTTCAAGGTACAATAAAAATCAACATATGTCTCATCTACTCTGCACTTGTCTGTCTCCGATCTTCTGCATTGCCATTGGGAACACAGGCCTCACTGAATACTCAAGAAATGCCACTTGGCGTGGGCTTTATTGAAACCATGCCTGAAGAAGACAGGGTACAGTAAGTTATAGTCATCTAGTTCACCCTCAGACTCCAGTGCCAAATGTTTCTTTTCAAACACTGAGGTAGACACTATTATCCTTTGCCTGTCCTTTCTGTGTCTTTTACTTCTTTTAAACTTGCTTTCTCTGCTTTTTTTTTTACAGAATTCATCTGACCATTTTTGCATTTTACATCTGCATTGAACAAACACAGTCCACAAGCCTTCTCACATCTTCCTTTTTCTAACAACGTGCCTGCAGACACTCTTAGTCCATTCTTCCATACAACATACCTCTCAACATACGTAATGCTTTCTGGTCTATGATGCACGCTATTGGAATCCTTTAGAGGTCTGGGGACAGGAGACTTTCACGTTACCATTTACACATACACAATCAGGGTGCACACAAATATGCACACAGGCACACACATTTCAGAATTCCCCATTTTTAACCACACACTTACTGAAGGTTTCCTGTGCTTCTTGCTGGACCTGAACTGGACCAAGGCAATTTTTTTCTATGCTTCTTGCGGGACCTGACCTGGACCAGGGTAACTGCACATGGACCACCCTGAACCATGGCAGCTTCTTCCTGTGCTTCCTGCAGGACCCAATCAGGACCAGAGTTAATTTTCCTGCACTTCCTACGGACCCAACCCTTTGTCCTGTGCTTCCTGTAGGACCCGAGCCGGGACAGGGCACCCATCTTCTAATGCTCCAGCTTTCCTATGTCAGCAACTAAGCTGTTGATGTCCTTTGACTACCCCACACAAGAGGAACTTTGCACTCTAGCAACAGACTCAGTCCCTTACTCAAATATGAGCAGCCTAGGATTTAGCTACTGGAGCTGAATTCTTTTCTCCCATATGATGACGTCAAGAGTTAGCCATCTCAGTGGAACTTCCAACTAACTGTTGTCGCCAATAATAAAATAAAATAACTGGACCCAGAACACATGCACTCAAGGGACTCAACCACACTTTGATTTACTTGTGCACAAGGAGAACAGCATGGCCCGACACCACACTGTTCTGAATTATGAACAGAGAAATGCTATTTTTATACAGAATTTGACTAGCAGTTGTAGATGTTGCCCATGTGGTCAAATATGTATATTTAAATCTCTTACTTGCCAAAACAATCACCATTCACAATAGAAACTACAAGCTGACAACAGCTGATCATTTGAACCTAGTAAAACAATTGTCTCTTAGTTGGTGTGTGTGACTTAGATTTGCACATCTTGTGTGCAGACCCCTGGTGTGCAAAAGTAACCTGTGCTCTCAAAAGACCTTTCTTGCCTGGGCTCTCTGTGCTCTATCCTTGTCCAGATATTATTTTAACCCTTGCCCTACTGCAACTCCCAAAGTTTTATCCTCTGCTTTTATATTCCAGTCCTTTCATAATGAGCACTAGTGTTGTCCTTGCCTTCCTTACTACCAACTCAACCTTTAGGGAATTCTGCACAAGGACTCCCAAGCCCCATTGCACCTCCAATTTCTGAATTTTCTCTCCATTTAGAAAATAGTCTAAGCCTTTAGTACTTCAACCAAAGTGCATGACCACACATCATATTCCATCTCCCACTTCTTGATCATTCTCCCAACCTGTCCAATTCCTTCAGCAGACTCCCTGCTTCTTCAACATTACCTGTGCCCCACCTTTCTTTATATCTTCCATCATCCTGATCATTAACATATAACATGAAAAGTAGCAGACCCAGCACCAATCCCAGTGGAACACAACTAGTCACTGGCAGCCAACCAGACAAGGCCCTGCTTATTTCCTCTTTTTGCCTTCTGCCAGTTACCCAATCTTCTATTCATGCTAGTATCTTTCCTGTAATGCCATGGGCTCTTATCTTGTTTAGCAGCCTTGTTTGCAGTACCTTGCCACAGGCCTATTAAAAATCCCAGTAAGCAACACCCATTGACTCCCATTTGTCTAGCCTGACTGTTATTTCTTCAAATAATTCAACAGATATCTCAGGCAACATCTCCACTTCAGGAAACCATGCTGACTTTGCCCAAATGTATCACGAGCTTCCAAGTACCATAAATCCTCATGCTTAATAATGGACTCTAAAATCTTACTGGTATCAAGCTAATCAGCTTATAAGGTTTTGTCTCTTGCCTCCCTCCTTCTTAAAGAGTAGAGTAGTATTCACAATTTTCCAGTCCTCTGAAACCATTCCGGACTCTTTGTTATTCAAAAGTCACTACTAGTGGCTCCACAACCTCTTTCAGAATCCTGGAGTGGTCAATCTGGTCCAGGTGACTTCAGACCTTTCAGCTTCCCAAGCATTTTCCCCTTAGTAACTATTCTCTTTTCTACCCCAGATTCTCTTGACTATCCGATGACAAATACAAAGTATTTTTACAGTTCTTCTGCTATTTTTTGTTCCCCTTTTCTATTTCTCCAACATCATTGTCCAGTGGTCTAATGTCCAAACAACATGAGAAAATCTGCAGATGCTGTTGCTTTGGTCCAATGTCCAAGCTTGCCTCTCTTTATATATCTGAAAAAAACTTCTGGTGTCCTCTTTTAAATTGATAGTTGGTTTAGATTCATATTTTGTTCTTTCTCCCATTATTACTTCTTTTGGTTGCCTTCTATTGTTTTATAAAAGCTTCCCAGTCTACTAACTTTTTGCAATATTTTTGCCCATTCTTTTGCTTTTATGCTGTATTTAACTTTTCTTGTCAGTAACAGTTGTCTCATCCTCCCTTTAGAATGTTCTTTTTTTCTTTGGGATAAAATTATCATGAGTCTTCTGAATTACTCCCAGAAACTCCAGCCATTGCTATTTGACTATCATCCCCTTCCAACTTTGGCCAGCTCCTGTCTTAGCTCTGTGTAGTTACCTTTACTCAACTGTAATGCCAATACATTTGACCTTAGTTTCTCATTCTCAAACTGCAGAGTAGATTCTAACATTTTGTGGTCATGACCTCATAAAGATTCCGTTGCCTTAAATCTCCTAATCAAATCTAGTTAATTGCACAACACCAAAACCAAAATTGCATTTTACTTAATGGGCTCAACCACAAGCTGCTCTGAAACGCCATCTCATTGGCATTCTACAGAACTTATTTTTTCTCTTTGGAATCATTGCCAACCTGATTTTCCCAGTCGACTTGTGTATTGAAGTCCTCCATGACCATTGTAACATTATTTTTCTTTCATGCCTGTTTTTCTCTCCAGATGTAGTTCATAGCCCACATTCTGCCCACTATCAGAAGTCTATATATAACTCGTAAGGTTACTTTTACCATTTTAGTTACTTAACTCTACTCACAAGGGTTCTACATCTTTTGATCCTTTACTATCGGAATCTCAGTTCACCCAAAGATCAGCAGCAAGTCTATTCTTGTTGATGGAATAATGGCACACCTCACAGATTCAGTCTTGATCCGTGTTCTTCCTATATGCAGCTTGCACATTCTCCCTGTATCAAATAGATTCCCTCCAGGTGCTTCGGTTTCCTCCAAGTGTCAGTTTCATTCCAAAGGCATTCCACTGTCAAATGTCCCTCGTGTGTAGGTGAGTGGTAGAATCTGAAGAGAGTTGGGAGTATGTGGGTAGGATAAAAAGTGGGAATAATGTTGGATTAGTGTAAATGGTGGTTGATAATCAGCGCAGACTCGATGACCCAAAAGACGTGTTTCCATACTTACAGATCAATGAACTTCTTCAGCATTATATTAGGGCACCACATTCAGATCAAGTGCTAAGTCTGACTATACAGGATCCAAAACTCATTAAGTTTCAGCAACAAAAAAAAATCTTCTGGAGCAACTCAGCAGGTTGAGCAGCACCTGTGAGGGGAAGGAGTTTTTGATGTTTCAGGTTGAAACTCTGCATCTGAACTTTCCTCTGCGGGGTCCTGATGCAGGGTTCCAACCCAAAATGTCCACAATTTCCTCCCACAGATTCCTCACAGTCCACTGAGTTTCTTCAGCAAATTGGTTGGTGCTCCAGATTCCAGCATCTGCAGTGTGTGGTGTCTCTGGGGTCCTCCTTGATTCTGATGCTGTTTGAAGGGCAATAACTTAGGAAGCAAAGAGAAAGTTCCGTTTTTCTTTAAAAATATTTGCTTAAGTTTATTTCTGAATTTATTTTTACCTAATATTCTACTCTTTTAAAATACGTTTAATAAACATTTAAATTGAATTTGATTTTTTTAACTGTTTTTGCATGTTAGAGACATTTAAGAACTGTTGAAAGATTTCATACATTTCCATGTTGGCAAAACTCACTTCCCAACTTTGTCATCGACCATCATTTACCAGTCTAGTCTATATGTGATTGACACAGACTTGCCTCATTTTTGGAATGATTAGATCTGGACTGTACATGCCGTTGTTGGCAGCAATGTCCACATTTTGTGAACGAAAACATAAACTAAGCACGTGTCTTTGCTTATTTCATTTAATCACCAATGAGCACAACTGTATTTGGTGATCAGTTTTTATAAGATTTTATCATTTAACAGACAAAAATGTTGCACTAGCTGATAAAATTTCTGAACCAATGGATTTGAAGCAAGTACAGAGACAGGATATAAGGGAGGGAAGGAGAAAGCAACAAGGGAGATCGTTGATAAAGTAGAGGGTAGGATTGAGTAAATTACAAAAGGGACAATGAGGGAAGGGAAAAGGAGGTGGTAATTGAGGCATGAAACAAAAGTTAGCAAAAAAAATCAAACAGATTTCCCTGTTTCACTCAGTGTTAAATGTTTTGTAGCTAATTATTTCTAGACTACAACCATTTGCATATTTAATTGCACCTCTGTGAAAATTAAATGCACCAGTGGCAAAGTTACAAGGTGAGATGCTTGTGGAAGGGGGGATATTTTGGAAAGTGGGATGGACCAAGGGGGAATGTTTGGTGCAGTAAAATCAGTGGCAAGATGTCCAGAGATTAGAGAATTGACAAGAGTCAAGGTGGAGTAATGATTACAGGGCTTTCAGATAGCGAATCAGCAGTGAAAAATCACCCAGATGAATGATTAGGATAATGATAAGATAGTTAAGGTCAGGCAAACATAGTTATCTTCAGAAGGGCCAAATGGGAGATGCTTCAGTGTTCACTACGGAAAAGGATCTTGGTGATTGTAGGGATGACTTGCAGTGGACTGAAAAGCTTGAGCATGTAGATATTATGGAAAAGGATGTACTGGAGGTTTTGGAATGCATCAAGTTGGATAAGTCACCGGGACTGGATGGGATGTACCCCAGGCTACTGTGGGAAGCGAGGGAGGAAATTGCTGAGCCACTGGCAATGATCTTTGCATCATAAATGAGTACGGGAGAGATTCTGGAGGATTGGAGGGTTACAAATGTTGTTCCCTTATTCAAGAAAGGGAGTAGAGATAGCCCAGGAAATTATAGGCCAGTGAGTCTTACTTCAGTGGTTGGTAAGTTGATGGAGAAGATCCTGAGAGGCAGGATTTATGAACATTTGGAGAGGCATAATATGATTAGGAATAGTCAGCATGGCTTTGACAAAGGCAGGTTGTGCCTTACGAGCCTAATTGAATTTTTTGACATTAATGAAGGTAGAGCAGTAGATGTAGTGTATATGGATTTTAACAAGGCTTTTGATAAGGTACCCCATGCAAGGCTTATTGAGTAAGTAAGGAGGCATGGGATCTAAGGGGACATTGCTTTGTGGATCCAGGACTGGCTTGCCCACAGAAGGCAAAGAGTGGTTGTCGATGGTCATATTCTGCATGGAGATCAGTGACCAATGGAGTGTCTCAGTGGAGTGTCTTTGTGATTTTTATAAATGACCTGGATGAGGAAGTGGAGGGATGGGTTTTGTAAATTTGCTGATGACACAAAGGTTGGGGGTGTTGTGAATAGTGTGGAGGGCTGTCAGAGGTTACAGCTGGACATTGATAGGGTGGAAAGCTGGGCTGAGAAGTGGCAGATGGAGTTCAACCCAGATAAGTATGAGGTGGTTCATTTTGGTAGGTCAAATATGATGGCAGAATATAGCATTAATGGTAAGACTCTTGGCAGTGTGGAGGATCAGAGGGATCCTGGGGTCCGAGTCCATAGGACACTCAAAGCTGCTACGCAGGTTGACTCTGTAGTTAAGAAGGCATATGGTGAATGGGCCTTCATCAATCGTGGGATTGAGTTTTAAGAGCTGAGAGGTAATGTTGCAGCTATAAAGGACCCTGGTCAGACCCCACTTGGAGTACTGTGCTCAGTTCTGGTCGCCTCATTATAGGAAGGACGTGGAAACCATAGAAAGAGTGCAGAGGAGATTCACAAGGATGTTGCCTGGATTGGGGCACATGCCTTATGAGAATAGGTTTAGTGAGCTCGGCCTTTTTTCCTTGGAGCGACGGAGGATGAGAGGTGACCTGATAGAGGTGTACAAGATAATGAGAAGCATTGATCGTGTGGATAGTCAGAGGCTTTTTCCCAGGGCTGAAATGGCTAGCACAAGAGGGCACAGTTTTAAGGCGCTTGGAAGTAGGTACAGAGGAGATGTCAGGAGTAAGTTTTTTTACACAGAGAGTGGTGAGTGCGTGGAATGGGCTGCTGGCAGCAGTGGTTGAGGCAGAAATGATAGGGTCTTTTAAGAGTCTCCTGGATGGCTACATGGAGCTTAGAAAAATAGAGGGTTATGGGTAAAGCCTAGGTAGTTCTCAGGTAGGGTCATGTTCAGCACAGCTTTGTGGGCTGAAGGGCCTGTTTTGTGCTGTACTGTAGGTTTTCTATGTTTATATGATCTGCGCCTCTGAGGTCATGGACAGTGAGGAGTTTTGAGACCAATGATTTGGAAAGAACATAAAGAACAACCTTGCTGGCGGTAGTTTGAAGCTTTACAACCCCTAACAATGACCTATTAGTTCACATTCTGGCATCTCCCCCCTTTCTTTCCAGTCCTCAGGAAGGGTCTTGGCCTCAAACATCAAATGCCTGTTGCAATCGGTCTCACAATACTATGGAAGCTGAATTTACCTACTAGAAACATTTTCAATTGCCCACAAAAATTCTATTCAATGCCATTGTATTTCAGGACTTAGAAACTTCTTGTAATGGAAGCTCCCATAGTGGTTCATACTCCTTTGCATTAGCCCAGAGGCAGCAAGTTTGGGCACCCTGAAGAAAAAGCCATGAAATGGTCATGGTCAATTATCCTATTAGCATAACATCTACACAAATTCAGGCCTCAGAGACATTGGAAGCATCAACATCTCAGAGACTAAGATTTACAAAATATGCTGTCACTAAAATGCACTCTTCTTTGAACAGACCTTGTAACTTAGACTCATGGCTAGACTGCTTTATTACCTGAGGTCAAGGACACTGTTACACTCACCTTCCTGACCTCTGAATCTGGCTAATTTGTTGCTTACAGGAGATTTCAGGAGGTCAGAAAGGCTCTATTTTCAAGGGGAAAAAAAGACATGCTTGAATTTTACTTATCTTTATATCCATCAGCACATAAAATAGAGCTGAATGGGTGTATGATTATCATTTCCCAAATGTTCAGCAACGGTAGACTGCACATATGTTGTGCCTCAGGTTTCCCTTCAGAAATCAAAGCATTTTACAACTTTGAAGGGCTACCAGTCCTTCAAGATTCAAATTGTGATAGACCACAAGGTTTAGTTCCCCATGGCCAATGCCAGGTTCATTCTTCATAAGTCACCTTGCCAAAAACACTGTAGGATCAAATAAATTCAGAACCCAACTCCTCCATTATACCTTGATTTGAAAGCTGCTTTTGGTCATTTCACTGACTGACCATGGCATTGAAAAGTACCTATATAAAGGGCGAAGGAGCCCATAGACAAAATGACTGATTGTATTTTGCTGCACAAGTGTTAAGTGAGCAAGAAGTTTTACGGTATAACTTGCCTTATATTGCTTATGGTTATGGCATAGCCAATGGATGTCACACTGAAATTGGCAATACTTTATGAGTAACATATTTAATTAGTTTATTTTTTGGATAATTATTTCAAAGAAGCAGCAAACTATAAGGCATATGGTAAAACTGCAATAATCTGAAATCTGACCATTTGAAAATTCCAATGGTTCAAAACCCGGTTTACCAAATGATGCTTGCTGCACTCCCTTTCAGCTCTCCTAGGCACAAGTTCCTATGCCCTTTTCCAATTCATTAGGGGCCTATTTTCCATGCTTCCTTTAACTTAGAAGGGCCTGGTTCCTCCAATCCCTTGAATTTCATTGGGGTTCCAGTTGCCATTCTCACTTCAACACACAGGGCCCGTCTGGTTCCTGTGGACCCTTAAAAATCACATGGGCCCCAACTTCTAGGTCACTTTAATCTGACCAGGGCCTAATTTCCCACGTTCTCTTAAAACATATGGAGTTTACTAGGTAAAATACTATAATAGTGTATAGCACTTTAAAAAGTGAATTATAAGAGTTTTGGATATTAATTGGAATAACATTCAAAATCTGTCACTCTGATCCCTGAATCTTAAGAACGCAGGATTATGATACATTTACTATTCTACTTATATAACTTTCTTTCAGTCTAAAGATAATCTCCTTCAAAGGGAACATCAATTTCCTCACTGTCATAGTAAAACCCTCCGTTGGATCTTCTGCTCATAATCCCACCAAGGTCATAAAGCCTTGTGGTGATTCGGTAAGAAACAGTGGGGTGTAATTTTAGACCTATATGAAAGTTGAACAATAGAGTCTTAATCTCATCAAAGCACACTACCAGATGGATAACTGAAGGTAATCTCTGTAAGAAAATAGCATAATTTCTAGGAACATTTTTCAACATGTATGTAATTGGAATATAAAGAACTCTTGCTACACATTATTCCTTTTGTCAGGCTACTTAAGATTGGATGAACATCATAATTTTCCACATTACAGATAATGCTATTTGCTCCTGTTGTGAGTTGTGTAAATGTTATTCTTTATTAGTCATCATTTTACTCAACCATGCCTTTTAATTTTTATTACACCATAAAGATGAATATCCTCATTTAATTCTTTTTCTCAATGGAAATGTATGTAAATTTTTGTACTGTTAATCCATCTAATCATTCAACAAGACAGAAAGCATAAACTGAGGAAAACAATAATTTTATATCCAAAGGTTCATTTATTATCAACGTATACAAGTCTGAAATTTTCCTCCAGGTTAGCCATGAAACCAGTAAAGAGAAAAAAGACAGCAAAATCATCAACCCCAAATCCCCTCTCCCTGCACAAAAAGAACAACAAAAATGGAACAGGCACATCAATCCAAAGAAGCATTTGAGAATCCTCTTTATTTGGGAATGGAAAGCTTGCCTATAGTTTTGGCCTAATAGTCAAGAAGGGAATTAAACACTTCCCTGTTTTTTTCTCTCCACTTCCTCTCAACTATTCACCTTATAAACTGTACAATTCAAGATTGCATTTGTGTAAGAAAAATGTAAGAGTTGACTTGGATCAAGGCTTCCAATGGGTGGTCAGACAATGCAGAATTCCTGCTCTCTATCTGCCATTATTAACATGAATCCCAAAGAAATCTGAAATCCAGGTATCATTTACAACTGGACAATAATAACCAGCATAGCTTCACGTCACCTTTAAGTTTTGTGGCTTTGATATAGAACCAATCAGCAATTAACTTCTGATAGGAAAAGAAGGGTGTAGAGTATGCCCTTTGGACCTCAAAGTGGTAACCAGAATCCTCAGTAAATCACAATTCTCTTTTTCACATAGTACAAGTTACCTTGGACTGTTCATCTCAAGGCCTTCTGGGAAGTGTAACAAAGTAGTAGCTAATTCATATTTCCAAATTAAATCTCTAGATATTCATGTTGATTTCATCAAACATGTTATAACTTGTTTTGACAAACATTCTAGTTAACTCTTACTTTTTGAGAAAATCTTCTCCATGTTTCTCAAAGGTCAATCAAACAAAACAATACAGTATATACATGACAGCATTAGTGGTGGAGGGGAAGTCACTAAAAGAACGGTTATCCACTATGGACAATCTGCCACATCCTCTCCATGACCTACTGAATACTCAGCGGACCGCCCTTTCGAAGAGACTCATTCTGCTCCACCATCACAAGGAACATCACAGAAAATCTTTCCTAACAAATGCAATAAGCATATACAACAGTTCATCTCTGTGCAACAGGAGAACACACTTCATAGTGCAATAGTCTCTGCTTTATTATTTCATACATTATTATTGCACATTGGTAAATTATTATTATGTATATTATTATTCTGTACTTTACTATTAGTTAAGTCTACACACTGCTAAGTGTGTTTTTAAATGTTGCTGCTGTAACAAAAGAATTTCCCACTTTGGATCAATAAAGTACTTATTAGTTGGCTTCCAAAAATGAAACCATTACTGATTCCAGTTTCCAAACAGACCATCTTTGTCTTTTATCTTTCCGCCTGCCATGTCAACATAGATCCTGAACTCCTACTCTATACATCTTCTCTCACTCTTTCTCTGACCACTGAATATCCTCTCCTGCAGCACAGAATTGTAGAAAGGAATTACCAAATCAATTAATAAACTGAATTACATTGGTTTTAACTGCTATTGTTGCACTGATGCTTATTTTCATGATATACAATAGCACGTGCACGTCAATGAAGGATGGAAAAGGTATGACTGATCTTGCAAAAACAATGAGGAAGAATACCAGGCAAGCTATATTTGTCTGTTACTAAAACATTTTAGTAGCAAGCTAGACAACTAACAATCACTTAAGAATTAAAATCAAAATCAGAATCAGGTTTAATATCAGTAGCATATGTTATAAAATTTGTTAGCGACAGCAGTACAATGCAATACATGATAAATATAGAAAAATAATAAATTACAGTAAGCATGTATATGTGTATTAAATAATTAAAATAAGTCATACAAAAACAGAAATTTAAAAAAATGTAGTGAGGTAGTGTTCATGGGTTCAATGTCCATTTAGGAATCAGATGGCAGAGGGGAAGAAGCTGTTCCTGAATCGGAGAGTATATGCCTTCAGGCTTCTGATGATTAAAAATAGTCAGCGTGGCTTTGTCAAGGGCAGGTCATGCCTTACGAGCCTGATTGAATTTTTTGAGGATGTAACTAAACACATGGATGAAGGAAGAGCAGTAGATGTAGTGTATATGGACTTCAGCAAAGCATTTGATAAGGTACCGCATGCAACGCTTATTGAGAAAGTAAGGAGACATGGGATCCAAGGGGACATTGCTTTGTGGATCAAGAACTGGCTTGCCCACAGGAGTCAAAGAGTGGTTGGAGATGGGTCATATTCTGCATGGAGGTAGGTGACTGGTGGTGTGCCTCAGGGATCTGTTCTGGGACCCTGACTCTTCGTGATTTTTATAAATGACCTGGATGAGGATGTGGAGGGATGGGTTAGTAAGTTGCTGATGACACAGAAGTTGGAGGTGTTGTGGATAATGTGGAGGGCTGTCAGAGGTTACAGCTGGACATTGATAGGATGCAAAACTGGGCTGAGAAGTGGCAGATGGAGTTCAACCCAAATAAGTGTGAAGCGGTCCGTTTTGGTAGGTCAAATATGATGGCAGAGTATAGTATTAATGGTAAGACTCTTGGCAGTGTGGAGGATCAGAGGGATCTTGGGGTCCGAGTCCATAGGACGCTCAAAGCAGCTGCGCAGGTTGACTCTGTGGTTAAGAAGGCATACAGTGTATTGGCCTTCATCAATCGTAGAATTGAATTTAGGAGCTGAGAGGTAATATTGCAGCTATATAGGACCCTGGTCAGACCCCACTTGGAGTACTGTGCTCAGTTTTGGTCACCTCACTACAGGAAGGATGTAGAAACCATAGAAAGGGTGCAAAGAAGATTTATAAGGATGTTGCCTGGATTGGGGAGCATGCTTTATGAGAATAGGTTGAGTGAACTCGGCCTTTTCTCTTTGGAGCGATGGAGGATGAGAGGTAACCTGATAAAGGTGTATAAGATGATGAGAGGCATTGATCATGTGGATATTCGGAGGCTTTTTCCCAGGGCTGAAATGGTTGCCACAAGAGGACACAGGTTTAATGTGCTGGGGAGCAGGTACAGAGGAGATGTCAGGGGTAAGTTTTTTACTCAGAGAGTGGTGAGTGCGTGGAATGGGCTGCCAGCAACGGTGGTGGAAGCTGATACGATTGGGTCTTTTAAGAGACTTTTAGATAGGTACATGGATCTTAGGAAAATAGAGGGCTATAGGTAAGCCTAGTAATTTCTAAGGTAGGGACATGTTTCGCACAACTTTGTGGGCTGAAGGGCCTGTATTGTGCTGTAGGTTTTCCATGTTTCTGTACCTCCTTCCTGACAATAACAATGAGATGAGGGTATGTCCTGGGTGGTAGGGGTCCTTAATGATGGATGCAACCTTTCTGAGGCACCATTCCCCATTAGGAACATTGGACAGAGAACATTACTGCACAGTACAGACCTTTCAGCTTAACGTTTTAACCTACTCTTAGATCAATCTAATTCTTCCCTCTCATATAGCCTTCCATTTGCCTTTCATCCATGTGCCAAGCTCTTAAATGTCCCTAGTGTGTCGGCCTCTACCACCAACTCCAGCAGTGTATTCCATGCAAGTACCGCTCTCTGCGTAATGAACTTACTTCTGTAATTTCCTCCTGAACTTTCCTCCAATCAGAATTAGAATCAGAATTATTATCACCGGCATATGACGCGAGATTTGTTAACTTAGCAGCAGCAGTTCAATGCAATACATAGTCTAGCAGAAAGAGAAAAAAAATAAATAAAAGATAACATAATAATAAATAAACAAGTAAATCAATTACGTATATTGAATAGATTATTTAAAAATGTACAAAAACAGAAATACTGTATATTAAAAAAAAGTGAGGTAGTGTCCAAAGCTTCAAAGTCCATTAAGGAATCGGATGGCAGAGGGGAAGAAGCTGTTCCTGAATCACTGAGTGTGTGCCTTCAGGCTTCTGTATCTCCTACCTGATGGTAACAGTGAGAAAAGGGCATGTCCTTTTACACCATCTCATGTTAGCCATTTCCGGCCTGGGAAAAAGGCACTGAACGCCCACTCTATTTATGTCTCTTATCGTCTGTAATATATGCAAGTGAAACCATAAGTAGAAACAGTGGAGGCGATAATGATTGAAAGTGGATTGACTGGTGTTGATAAATCATTCATGCACAAATGAGAGCACAAGGTTCAGGATAAAGATTATTTATTCAAAACTACATGCTCAAAACAACAAACAACAACGACAGAGAGATTTCCAAAATAACAATTCAATCTTCAGTTCTAATTTCTTGAGAACATCCTCTTCTTGAAATGCAAATGTTCTTGTGGAATTTATTTCTGTTGATTTTATTGAAGTATCTATCAGTCTGTTTACCTATTATTCTGCATTCTTTGCACATATTTACAAGAATGTTTTCAAATATAAAATAAATCTATCAAACAATACTGGAGGCTGAATTTAAAATTGTTATAAAAGGAATGTTGCAATTGCAGCAACAATTAACTGAATAAGGCAGAGCAGTATCTATAGTACATCACTGCTTCAAAATATGTTGAGCATCCTCTCCATGCTACAGTGCTTTGAGGCCCCAGCAGGCCATCTTGATTAAGTGTGCTGTGAACAGTATAAATTAGCCTCCTATGCAAAATAAAAACATTTTGCATGAATTCAGACTGAGTATTATGATAAAATATTTTCAAAAGGCCCTTAAATTGTGGCACTTGCAAGCACAATGGCCTCCTATTCATTCCCTCCCCAACAGCCACAAATGAGACTGGTGCAGGTACTCCATGCATTTTAATTCACCATACCACTTCTAGCCCATTAAATCATCAAGCTCCTTGTTCAGTACCCAGTAGATACCACATGAAATATCTCACTTAATGGTGTTTTGAAACACACAGTTTTCATGGAAATGGGGAAAAAAGCTAGGAGAAATATCATCCTGAGATTCGGTTTTAGATCACTACCAGATAATCCATAATAAAAATAAGAATGTGGGAATATTGAGGGAGTGTAATTTATAAGTTACCTCTTGCTCAAACAATTGCTCATTGCCTGCTGTGCACACTGCTATATCTATTGTTATTTATGTTTGGTGTTCAATTCATATCTAGTACATTCTTACATATATAGTGAAGTTAGGGAGGATATTCAAACATAGAACGACAGAACATTACAGCACAAAAACAGGCCCTTTGGCCCTTCTTGGCTGTGCCAAACCATTTTTCTACCTAGTCCCACTGACCTGCACCATATCCCTCCATACACCTCTCATCCATGTACCTGTCCAAGTTTTTCTTAAATGTTAAAAGTGAGCCCACATTTACCACTTCATTTGGCAGCTCATTCCACCCTCCCACCACTCTCTGTATGAAGTAGCCCCCCCTCCATGTTCCCTTTAAATTTTTCCCCTTTCACCCTTAACCCATGCCCTCTGGTTTTTTTCTCCCCTAACCTCAGTGGAAAATTCCTGCTTGCATTCACTCTATCTATACCCATCATAATTTTATATACCTCTATCAAATCTCTCCTCATTCTTCTATGCTCCAGGGAATAAAGTCCTAACATATTCAGCCTTTCTCTGTAACTCAGTTTCTCAAGTCCTGGCAACATCCTTGTAAACCTTCTCTGCACTCTTTCAACCTTATTAATATCCTTCCTGTAATTCGGTGACCAAAACTGCACACGATATTCCAAATTTGGCCTCACCAATGCCTTATACAATCTCACCATAACATTCCAACTCTATTACTCAGTACTTTGATTTATAAAGGCCAATGTACCAAAAGCTCTCTTCACATAGGAGACAACACAGCTGTGCCTACGTGCACATGCTTTCCATTCCAGTTCATTTTTATGGATATATTGTATTTTCGTTTTAAATAAAGTTTAAAGTATATGTAAACTATACTGGTGACAGGATGATTATAAAGGCTCATCTGAGTGCAGCATGATTCAGACTCTATAGCAATAGAGATTTTTACATGATGTGAGATTCTGGTTGCCATTTTTAAATGCATAAATGACATTTGACTAATAGGTTAGTCAAATACCAAATCCTTACCAGAAGGTAATTTTGAAGTTTTAGTCTGTGTGGCATAAATATGAGAAATGAATTCATCTTTGTCATTCACAAAATGAAGATAACAAAATCAAAATAAAATTTAGATGAAATCTATGAACATAAATGCTTGGGAATAATTAGCTACAGTATGATACTGATAATTGCATAATGGACAAATGCCAGAAAATTATTGTAAAACTTAATTCAAGATATGGTAATAATATACTGGTTCAGCATATAATATTCTACAAAAATTGTTAAGACATCCTGCTAAGCTGCAATCTGTCCCTAACGTAAATTGGTAATCTTGGTGTTGAACTCCAATGCAAATCAGGAAAAATATTCCATTCCTAAACAATGACATATCCTGTTAAGAATATTAAATTGAACAAACTTAAGTCAGGGAAGTTTCAGATGTGAATGTAAGCATGACTGAGAAAGCGTGGTGCTTTCAAATTCTTGTCTGAACCTCACAATCTCTATTTAAGAATATATGTAATATATAGAATATTTAATATTGATCCTGAAAAACTGTTGTTTCTTTAAAGATTAAATTTTTTTACTCCTTTCAAGATTATGTCATGTGACTAAGTTGGTAAATTGGTTTATTATTTTCACAAGGTACAGTGAAAAACTGTTCTGTATACTATCCATACAGAGCATTTCACATCAGTACCTTACAGCAATACAAGGAAAAAACAATAACAATATAAATATAATGTTACATTTACAGAGAAAGTGCAGAGTGGGCAGGCAATATTGTCCAAGGCCATGACCAATGAGACCGTGAGGCCAAGAGTCCATCTTATTGTACAAGAGGGCTGTTCAATTCTAACAGCAAGATAGAATTTGTCCTTGAGCCTGGTGTACATATTTTCAGGCCTTTGTATATTCTGCCCAATGAGAAGAGAATGCACGAGTTGGAAAGGGTCTTTGATTATGTCAGCTGCTTTACTGAACCAATGAGAAGTGTAGACAGAATCCATGGAGGAAAGGTTGGTTTTTATGATGTGCTGAGCTGTGTCCTGAACTCTCTGCAGTTCCTTGAAGTCTCAGGCAGAGCAGTTACCATAACAAGCTGCAATGCAGTCAGATAGGATGTTTCTATGGTGCACCTGTATACAATGGTGAGGGTCAGTGGAGCCATGCCAAATTTATTTAGTTTCCTGAAGAAGTAGATGCTTACATGCTTTCTTTGCCATAGCATCTGCATGGTTGGATCAGGATAGTTAATTTGTGATATTTACTGATCTTTATGTTGCAACGTCATTTTGTAAAATGTAGAATAAGCCACACACACACATTCAGCTCCTCGTGTGCAAGTTTGCAGTTCTGTCAGTGGGCATTGTTAAAATTCAAGAACCCAAACATAATGTTGATGATCATAAAAAGGAAAGACGTGACTGAGGTTTATAAAAGAATATATGACTACATAAGAAGGCTGTGCCTGTTAATAAGCTCACAGTTCATTGCAACATATCTAAAGAATAGACTTGAGCTTAAGAGAAAAAAATTAAGTCAGCAGATGCAGAATTAAGCATGAATAAATAGTCAAACTAAACAACGGTCAGAGTGTTAGGCATACAAAATAGAAGATGAGTCATAAACTAACTATATTAGAAATGACACTGGCTATAACAAGGTACAGGGGCTGCTCAATTAGTACTTTAAAAGAACAGAAATGTTTTCTTGGGTGGATAGCATTATTTTAACAGTGAGCAAAGATGCCATCAATGTGAGCATAAGACAGTGAATTTTTTAGTTGAAATATGGCCAGATGCATGTGAGGCTTTGGTAAACTTTCTTGCATCCTCTGAGACAACGGATGTCCATTTATAAAGAGAAGTTCTAAAATGACTTTAACCCAGTGCGACTGGAGATATGAAAAGCTATGCAGATTGAACACATAACCAGAGATCAGCAGAGAATCAAAAGTATCCACCAGCCCTTTACTCAGTATTTAGTTGAACTACCTCTCACAGCTATCTTTTTGGGTAAATCTACTAGCTTTGCACAATGTGATGGAGCAAGATTTATCCATTCCTCCTTACAAAATTGCTCAACCTGTACCAAGTTAGTTGGGGATCTGTAATGAGCAAAGGCAGATAAATACTTTCAAACTGTTGACTTCCTTGTTTTTAAATTTTTAGATTTTCCTTTAAAATTTCCCTGTTTTTTGGGGGGGTGGGAGGTCTACTGTGAAAAAAGGAGAAATTGATTCACAAATAAAAATTCTCAATTGATCAATATCCCTGGTTGTAATACAGATTTATGTGAACAATGGGTTGGGGCAGGATACTTTTTCAAGGCACTGTGTATAGTTGAACTGAAAAATCAGTTATATCAACTTCTGCGTGTTTTGGATTGTACACAGAGATAAATTTATATGTTCAAAATTCAAAGTAAATTTATTATCAAAGTACATATATGTCACCATATACAACCCTGAGATTCATTTTCTTGTGGGCTTTCACGGTAAATACAAGAAACACAATAGAATCAATGAAAGACCACACCCAGTAGGACAGTGAAACAACAAATGTGCAAAAGACAACAAACAATGTATACTTGTAATGCTACTGTGACACTGTAATTTCCTTTGGGATCAATAAAGTATTTATCTCTCTATTGAGAACATGAGATGACAAGTCAGTGAAAGTGAGTCCATAGTTTGCAGGAATTGTTCATAACTTCCATTGCAAGTTACTTAACATTCAGTATTTAACATTTGAAAGGTTAACTACATGTATTGAAATTATCTTTAAAATGTGAAGGAAACAGACATCTATATTAAAGAAGTAGTGAACCAACAGCAGGAGCAGTGGTGGGAGGGAATTCTGAAATTGTGTCTGTGTCACGTGGGTGAGAGCAGCATGAAGGCTGGTCATGGCAGGAAACCCTGCTACTGTTGCTACGGGAAACACTCAGCTTAAGTATGTCAGTTTGGTGCTGCCAGATGTTTTAAATGTAGGAATCAAGGTCACATTTTCTATTTACAAAGCAAAACAGTGCACTGCAAACTTCTACAGTTCAATTCAAACCATATCTCAATGAAAACAACTGTATTAAAAAAGTGTGCATAACGTTGAGGTGAATGAATAATGTAAGGAATATATTTTGTAAAGCACATTTGGGACCAGTAGTTATAAAGAGAAAACACAAATTTTAAAATTAAAGTAAAATAACTGAATGAGGTAAAATCATTACTTAAAATGTTCCAGACAAGGATAAACAAGATAATGTAAGGGATTCATCATTATTTTTGATGGGAAGACTAATCATATTATTCGCGATGGTACTGGTTTATTATCGTCACAAGATACAATGCAAAGCTTGCCTTGCGTACTGTTTATACAGATCAACTCATTACACACTGCATTGTAAGGTAAAACAATAACAATGCAGGATAAAGTGTAAAAGCTACAAAAAGAGTGCAGTGCAGATAAACAATAAAGTGCAAGACCATAATGAGGTAGATTATGAGGCTAAGAGTCCATATTATTGTACAAGATGTCCATTTAAGAGTCTGATAACGGGAGGATAGAATCTGTCCTTGGGTCTGGTAGTATGTGCTTTCAGGTTTTTGTATCTTCAGCCTGATGGGAGAGGGGAGAAGAGAGAATGTCCATTTGAGGTGTTAGTTATATACCTCAAGGCACTGCTGGTCACTTTGTTTCTGAAGTCAGCTATTCCCACGAGGTGACATCAAAGAAGCAAGTAAGCCATATCTATGTCTCAGTGCAACTGGGACATGACTAACAGAGCAACCAAGCGAAATACCCTATAAAGACTACCCTATAAAGAAGCCTTCATGAGCATTAAAACAGATTTTATACTTTATAGCCAGTTGAAAATAAATTTCATGTCACATCAGCAGAGATAGTTAGAGCTGTTTAACTATGAACACACGTTGTCAACAAACATATTGAGGCAAAGACAAAGGTCAAAATGAAAACATGAAATTACTTTGAAGACACAAGAGAAACTACAAATGCTTGAAATACAGAGAAATGCACACAAAACGCTAAAGGAGCTAGGCAGGGAGGCATCTATGGAGGGGAATGAAGACCCTTCATTATTTGTCCAGCTGAAGGATCTTGGCCAAAATCATCAACTATTCATTTCCCTCCTTCATTCTTGCCTGATCTGCTGTGTTTCTCCAGCACTTTGTGTGTGTTGTTGCATGAAATTATTTTGTCAGAGATTTCATGATTTGACGACCAACCATGGTTTATAAAATGGTATCACAAGATTGTAACATTGAAGAAATTGGAAAGGAAAATTATGGGAGAAACCTTGCAGAAGGTTTGGGCATTATGAAAATAAAGAGAACAGCAAAAACGATTTATTAGCTTTCTATCCACAAAGAAAAAGAACATCTATACAGCAAAGACACTGTTTCTCAGGATTACAGAATACAATTTCCTAAAGGAATAGTTACTAACCCTCAGGCTGGTATGAAAAATACAGTAACATGCTATGGCTATAGTAATATTGAGTTAATTCATACTTCCACTGACAGAAAGATATTTAGCCCATCATTATTGCTCTCAGAAAAGCAATCACATTAGTTCCAATCCCCTCTCCTTACTTCCTGGTACTCCCACAAGTTACATCTAACACAAATGCCCACCAATTCTCTTTTGCTGTTTGAAGTCATTAACCTATATCAAGGAGTAATATACAAGTGGATATTATCACTTCTGGCTTTATGAGGAAAAACATCGTTGATGAAACAGCTGAACATGTTTGTGCTGAGCGCAGTGCTCTCAGGAGTTTCTGCAGTAATCTGATTGGGCGGATTCATCTCCAAAAACTACATCTTTCTTTGTGCAACAACAGACTTTAACATTTGTGAAGAGGACTTTATGAGGTTGTTTAGGGAGGGAATTACTTTGCCGCATCAAATTCAGTGCCTATGTCCATTCACGAGCTAGAAATGAGCAGCTTGCTGCGTTAATTCAGAGTTAACCACATGGAACCGGTCACATCAAGTTGAGCAGGTAAGAGCAGGCTATTTTCTTGAATGGCACTAACGATACAAATGGATATTTATGACAAACCAAGTTCCAGAGCTACCAGAATAGGATTTAAATTCAGATGTTTATATTTTCTTCCAGACTTTACAATCTAAATCTAAATGGTACGTCACCAATATGGTGATGCACAACCACAAATATTAAGTTAATGTCACTTGCCACAACAAGGTTTACTCTTGACAAAATATGGATGAATGGATGACTCTTTTCTAAACCCAGTTTTGAAGGGAAAATGGCAGAGGTCTTGGAGGTAACAGTGAGGGAGGCAACTAAAAGAGAGAAACTTTCACAACATATCCAGAGGGAGAAGGAGACTTGCCTGCATGTGAGACTCCACACTTCCCAGTTGGTCAGAAATAAGGAAATTGGACATTTGGAAAACTATAGAAAGATGTAAATCTAGAAATTATCATTTTAAAATTGAAAAGACATTGATCACTAGAGCGCAGGCTTCAGATAGTAGATGGATGAGCACCAGGAGAAGTGAGGGGAGTAAACAGATAGCTTATGGTTCTCCTGTGGCCATTCCCCTCAGCAAAAAATATACCTGTAGGGGTGGGGGGGGGGAAATGACCTATCAGGGCACAGAAACAGCAGCCAAGTCAGTGGCACTGTGATGGGCTCTGGCTCAGCAGGGAATAGTAAAGCCAGGTAGAGCAATAGTGATAGGAAACTCGATAGTCATGAGTACAGAGAGGAGATTCTGTGACCACAAGAGAAGCTATGTTGCCCCTCCTCCCCCCAGGTGCTAGGGTCATGGATGTCTCAGAGTGGTTGCCAAGACAGAGGGTGAGCAGCCAACAGTTGTGTTCCACCATGGCACCAACATCCTCAGGAGAAAAGGGGAAGATGTCCTGTGCAGTATGTATAGTGAATCAGGGAAGAGGTTGAAGAGCAGGACCTCCAAGGTAGTAATCTCTGGATCACTCTCAGTGCCATGTGCTAGTGAGGGTAGGAATAGAATGATAGTACAGATGAATGAGTGACTGAGGAACTGGTGCAAGGCGCAGGGTATTCTGCCATGGATATTGTTAAATTACTGAGGAATTACAGTAGATTTCTGTACATTCTTGTATCTAATAAAATGGCCACTGACTGTAAGTTTGTGGTCTTCTGCTGCTGTAGCCTATCCACTTCAAGATTTGGCTTGTTGTGCATTCAGAGATGTTCTTCTGTACTCTACTGTTGTAACACATGGTTACTTCAGTTACTGTCACGTTCTTGTCAGCTTGAATTAGTCTGGCTATCCCCCTCTGACCTCTCTCATTAACAAGGCTTTTTTGCCTCGAGAATTCCACTCATTTGATTTTTTTTTGTTTTGGCACCATTGTCTATAAATGGTTGTACATGAAAATCCCAGAAGATCAGCAATTGCTGAGATACTCAAACCATCCCATCTGGCACCAACAATCATTCCACTGTCAAAGTCACTTAGATCAAATTTCTTCCCCATTCTGATGTTTGGTCTGAACAACACCTGAACCTCTTGACTATCTCTTTATGCTTTTATGCATAGAGATTGTTTGATTAGGTATTTGCATTAATAAGCTAGGGTAAAGGTGTACCCAATAAAGTGGTCACTGAGTGTATACTTTATAGGTTGTAATGGTATGTATTGATTATGTTATCTCCAGATTCAAGAGTTTCATTCAAAAAATGTGATTCTGCTGAGATAGTATTGATTTGTATATAAACTCAGCATTCAGACTAAATTATGTTAATTGGTTGAAGGAATATTCTGATCACAGCCAAGGTTCACAAAAGAATGCCGAAGCAGTTAAAACTCTTCAATACATGCTGAGAAATATGCAGTATTTCACAATGATATGTCGGATTCTAGATAAATAGTTTTGCTTCATGGAGATGGTGAAATTAGTCATGGACATAAAATCCTGAAACTGGAATCATTACTTTAGCAGAGATTAGAGAGGGAACAAGAGCACACTGAATCAAATCATTGATAGGTAATTTTAAGACACTTTAGAAAGTAGGTTCCTTAGTATCATTTGAAAAATAACTGAATACTATAATAGGGAAGACTTGTTAAGAATATTTTTAAATAATGAATTTAGGAGGATTTGATAGCTGTCTTTTTCATTTGGATCCTTGATGGAAAGAAATGAATACAATGATCACCCAATCCACCCCCATCTACTTCTGTTACTTCTTTTCTTCTTTCAGCTGTAGCTGATGGATACTCCATGGTTTCCCATTTCAATACATGCCAAATGATAAGGTTAATTAAAATGAAAATAGTAAAAAGATGTTGAAAGAGATGTGTATAAAAATGAAAACATGCTGATTACAGAACTACCAATGGAGGATGCCAAGAGACTGAGAAACAGACCCACAGAAACAGGAACAAGCTAACGATTAACATATCAGAAGCTTTCTCAGATATGTTGCTTACAAAAGTTATTGTAGTCTGACCACTGCTTTCATCACTTCTACACTTCCTCAGAGCAGTATGGTCCTTCCCTGGTCCAATACACTTTCCAAACAAAGGCACAGCTCTGGCAGAGTAATCCACAGATTCACTACCTCTGTCTAAAAAAATTTCTCCTTACCCCTGTAAATTGAGGGTTGCCCCTCTAGTTCTGGATACCTCCCCCAGAGGAAACATCCTCTCCACATCCACCCTATCTAGTCCTTCCAACATTCAGTAGATTTTAATGAGATCCCCCCACATTCTTCTAAATTCCAGTGAGTATAGGCCCAAAGCTGCCAAACACTCCTCATATGTTAACCGTTCATTCCTGAAATCATTCTCGTGAACCTCCTCTGGACTCTCTCCAATGACAACATCTCCTTTCTGAGATATGGGACCCAAAACTGTGGACAGTACTCCCAGTGTGCTCTGACTAGTGTCTCATAAAGCCTTAGATTATCTCAAACAAGAGAAAAACGGCAGATGCAGGAAATCTGAACAACACACGCAAAATGCTGGAGGAACTCAGCAGGTCAGGCAGTATCTATGGAAAAACAGTACAGTCGACGTTTCAGGGTACCGAAGGGTTTCGACCCTAAACATTGACTGCACTTTTTCCATAGATGCTCGCTGGTCTGCTGAGTTCCTCCAGTATCTTGTGTGTGTTTCTCAGCATTATCACCTTGCTTTTATATTCTATTACCCTTGAAATAAATGCCAGCATTGCATTTGTCTTCTATACCACAGATTCAACCTGTAAATTAACCTTCTAGGAGTCTTCAGTGATAACTCCTAAGTCCCTCTGCACCTCTGATGTTTGAACCTTTTCCCCATTTAGATAATAGTCCTCACTATTGTTCCTTTTAGCAAAATGCATTATCATACATTTCCCAACATTGTATTCCATCTGCCACTTTTGTTCCCATTCTTCTAATTTGTCGAAGTCGAGCTGTAATGACCTTGCTTCCTCTGCACTACCTCCCCTCCACCTTTCTTCGTAACATCCACAAACTTTGCCACAAAGCCATCAATTCCATTATCCAAATCACTGATAAACAATGTGAAAAATAGCGGTCCCAATTCTGACCCCTGAGGAACACCACTAGTCATTGGCAGCCAACCAGAAAAGGCCCCCTTTAGTCCCACTCACTGCCTTCTGCCTGTCAACCTTTCCTCTATCAATGCCATTATCTTTCCTGTCATAGGATGTCATAGGATTTTATCTTGTTAAGCAGCCTAATGTGTGGCACCTTATCAAACGCCTTCTGAAAATCCAAGTAAATGACATCCACTGCCTCTCCTTTGTCCATCTGCTTGTTACTTCCTCAATGAAATCTAACAGATTTGTCAAGCAAGATTTCCCTTGATAGAAACTATGCTGACTTTGACTTGTTTTATCATTAGTCTCCAAAACCTCATCCTTAATTATAGATTCCAACACTCCGAATCACTGAGGTTAGGCTAACTGACCTGTAATTTCCTTTCCTTCGCCTTCCTCACTCCTTAAGGAGTGGAGTGACATTTGCAATCTTTCTGTCCTCTGGGACCTTGGCTTTTATGCAGTCTTAATATCCCTTGTCAGCCACGGCTGCCTAGCCCTGCCACTTGAGAACAACTTCTTCTGTGGGACCTATCTACACTGATCCTTGTGAACTAGTCCCAGAAACTTCAGCCATCTCTGCATTGCCACTAGTATCCTCACTCCTCCAATCCACCTGGGCAAGCTCCTCTCTCATGCCTTTGTAATTCCCTTTATCCCATTGCAATATTGATACCTGTGACTTATACTTCTCACTCTCAAATTTCAGTATGAATTCAATCATATTATGATCACTGCCTCCTAAGGATTATTCTACATTAAGCTCCCTAATAAGATCTGGGTTATTACACAACATCAAATCTTAAGGCTTTCCATAAGTAGGCTCAAGCTGCTCTAAAAAGCCATACGTATTCAAAAAATTCCCTCTCTTGCAATCCAACACCAATCTGATTTTCCCAATCTCCTTGCATATAGAAGTCCCCCATTACAATTATGACACTACCCTTATTATATGCCTTTTCCAGCTCCTTTTCAATCTCAACCCCACAACTTGGCTACCCTTGCTTTTTCTTAACTCCACAAAGATTCAACATTCTCTGACCCTATGCCACCTCTTTCTAAAGATGTAATCCCATCTTTTACCAACAGAGCAACACCATCGCCTAGTCCTTCCTGCCTGGTCATTCGATACAAAGTATATCCTTTGATGTTCAGCTCCCAACTATGGGTTTCTTTCAGCTGCAACTTAATGATGCCCATAACATCATACTAACCAATCTCAAATTGCACCACGAAGTTGTCCACCTTATTCTGAATGTTGCACGTATTAAAATATAGTACCTTCACTCCTGCATTCTTCACCCTTTTGAATTTTGCCTCTGTGGTACAATTTAACTCTTTGCTCTGTCTTCATGTGTACCTAATCATTGGCTTGTTATTCCTTACGTTCATGTTACATCCATCATCTACTTGTAAACCTGCTGGCTCATCCTCAGCTCTATCATACTGGTTCCCATCCTCCTGCCAGGATTCGCTTTTCAATCTGGATTGGTCAGGTGTATGTTAGTCCCTGCCACAGCGGTAACAGAATTTCTTCAACCAAGCCAGTTTCTGTTTAGACTTTGCAACTTTGTTCATGCTTACTTTGCTTTTCTGACAGCAAGCCAATTGCGACTCTGTCTGCTGTTTCCTTTAATACAGCTATTTCAACTACTCTTTTAAATGAGAGTTGTGGTTTAGTTAGGAGCCTCTGCTTTTTTGTAAGATTGCACAAACTAAATGATCTCTCAGTGCATAATTGTCCATTTTCAAACTGACAATGCTTAGGCAATCTTTTCAATTCAGCCACTTATGCTGAAATGAACTCCCCTTCCTTTTGATTCCACTTATGAAATTTAAAGCATTCTCTAATCAAAAATGGTTTCAATTCTAAATGTCCCTGCATTGCTTTCATGATCTTAGCAAAACTAATTTCAGCTGGTGTGGTTGGAGCAGTTAAAGTTTGAAGCAAACTGTATGCCTTTAAATCTAATACATTCAACAAAACTGGCACTTGTTTCTTCCATTTGTTTTTATAATACTGCTCAATCCATTCAATGTGCAAAATCCAGTTATCTGTTGTGTAATCTATCATATCAATTTTTCCAATGTTGCCAGCATTTCTGCTCTTTTAATGATGATTATCACCCAGTACTCATTGTTTATGAACCCCAGAATTCTTCCATTTTCAACCTTTTTTTTTACTCAGTTGTGTATCCTTTTGTGAGGAAAATGTGTTGCTCTGGAGAAAAGGTTTGTTTTTTTTAACTCAACCATTTTTCACTGCTTTTCTTTTAAACTCGAACATCTCACTGCACTTCAACATGTAGGTATTTGTCTCAGGTTCATTTAAAAGTTTCTAATCAACACTGTTATGTTTTTCATCTTCAAAGCATTAAAACTAGTTGAAATCAAAACAATGAGCCAGGAGATAAATGTGTGTACTTCATGGTGTGATGCATATACCATTTATGTACTTCTAAAGAAAATACACAGTGCATTATGTCAACTACAAGAAAGCTTAATCAAGCAATATATTTACAATATTACTTAAGTATTAAATAGCAACACTGATCAAGTACAAATTGAGTGGATGCATTAAAAGACATCTGTCAGAGATTAATAGGACAGACTGAAAATACCTTTGTAGTTCATTTCGAGCCACTGAATTAATTCAGGTATGACTTGCAAAGGGCTATTTCAAGAGCTAAGAAACCATTCTGAGAGAGGTTAGAGGCAACACTGGTTGTACATCAACTCTGGCAGGTTTTGTAAGCCATTACTTCCTACAAAGCAAAACCCAACATCACAATTGGCAGTGATGCTTCACTTCCATTCAAGCTCAATGTGTTTTATGCCCGCTTTGAAAACGACAGCTATGAGGAACCCTGCAGCATCCGGTGACTCTATGATCTCTGTCTTGGAGACCAACATTGGTGTCTTTCAGGAGAGTGAAGCTTTGCAAGGCAGCAGGCCTTGATGGAGTACCCGGTAAGGCTCTGAAAATTTGTGCCAACTAGATGGTAGAGGTATTCAAAGACATTTGCAGCCTCTCATTGCTATGAAGTTCCCACCTGCTTCAAAAGGGCAAAAATTATGCCAGTGCCCAAGAAAAACAGTACCTTAAAGATTATTGTCCAGTAGCACTCAAGTCTACAATGAAGAAATCCTTTGAGAGGTTGGTCATGGTTCGAATTAACTTCAATCTGAGTAAGGACCTGGACCATATCACCACAATAGGTCTACGGCAGATACGATCTCAGTGGCTCTCCATACACCCTTGGATCACCTGGAAAATACAAATACCTATGTTAGGATGCTGTTTATTGACTATAGCTTAGTGTTCAACACCATCATTCCTGCAGTCCTAGTTGAAAACCTACAGAACCTGGGCCTCTGTACCTCCCTCTGCACCTAGATCCTCAACTTCCTAACTGAAAGACTACAGTCTGTGCGGATTGGAAATAACATCTCCACCTCGCTGAGAGTCAAAACTGGTGCGCCACAGGGATCTGTGCGTAGCCCACTACTCTCTCTACACCCATGACTGTGCGGCTAAGTACAAGTCAAATGCCATCTATAAATTTACTGATGATACAACAAGGTCTTTCTCCAACTTAGAATTGGAATTCGATTGTAAACAATGTGGGATGCAGAAACCTGACTGGATGAGGACTAACCAATCAGGAGATTAGTTAGTATTAATGGTAAGACTCTTGGCAGTGTGGAGGATCAGAGGGATCTTGGGGTCCGAGTCCATAGGACGCTCAAAGCAGCTGTGCAGGTTGACTCTATGGTTAAGAAGGCGTATGGTGTATTGGCCTTCATCAATCGTGGAATTGAATTTAGGAGCCAAGCGGTAATGTTGCAGCTATATAGGACCCTGGTCAGGCCCCACTTGGAGTACTTTGCTCAGTTCTGGTCGCCTGACTACAGGAAGGATGTGGAAGCCATAGAAAGGGTGCAGAGGAGATTTACAAGGACGTTGCCTGGATTGGGGAGCATACCTTATGAGAACAGGTTGAGTGAACTTGGCCTTTTCTCCTTGAAGTGAAGGAGGCTGAGAGGTGACCTGATAGAGGTGCTTTTTCCCAGGGCTGAAATGATTGCCACAAACGGACACAGGTTTAAGGTGCTGGGGAGTAGGTACAGAGAAGATTTCATTTTACTTAGAGAGTGGTGAGTTCGTGGGCTGCCAGTAACAGTGGTGGAGGTGGATACGATAGGGTCTTTTAAGAAGCTTTTAGATAGATACATGGAGCTTAGTAAAATAGAGGGCTATAGGTAAGCCTAGTAATTTCTAAGGTAGGGACATGTTTGGCACAACTTTGTGGGCTGAAGGGCCTGTATTGAGCTGTAGGTTTTCTATGGTTATATGAGAGATGGACAATGACTTCTACAGAGGTACTACTGGACAAAACATGCCTAGGCATCATCCCTGATGAAGATGGCAGAGATTGACAGTGAAACATTGGTTAAAATTGAGATCTGTACCCAACTGGAAGCCCACGAAGAGTTTATTCATAGATACGAACATTGTGGGCAGAATCTCTGATGCAGTCTAGAGGGAGTACAGGAGCGAGATACACCAAGTAGTTAATTGATGTCTTAGCAGCAACCTTGCCACTCAGTGTTATTAAGACCAAAGAGCTGATTGTGGACATCAGAAAGGATAGGATGAGGGAACAAGAACCACTCCTCATAGACTGGAGAGAGTGAGCATTTCAAGTTCCTGGCTGTCAATATTTCTGAGAACCTAACTTGGTCACATCATATCATTGCAACTATAAAGAAGGCAAGACAGTGGCTATATTTCACTTGGAGTTTGAGAAGATTTGGTTGTTACCTAAAACACTCAAAAACTTCTACAAATGTACTATGGAGGGCATTACTGTCTGGTTTGGAGGGAACGGCTACTGCACGGGATTGAAGTAAGTTGCAGGAAGTTGTAAAATCAGTCAGCTCCATCATTGTTACTAGCCTCCGTAGTATCCAAGACATCTTCAAGAAGCAGTTCTTCAGAAAGTCAACATCCATTATTAAAGACCCCCATCACCCAGGACATGCTCTCTTCTCATTGTTACTGTCAGGTAGGAGGCACAGAAGCCTGAAGGCACACACTCAGCGATTTGGAACATTGAACCCATGAACACTACCTCACTACTTTTTAAATTTATTTTTGTTTTTGTACTTCTTAATTTAAGTTGATTATTTAATATACATATACATGTGAACCTCGGGTTTGGCTGGCGGCGTTAGTCTGGGGAAGGCAGTCTCTGGCCCCGCCAAACGGGTGAAATCTGAGATGCAAAACCTCTTGTTTGTGTGGATGCTGTTTGATAGGTTTCCCTGATACAAATCAGTACTACGAAACAACAAACAGTACACCATATGCAAGTAAACAATTTGGCTTTATAGTTTTTAATTTGACTCGAGAAATAAAAAGAAAAGGGCCCATTGTAATGAAACAGTCTAATGTGCACTTTGGAGCTCACCATTAAATCAGCGGTTAAACCTTTCCCAGGGTGTCACACTCTTCCACCACCAAATTTAGTCATGTCTTCATGACTGAGATAATTTGTCAACCCTTCCTGCAAGACATGAAGGCCAACCCAGGTGTAAAAGGCAGTGTCATAGCTCCCCAAAGTGGTAGGGGCCACGTTCTGTTCCCTCGGTGCTACAAAGGCCAGCCTCTGGTCTCCTGAGTCTTTGTGACCTCTGTACCCCCTCATCCACCTCTTCATGTTCCGACTCTACTGGGGATACTTCTGGTCTACCCGGCAAGGCCTATCACTCGTGCCCTCCTGCAACTCAGACCCATCTGTCCCTCGGCCGAGACCCACTTCATCCCTTGCAGGGTCCATTTGAACTCCTGGCTGTCTACAGATAGCTCCCCACCCCAGATTTCACCTGACCCAATGGGAGAAGGATTGGGAATCTCTTCTTCAATCAGTACGGAGTTAGCAAAAGGCAGCATATAGCACATCCCCATTTCCTCATCCTCCAAATCAGTATCCCACTCAGGGGTGGGAACCAGTCTAATCTCTCCTGCTGTTGGTCCTTCAGTCGCCCTGTGCCGCCACAGAGTCTCTTACTAGTTGTAGCTCCAGGTCAACCTGCAACCTGCAGGTCACCTGGAAAACTGGTAGGTTTGGGGTCTGACACTCCACTACATGGGGCGTAGCCGCCCAGCGGTCAGCCAACTTGTGCCTCCCAGGTAGCTCCAAGTTCCTTATGAGGACTCGATCTCCCAGCATGAGTTGTGAGAACCTGACCTTTTGATCATATCTCCTCTTATTCCCTTGATTCTGCTTGGCAGCCGCTACCTTGGCTGATTCATAAGTCTATTTCAGCTCCCTTCTCGTATCAGACACATACTTCAAATAAGTCTTCGGTGGTAGGTCATCCTAGTCAGTCCCAAAACAAAAGTTGATGGGCAACCTCACCTTGCACCCAAACATCAGATAATGTGGCGAGTGTCCAGAATCTTCATTTCGGGTACAGTTGTAGCAGTGGACCAGATGTCCAATACTGCTCTTCTTGTTGATCTCCAAGTTTCCAAGCATGTCTGACCAGGTCGAATTAAACCTCTCAGGCTGGGGATCACCCTGTGGGTGGTAAGTAGTAGTCTTCGACTTCTCAACTCCAAGCATGCTCTCTAACTCAAGAATGAGCCTGCTCTCGAAATCCCGTCCCTGATCACTATGTATCCACCTGAGGAGGCCATAATAAATGAAATTCTTCTTTCATAACATTTTGGCCACTGTGGACGCCCTCTCGTCCTCGGTAAGGAAAGATTACGCATATCTGGTGTAGTGATCCGTGATGATTAAGACGTTCGCCATGTTGCTGGCATCTGACTCTATTGGCAGGAAATCCATACACCCCAGGTTAAGGGGCCCTGCCCTCTGCAAGTGGGACAAAGGAGCTGCCCTCATGGGCAGTGTCCTCCTCCGTATGCATCGAATGCATGACTTGCAGTATTCTTTAACCTCTGGCTTCATTCGGGTCCAGTAAAACCGATCTCTGAGCAATCCATAGGTCTTTTCAACCCCTAAATATCCAGATTCATTATGAAGTGACTTCAACACCATCCTCCGATACTTCTCAGGCAGAACCAGCTGGGAACGCTGAGGTCAGTCCGGAGGTGACATGACCCAGTATGAGATCCAGTTCCTCAACTCCAGTCTGGGTCATTCTCTCAGTAATGGAGGCACCACAGTGTGTTTCATCTTCTCCGCTTGGGTACCTGTCTCCCTTTTCGACCACTGATCAAATGGTACCGTTGCCCAGGTTATCTCGCTGAGCAGCTGCCACTTCCCCAGGACTCAATTCCGTAACTGGTTTGTCCTCAGAGCAGTCAGGTTACAGTAAGCTTGTGGAATGGCGTCATCAGAAGCTCCCAATTGACCTACTACTCAATCCTGCCCTTGCCTTCCATCTGCCTTCACCACAATGGCAAACTGACACATGGCTTCCACCTCCGGGGCAGGAACGCTCTCCCACTCTTCATCCCTGTCCGGCCCTTCATGTGCACATTGGGACAAAGCATCAGCATTAATGTTCCTACTTCCTGGCCAGTACTTCAGGTTGAAATCATAGGTAGACAACGCCGCCAACTACCGATGGCCTGTGGCATCCAATTTCACCGAGGGCAGGATATAAGTTAGAGGATTTTTGTCTGTCCTCACCTCAAACTTGGCACCAAAGAGGTAGCTACTCAACTTACCCACCACAGCTCATTTCAATGCCAGAAACCCCAACTTGTGAGTTTTTCTCAGAGGGCGACAGACTCCAGCTGACAAACACAACGGGTCTCAACCCAGTGCCCTGATCCTGGTACAGGACACTCCCTAAACCCTCTCTGCTGGCATCCATATACAGAACATACAGTATTTGGGGGTCCGCAAAAACCAGCACAGGCACTTGTGTCAGCAGCTCCTTCAGCAACTGAAAGGCCTCTTCACATTTCACATCCCACCTCGGTCCAAAAGGCTCCGAAGGGCTAAGATACTCTTTACCCTCCTCTCCTTTTGTCCTCCTCCCTTTCTTCCCCAAGGGAGGGTAACCACACAGAAGCTGATTTAAAGTGCGACTTACTTTCGCAGAGACCTTCACAAACTTCCAATATTAACGACAGAACTCAAGAAACGAGTGCAAAGCGCTCACAGTCTGGGGCCTTGGCCATGTGGTCACCACCTCTATCTTAGCCGGATCTGTAACTACTCCATCCATGAGACTATGCGCCCAACATAGCTGACAGACATCTTGCAGAACTGGCACTTGTCCAGGGAAAGTGTTAACCCTTCAGCTTTCAGTCTACAAGAGAACTGCAACTTGGGAGAAGATTTGTTTTCCAGCAAGACAGTAACCCCAAGCATAAAGCCAAAGCTACAGAGGCATGACTTAAAAACAACAAAAGTTAATGTCCTGACATGGCCAAGTCAGTCTAGACCTCAATCTAACTGAGAATTTGTAGCTGGGCTTGAGAAAGGCTGTCCATTCATGATCTCCATGCAATCTGACAGAGCTTGAGCAGTTTTGTAAAGAAGAATGGGAAAAGTTGCAGTGTCCGGATGTGCAAAGCTGATAGAGACCTATCCACACAGACCCAAGGCTGTAATTGCTGTCAAAGGTGCATCTACTAAATAATGACTTGAAGGGGGTGAATACTTAAACAATCAATTATTTTGTGTTTAATAATTATAATAAATTTAGATCAATTTGTAGAAATTTGTTTTCACTTTGGCGCAAAAGAGTCTTTTCTGTTGACCAGTGTCATAAAAGTCAAATTAAATCCATTGTGATTCAATGTTGTAAAGTAATAAAACATGAAACTTCCAAGGGGTGAATATTTTTTAAAGGTACTTTATATACTTACTATAATTCAGTTTTTCCTTTAGATAGATAGATAGATAGATAGATACTTTATTCATCCCCATGGGGAAATTCAACTTTTTTTTCCAATGTCCCATACACTTGTTGTAGCAAAACTAATTACATACAATACTTAACTCAGTAAAAAAATATGATATGCATCTAAATCACTATCTCAAAAAGCATTAATAATAGCTTTTAAAAAGTTCTTAAGTCCTGGCGGTTGAATTGTAAAGCCTAATGGCATTGGGGAGTATTGACCTCTTCATCCTGTCTGAGGAGCATTGCATCATAGTAATCTGTCGCTGAAACTGCTTCTCTGTCTCTGGATGGTGCTATGTAGAGGATGTTCAGAGTTTTCCATAAATATTTATCATGTATTGTGTTGTACTGCTGCTGTAAAGTTAACAAATTTCACGACACATGCCTGTGATATTAAACCTCATTCTGATTCTGAAATGAGAAGCCACTCTCAGCTGAAGGGTGTTCATTCTGCTCACAATAATCAGTTGTTCCCACTGTATGATAACATAATCCCATTGAAGGAATTGCTTCTAATTAACCTTATCTCAGCAGCTTTAAAATCCTACACATCAGTGAATGTTCAATTGTTCAATAATAAATTTACTGAGAAGTATCTTCAGATGTAAAAATATGGAAAAGACAGAGGAACAAGTTGGCAATAGGAACAACTATTAGTTACTGTCTACACATTCAAAATCAATGTTCACACTGGAGGCCGAAGGGGAAGTTTCCAAGCTGTTATTCTTTATAATGGCTCAGAATAGCTGGTCTGTCTCACTGGCCATATTTTCTCACCTCAAACTTTTCCCAGAGCGGCACCTATCTTAACAGCTGTATCTTACCAAACAACCTCAAGGCCACCAACACACAATGACATGGCTTCAGGTGGAGGATCTTGAGGTCACGTTTCAAAATATTCTGATGGCTCTTTACGGCTTTGACAGTGACAGTGAGAGGGATTACATTTACAGGTCTGAATGAAAACAGCGGAATATCCTATTGAAAAATAATGATTACTATGCTGCAGGAGCAGCTGGGCATAAGAAATATTACTTATGGAAGGCAAAAGATGACAAAGGTTAGGGTCTGGGTTATGAAATGATTTAGATATCCAAAAGATACATATGATGTCTTTCACTTCAAAGTGCAAGGTAGCACTCACTTGGTGTTCTCTTGAACACTAAGTGAGTGGAGTCTGTGATATGTGGAATGTGCATTTCCTACACAAGGGATTAATTCAATGGGTCACTTTGTCTTGCTCTCTATCTTAAAATCTTAGTCTATTGTATATTATCTTCTCTCATTTCTCACTTACATCTCCTTCCTGGGGCACATAGAGGGCAGGCACTTACTTGGTTAAGTGGCTCCATTCAGAAATCCTCCAACTGGCCAGCAGAAATAAACTAAATGCTGTTAATTCCTGTTCAGTATCACCATCAGATGTCTAAAGGTGAATCCCAAATATGACCCATAAATATAGTCACAGATATTCAGATCCAAATTATTTGCTATTAGAGTCTGAAGACTTCACACTTATAAAACCCTGGTGATTTTAAAGGCTTCATTAATATTGATCATTTGTAATTTAAGGAGCTTATTACAAAGCTGGTGTCCCTTTATCAAGGACAATGCAAGCTATTGGCATTTATCCCAAGATCAATGATGGAATGTATTAGTGCAATGCCTACTTTCCACTCCTTGTCCAAGCCAGTCTCTCCATCAACAAATCAATTTTTGGCTTTGCAAGATGAAAGGAACCTATAGTATTTTATCACAAACTATTCTAGACTATGGTTAAAACAGGCCAAGACCTATAACCAGGTTAAGACTGTTGATTATAGAATAAGACAAAAATATGGAAAATGCATTTAAAACATTTTGATTGTCATTCTAGACTATAACTCCTGGCAAGAAATATATAGCCAGAAATACAAGAACTAAGCTATTGTGACATTACTGGATGATAAAGCAAAAATATCCAGACAAGGTGAAATATTTGGAACTGAAAATTAATGTTGCGCACTTTATTTTGTATGTGTGCAATTATATTCCTGATCTTTTATATCTATTTTTTTTTATGTAGGACATTGAGTTATTACAAAAGCCTGTGACCGAAGTTATGGTTTTAACTCAGATGAGAGCAAGACAATGAATGTTATCTGTTTGGATTTCAGCAAGGCCTTTGACAAGGTCCCACAAGGTAAACTGGTCTGGATGGTTAGGTCCCATGGAATCCAACGATTCAAAATTGGTTCACAGGCAGGAAGCAAAGGATGGAGGTTGAGGGGTTAGTTCTCATAACGGAGGCTGAAGGTTGGTTCTCATAATGGAGGCCTAATGGAGACCAATGACCAGTGGTGTACCGCAGGGGGTCAGTGTTCAGATCCTTTTTATTCATTATTTGTGTAAATGATATAGATCTGAATACACTAGACTTGATCAGTAAGTTTGCTGATGACAAAATTAGGAGGTGTTGTTGATAGTGAAGAAAGGTATCATAAATTATGGGGGGGGGTGTGGGGATCATGATCAGTTAGGCGACGGGGCTGAGGAGTTGCAATTGGATTTAAATACAGGGAAGTGTGAGGTGATTCATCTTTGGAATGTCAAACCAGAGTAGCTCTTGTACCATGAACGGTAGGGCACAAGCAGGTGCAATGGAACAGAGGAACCTAGCAGTACAAGGGGATAGTTCATTGAAAGTGGCATCGCAGGTAGACAGGATGACAAAACAGATGTTTAGCATACTGGCCTTAATCAGTCAGGACATTGAGTATAGAAGCTGGGACATTGTGTTGCAGCTGTCATTGGTGAAACTACACTTGGAGTATTGTGAACAGTTTTGATCACACTATTGTAGGAAAGATGGGGTTGAACAGGAAAGAGTATAGAGAAGGTTTAGGAGGATGTTGCCAGGATTAGGAGGCCTGATTTATAGGGGGAGGGTGTTAGACTAGGTCTTTATTCCTTGGAATGTAGGAGAATGAGGGGCAACTCTTATAATTGTAAAGGCATAGATAAGGTTGAGTGGTAAGGGAATCTATAACTGGAGCTTTTTTTTCCTCCAGTCCTGCTAAAGGGTCTCAGCCTGAAACATTGACTGTATTCTTTTCCATAGATACTGCTTGGCCTGCTGAGTTCCTTCAGGATTTTGTGTGTGTTGCTAAAACTATGGGGCACAGGTTTATGGTCAGACGGGAAAGATTTAAAAGTAACTTGAGGGGCAACTTCTTCTGCCAGAGGGTGGTAAGTGTGAGAATGAGCTGCCAGAGGAAGTGGTTGAGGCAGGTACAATAGTATCATTTAAGAAGGACTTGGATAGGTACATGGAACAGTAGGATTTCCAGAGATTTGGGACAAATGCAGGAATTGGGACAAGTGGGTAGGCTCCGTGACAGAGTGGAAAGGTTGGGGTAATAGGCCCAAATCTGTGCTGAATTATTCTGTATGTCTATAGCTTAAAGCCCTTTAGCATCACTGACCAACTGCCAGTGACTCAGTTTGTATCACTTAGGATTGGCAACATGGGGTAGGCAGTCCAAAGTGAAGTAAATTCTTTGTGGACTTCCTCTTTGCAAATTACAAGCTTCCTTATGAGAAAGGCAATTAGGGAAAATGAAATCCCTGAATATTAAGTCTCTAGAGGAAGAGAAAAATAGAATCAATGAAACACAAAGGTTCTTAAGAACTGTACAGCACAAAAACTGTCATACATAGAGTTGCAAGGGTGATTTCACAATCCAAATCAAAACCTTCATTTCACACATCACCTCTTGACTTCAGATTTTCATTTATGCTGTCTTCTTTCTCTTTAGATACAGTCACACAAGCCACTAGAGTTAAATGATTTTAGAGGTTATCCTGTCCTTATACTCTTTGTGCAAGTGTTGCACAGTGGAAAATTTACCAACAAATACTAACAATAGCTCTCCCTTGTGGCAGCAATTATCAGTGCAATGCAAGGTGATTATGTCAGAAGGGTCACCACGCAGCCTTTCAAATTGTTTTCTCAGGTCTCACTAATCCTCTATTGTCATGAGAGCCTCTTCTGGTTTCTCTTGCTGAAATGATAAAGGGATGCTTCTAGAGATACCTTTTGTTATGATATCAGATCATAAGGAAACCAATAAATTAAAAACTCCCTTGTATTAGATTGCCCTATGAGGAGAGATTAGATCAACTTCACATATACACACTGGAAGAGCTGAGCGCAAGGATGATGTTTTCCCTGCTTGAGGGTCTATAAAGTAAAGATCACAGACTGAGGAGGCAGGGAAAGACATTGAGGTTTGAGACGAGGAGAAATTTCTTCTATTAGAAGGAAGTAAATCTTCGGAATTCTCTACAAAAAGTGGCTGTGGAGATCAAGTCACTGAATATGTTTAAGCAAGGGAAAGATAAATTTCTAAATACAGAAGTCTTTGAGAGACAGGGAATGAAGATATATTTTTGAGCTATGATTTATTGTGTGGTGGGCAATGCTCTAATGATTTACTCTTGCTCTAATTTTTAATTGCCACCGTGGTTCTTTAAAAACTATCAGAATGAACAAATATATTTAAATATTAAGGGTAACTTTTGTTTGCTGAATATATGCATATACTAATATTGAATTTAATTTGAACTTCAACATAATTAGCAAATTTTGATATTTAATAATAAAATCAAAATTTTAAGACACTAGTTCAGATAAATAGATATGTTATTGATCCAAAGGAAATTACAATGTCACAGTAGCATTACAAGTGCACAGATATACAAATATTAGAAGAGAGGTAAGAAAGAATAAAAAATAAGTTACCTCAAACAGTGTAAAAGGAACGGATCATCACTTCCCCAGCTATAGGTTGATTCATAGAGTCTCATGGCTGAGGGTTAGAATTACCTCATGTAGCGCTCATTACAGCAGCACAGTTATGCTAATCTATTACTAAAGTGCTCTTCTGTTCAGCCAAGGTGGCATGCAGAGGGTGAGAAACATTGCCCAGAATTGCCAAGATTTTCCGTAGGGACCTTTCTTCTGCCACAGCCTCCAGTGTGTCCAGTTTGACTCCTGTAACAGAACCAGCCTTTCTAATCTGTTTATTGAGCCTGTTGGCATCACCCGTGTTGATGCCATTGCCCCAGCACACCACCGCATAGAAGATTGTACTGGCGACAACAGACTGGTAAAACATGTGACGGAGAGGCCTGCATACTCACAAGGACCTCAGTCTTCTCAGGAATTAGACGTGACACTGGCTCTTTTTGTACACAGCCTCTGTGTTGGTGCTCCACTCAAGTCTGTCATCCAGGTGCATCCCCAGATACAAGTATCTGGGGATGCAGCACACCCCACGTCCTCAGCACACCCAACATCCTCAGCACACCCACATCCTCACCATCAATAGTAACAGGGAGCAGTGCAGGTTTAGTCTTCCTAAAGTCCATCACCATCTCCTTTGCCTTACTGACGTTGAACAGCAGATGATTCAGTTTGCACCATTTTACCAAATCCTCTGCCAGGGCCCTGTATTCATCCTCCCGTCCTCCCTTTATACAACAGTTTCGTAGAAACAGAAACAGAAAATGCAAGTAAAACAAAATGACAACATCCATTGAGGAAAAAATAGAGTCAGCCTTTCAGGTTAATGACCTTTCAGCGAAGCTAGAAAAATAAAAAATGAAACTTGTTTTAAATTTCAGAGAGTGAGAGGAGTGCAGATAATAAAGGGAATATCTCTGACAGAGTTCAGAGCAAAGTTGCCAAGGTAACTATTATTTGAAATTCCAAGAGTCAGAGACAGCAGAGAAAATTGAAATTGAAACATCCGTTAAGTATCTGTGAATGAAGGAGAAAAGTGCTGATGACCTGAAATATTGAAATTATTGAAATCAAGTATGAGGTCCAAATGGAAGAAGAAATGTTGTTCCTCAAGGAACAGTGTAGGATTATTTCTTTGGAGACGAGAAAACAGAGTGGGAATGGGGCAGAGAGTTAGAACAAGGGAAGAAGGAACTTCCAAAGTGACAGTGAAGAAATACATATTTGAGACCTTCAGATATCTTAAAAAGTATTAGAAAAGCAGGCTGAACTTAAAGAAGATAAGTCAAAGAGTGGGTGGAAGGCATTCCAGCCTTATGAGTGAAATATGGGAGGAAATTGCTACTGAAAGGACTGTTATCTTCCAGAGATTCCTTTAGCAAATATTACTCCTTCATTGCACAAGCCCAACTATGATGGAGTCAGTTTAATGTTGGTGCTGAAAAAAAATTAAAACATTGACTTAGGACAAGATTAGTAATCATCTGGAGGTTAACAAGTTAATTAGGGCAAATGGGAACAGATCTATGAAAGAAAGATCATCCTTTATCAACAACAGGACTTCTTGCTGAAATAACAGATAGTGATTATGAGAGTAATGCAGTAGATAGTGTTTGCTTCATATATACATTTAATAATTTTGAATTTATTTTGAGCTTTAACATATTTAACAAAAAATAAAATTTAGAAGATACAAATTCAGCATCAATTTTTTTTGGATTGATAATCAGAGGATGCTTGAAGAACAAGGTTGCAGAAGGTTTGCAGAAGGTTTTGTAATGTGTTACATAATATTGTATGACATGAAAGGGGCACTGATAGAATGGAATAGAAAGTCGGATCAGTGACAGAGACAGATATTGGAATGGAGGAAGGTGAATTGTGGCATTCCCTAAGAATCAGTATTAGGGCAAAGGCTTAATTTCATATACCTACAGTATATTAATGACTGGACGGGTTTGAATGATATTATACATGTGGTATTGTGAAATGTCCCACATTAATGTGTATCATATCATATACAGCAAATTAAGGTGAGATCCATTAATTATTTTTTTCTTGAATGGTCCTGCCCATTTCTGTGACCAAAGCAACACAGTTCTAAATATCCTGCCTAACCTACTGAGTATTTCCAGCATTTTTTTGTATATCATTTGCTTCTCTTCAATTTTCAACATTCTGGTTATGTTCATACTGATTGAGATATGCTCTAAGTCAGAGAAACATGGAGTTGTTAGTATCTTGTCCATATGACTAATCTTCATACTTGAGTACAAATATGGTGCTAGAAATCTATTCAAATTCAGAGGGCATTGCGTAATCATAAGAAAGAAAATCAGAATAATCAATGGGTTTGCTCTTAACAATTCCTTATGATTAGCAGTAAATTGCTACAGCAGAAAGACTATACCATGCACAGTGAAGATTGAATCAGGTGACACACATCGTGTGAATGAATTCAAACTAACCCGACAGTAATTATCTGGACATTTTTTCTGGAATGGTTCTCCCAATTTCTGTAATCAAAGCAACATAGTTGTAAAGAATCCTGTCTAACCTGCTGAGTGTTTCCAGCAATGATCTTGATATTCACTTGCTAAAAACAAATCCTTTGGATTGGGAAAGAAGGATCAGAATCAGGTTTATTATTACTGGCATATGTCATGAAATTTGTTGCTTTGTGGCAGCAGTGCATTGCAATGCATAATAATAAACACTATAACTTAGAATAAGTATACATTTAAAAAATAAACTAAATAAGTAGTGCAAAAAGAGAGGGGAAAAGTACTGAGGTAGTTTTCATGAGTCCATTGTCCATTCAGAAATCTGATGGCGGAGGGGGAGATGCTGTTTCTGAAATGTTGAGTACGAGTCTTCAGGCTCCTATACCTCCTCCTTGATGGTAGCAATGCGAAGAGGGCATGTTCTGGGTGACGGGGTACTTAATGATGGATGCCGCCTTTCTGAGACATTGCCTTTTGAAGGTGTCCTGGATGCTGGGAAGGCCAGTGCCCAAGATGCAGCTGGCAGCGTTTACAACTTTGTGCACCATTTTTCTGATCCTGTGCAGTGGCCCCTCCATACATCCGAAATTCTGTGTCATCGGCAAGTTTATACACAGTGTTTGAGCTGCGTCTAGCCACACATTCATGAGTATAGAGAGAGCAGAGCAGTAGGCTAAGCACACATCCTTTAACCCTTGAGATGCCGTCAGTATTGATTGTCAATGAGGAGGAGATGTTATTTCCGATCCGCACAGACTGTGGTCTCCCGGTGACGAAATCAAGGATCCAGTTGCAGAGGCAGGGACAGAGGTCCAGATTTTGGAGCTTGTTGATTAGCACCATGATTGTATTGAAAGCTGATCTACAGTCAATAAACAACAGTCTGACGTAGGTCTTGCTATTGTCCAAGAGATCCAAGGCCAAGTGGAGAGCCAGTGAGATTGCATCTGTTGTAGACCTCTTGTGGCAATAGGCAAATTGCAGCAGGTCCAGGTATTTGTTTACACAGGAGTTGATTCTAGCCATGACCAAACTCTCAAAACACATCACATTAGATGCATCCAGTGACCACAATGCCATTAGCTTCAAAGTAAATATACAAAAAGATAGCTCTGGTCTGCAGCTTGAGATTCTAAATTGCAAAAATGCCAATTTTGATGGTATCAGAAATGATGTGGCAAGTGTGGATTGGGACGGCCTGTTTTCTGGCAAAGGAATACTTGGAAAGTGGGAGACCTTCAAAAATGTAATTTTGAGATTACAAAGCTTATATGTGCCTGTCAGAATAAGAGGTAAAGATAGGTGTAGGGAACCTTGGTTTTCAAGAGATATTGAAGCCCTGGTTAAGAAAAAAAAGGTGTATAGCAGGTATAGGTAAGTAGGAACACACAAGGTGTTTATGGAGTACAAGAAATGCAAGAGAACATTTAAGGAAGTAATCTGCAAGGCTAAAAGAAGGCATGAAGTTGCTCTAGCAGACAAGGTAGAGGAGAATCTTAAGGGATTCTACAGATAAGTTAAGAGGAAAAGGACAGCAAGGGACAAAATTAGTCTCTGGAAGATCAGAATGGTAATCCTTGTGTGGAGCCAAACAGATTTTAAATGTATTCTTTGCATCTGCATTTACTCACAACACAGATATAGAGTCTATAGAAGTGAGGGAGAGCAGCATCAACTTCATGGACCTGTACAGAATACAGAGGAGGAGGTGTTTGCTGCCCTGAGGCATATCAGGGTGGATAAATCCCCAGGTCTGACAAGGTGTTCCTTCGGATCCGACGGGAGGCAAGCGCTGAGATTGTCGAGGCCGTAGCAGAGGTATTTAAAGCATTCTTAGTGACTGGAGAGGTACCAGAGGATAGCCACTGTTGTTCTGTTTAAAAAAGGTTCGAAATATAAACCAGGAAATTATAGGTTGGTGAGTCTGACAATGGCTGTGGGAAAGTCATTGGAAGGTATTCCAAGGGACCAGATAGACATGGACTGATTAAAAATAGTCAGTATGGCTTCATGCATGGTAGGTCACATCTAACCAATCTTTTAGAGATTTTCGAGGAAGTTACTAGGAAAGTGAATGAAGGCAAGGCAGTGGATGTTGTCTTCATGGACTTTGACAAGGACCCACATGCCAGGTTGGTCAAGCAGGTTCAGTTGCTCAGCATTCAAGATGAAGTAGTAAATTGGATTGGACATTGGCTTTGTGGGAAAAGCCAGAGAGTGGTAGTGGATGGAAGTTTGATTGATCGCCAAGCTTGGCAAAATGTAGGCAGACATTTCGGCTCCAATTGAGAAGACATCTTCAGCATGTAGTTGAGGGTGTTGTTTCCTCAGAATGCTGGCTTACGTACTCCTCCGGAATTTGAATGGATATTGATTAGACATCGTGATCAGGTTGGCTGGTTCAAAACACGGTGAACAGTTTAGCAGTAGAAGATTCTGACTGGCTAGCTTTGAGAGAAGTCCATTGGAAGTGTTTGCTTTGCTATCCGGATTGCGAGATTACTGATGATTCATTGATTGTTTATAACTTTGTTTCTCTTTTCTCTATAAGGATACATATACTGGATCTATGTTGATGTGTTTGTTGATGGATCCTTCTGTAGAGAACCACGCTTTAAGAAATTCTCGTTCTTCTCTTGTTCTTGATTGATGGTTGCCTCTCTGACTAGAAGCCTGGGACATTTGGTCTGCTGCAGGGATCGGTGCTAGGTCCTATAACCGGAGCAGTCAATTTGTTGATGACACCAATATTTGGCGTGTACTGGACATCATGGCTTGCAGAGGGATCTGCTGGAAAAATGGGCTGAAAAATGGCAGACAGAATTTAATATAGACAAGTGCAAAGTTTTTGCACTTCGGTAGGACCGAACAGGGTAGGTCCTAAATGGTGAATGGTAGGGCACTGAGGAATGTGGAAGAACAAAGGGATCTGGGAATACAGATCCATAATTCATTGAAAATAGCATCACAGGTAGGTAGGGTAATAAAGAAAGTTTTTAACAGATTGACCTTCATAAATCAATGTACAGGAGATGGGATGTTATGTTGAAGTTGTTCAAGACTTTGGTGAGGTTTAATTTGGAGTATTGTGTGCAGGTTTGGTCACCTGTCTGCAGGAAAGATGCAAACAAGGACGAAAGAATACAGAGAAATTTACTAGGATGCTGCAGGGACTGGAGGACCTGAGTGACAGTGTGAGGAAAGACTGAATAGGTTAGGACTGTATTCTTTAGAACAGAGGATTGAGAGGTACACAAAATTATGAGGGATATAGATAGGATAAATGCAAGTAGGTTTTTTTCCACTGAGGTTGGGTGGGACTATAACCAGAGGTCATGGGTTAAAGATGAAAGGAGAGAAGTGTAAGGGGAACGTGTGGGGATACTTTTTCACTCAGGAGATTGTGAGAGTGTGGAATGAGCTGCTAGACCAATGGTGCAAGTGAGGTTGATTTCAGTGTTTAAGAGAAGTTTGGATAGGTACATGGATAGTAGGGGTATGAAGGGGCAATGGTCCCAGTGAATGTCAATGGGGATAGGCAGTTGGACTAGATGGGCCAAAGATCCTGTTTCTCTACTGTACTTCTCTATGACTCTATCCTAGTGCCACCGGGGACAGTCCATTTCCATTGCAGTCACAAAATCTTAAAGCAATTGCCTTCACGATCTATTGGCTACAGCCAGAGCTCCATCCTCAGTGACTTTTCCCCTTCCCTGTTCCCTTCGAGATAATAAATCAGCAACTCCATTTCCTGTCCTCCAGTGTGAGAAGCTGGGCAAAATCCATTCTGCTTTCAATAGGCAGTAATTTTCTGACCATTGATCAAGTTTGTCCACATGCAGCAGCCACGGGAACGGGAGTGGAGGGGGGGGGGGGGGTGGAGGCAACTGAAAAATAATTTTCAAAAAGCTGCTAAGAACTCAGTTTCCCAATTGTTTATTTTTGCAGATATAAAAGGGAAAACTCTTCCATCGACAGTCCCAAGCCTGGCTATGAAAGGAGGAAGGTTAGGAATAGGGTCAGCAACCCTATCCTGTAAAAAAAACAAGTGCTATAGAAACACCAGCAGAAGCCCATGGGAGAGGAATATTCTTTGGCTAGAAGACACATGAAGTACTGTGCAGAAGCTGGAAGCCACAGGGCCAATCAAACTTTGGTCCAGGACACAGGACTCTGGTGAGCTGCTCTTGGAGGCCGATGCCCCAGTAAGGGTGATGGATTTTAGAAGAAGATGTGTAAGAAGAAAACAGGTTGTGGCAGAGTGGCCATTTTAAGGAATTGACAATGTTTGAGGTGTAGATGTTGCTGCTGAGTAGGAGTGCTGAGACTTTAGTTCAGGAGGCTAAGCAGGTAGGTGCAAGTGAGGTTTTCCTTAGAATTAGTGTTTCTAGTTGAGTAGTTGGAATGTTAGTTAGGGCAGTGACATGCTCCATCTGCAGGGTGTGGGAGATCAGGAAGTCTGTCAGTGTCTCAGATGACATCACTTCAGGAAGTGCATCCAGTTGCAGCTCCTGACTGACTTTGTTAAGGAGCTGGAGCTGGATAACTTTGGGTCATCAGGAATGCCAAAAGCAGTATGGGACAAGACTTCAGTGCAGTGGTCATGCCCAAGGGTAAAGGGCCACAGATAATCTGGAGTTGGGTGACCATCAGAAGAGGCAAGGATCCTCCTGTGACCTTTCCCCTCACAATGAGAATACCTTTTTGGGTGACCTCTCAGGACAGAGTGGCTCCGTGACAGGCTCTGATGCTCATAAGGGACGGGGAAAGTCAGGCAGAGCAATGGTGATAGGAGACTTGATAGTCAAGGGGACAAGACATTCTATGGTGGATGGTGCTAGGGTTGAGGACATCTCAGAACAGCTGCAGAACATTCTGGGGCTGGAGAGTGTGATTGAGCAGCCAGAGGTCATGGTGCACATTGACGTCAAAGACCCAGGTAGGTAGAAAGGGTGACAAGGTCCTCCACAATGAGTGTGGAGAGTCAGGAAAGAGGCTGAAAAGCGGGACATCGAAGGTGGTAATATGTGGTTATTCCCAGTTTTATGCACCTGTCAGGGCAGAAATAGAGAAAAATATATAACAGATGAAGGATTAGCTGAGGAACTGATTCAGTTGGCAGGGTTTCACGTTCTTGGATCATTCGAACCTTGTTCTAGTACAGGAGTGACTGCACGAGAGGGGTAGATTGCATTGTAAATAGAGGGGAACCAACATCCTGACCAGGAGGTTCACTAGTGCTACTTGGGAGGGAGTAAATTAGCTTGGGATGGGATCCAGAGCGCCAAGTCATCAAATGGAGTGATTAAGAGAAAGATAAATGTCATAACCAGCAAGAACAGGCAGGCGTAAAATAATAGACACAATGGGATGGAGGGGTTGGCGTGTGTGTGTATTTTAATTGTATTTAGGAGTATTATGAGTAAGGGAATGAACTTATAGAGTGTGGATCAGGACATGGGTCCATGATGTTGTGGCCATACCAAAGGCATGGTTGAGAGAGGGATTGGAATGGATGCTGAATGTTCCAGGGTTTTGAGGTTTAAAAACAAACCATAGAGAGGAGGCAAAAGGGGGTTGGGGGAGTTGCACTATTAATCAGGGACAATATCACAGCTGCACTTAGACGGAACATAAAGGCGGGTTCATGCACTGAGAACTCAAAAATAAGGAAGTGCAATCATTATGAAGGTGACCACAATTCTGCCGCAAACCCCCCCCCCCCCCCCACACAGCCACAGGGACATTGAGGAACAGATATGCAGGTGTAAAAACAACAGGGTTGCTGTAGTTGTCTACATCATCTTCCCCAATATAGACTCAGACTTCTTTAATGCAAGAGGTTTAAAGAGGGTAGAATTTGCTAGCTATATCCAGGAGGGTTTCTTAAATCAGCATGTAGATAGTCCAAGAGCAGGAGGAGACATACTGGACCTTATGTTGGGGAATGAGCCTGGTCAGATTAGTTGCCATTCACTGGAAGAATGGCAAGAGAATGGTGATCAAAAATCCTTAAATTTTAAGATAGCTACAGATGAGAATAAGAATGGACCCGCACAACAAGTATGCCTCTTAAATTGAAGTAGGATAAATTCTGTGGGTAATAGTGAGGAACTAGGAAGAGTTAATTGGGAACAGCTGTTTTTGGGTGAATCCACATCTGACATGGGGAGGGTGTTTAAAGACAGAGTACAAGACAGATATGTTCCAGTAACAAGGAATGAGAAGGATAAGGGACTCTGCAAAGTCGGGAGACATGGCGAATTGAGTCAAGAAGGAAAAGGAACTGTGTGTGAAGTTTTGGAAGCTAAAATCAAACAGAGCCCTTGAGGATAATAAAGAAGAAAGACAAGAACTCAAGAAGGGAATTAGAAGAGCTGGTGGAGGGAAGAGGTTCATGTAAAATTCTTGTCAAGTAAGATTAAAGAGAATCCCAAAGCACCGTACACTTACATCAAGAGCAGGAGGATACACCACTGAGGGATAAAGAAGAGAATGTGTGTTTGGAGGTGGAGAATGTGGGGATGTCTGAAATGAGTTCTTTGTACGAGTGTTTACCAAGCAGGAGGATTAGGAGATCAGTGCAGTGCTTGCTAATATGCTACAAATAAAGAAGGAGGTAGTTTACAGTCTCTTGAAATGCATTAAAGTTGTCAAGTCCCAAGTCTCTGAGAGATGCAAAAGATGACACTGCTGGAGCCTTGGCCAATATCATTCATGCCTTCTCTAGCCACATTTGAGGACCAGGAAAGAAATGGGCATAATCCTGGAAACTGTGGATTGGTTTCTAAGTACATTTATTATCAAAGAATGTATGAATTATACCACCTTGAGATCTGTTTGGTTACCTGAAAGAACCCAATTTTTAAAAAAAGACCCCCCCCCCAATCAGTGCTCACAGAGAAAGAGGAAAAACACAAAATAAATCATATAAACAATAGAAATGAACAACAGCAGCATTCTTAGATCCTTAGATCCAAATCGCCAGAGCAGCCTAGAATAGGCTCAATACCTTCAGTTTATCATATTATTGGGGCAAATCACCGCAAAGTTTGCAGACATGAAGCACAACAGCCAGGGGCAGTAAGTCTCAAGTCAGTGGTAGGGCAGATACTGGACAGGATTCTTGGGGATAGGATTTATGAGCATTTGGAAAGCCATGGCTTAATTAGGGATAGTGAACATGGGTTTGTATGGGGCTACACATGCCTGACTGAATTGATTTTTTTTCAAGGACATGACGAAGGTGGAGATGGGGGTAGACAAGTGGATGTTGTCCATATATCAGTGCAGCACAAGGGGTCCCAACTTCCGGTCACTTCTGATCAACTTGACACCAATGAACAATAGCTCCTCAGGCAACATCTTTCAGATAGCCAACCTCTTCAATTATTTCACTTTCTCTGCATCTTCGGCTTGTTCTTTTTGTCTTGATTGTGTTACGGAAACTGTTGTAGCCTGTAATGTGCAGTACAGAATTCAGTCGAATGATCAAGTGCTCTGCTGTGTCCAGAGAGGACCGAGAACATGAGCAGAGACAGGGTGAATGACTCCAATCCAAAGCGTCGAGGAAGATTACATCATCAAGGTCAGTGGTTGCTCTCAATGGAGGCCACAGGGTCGATGGCAGTCGGTAGCTGCGTCAGAGGCGTTCAATCTCAACATGGCAGTTGCTCTTCACGGAAGGACTGAGTTCAGACGGCCACTCTCCTGAAATGCTGATGAGAGGATGTTTTCGATATTCTGAGATTTATGTGATTATCGACTGTACTTTATATTAGTCTCCTTCACACTTCACTGTTTTCTTTCTTGTTGCTGATTGGTGGGTAGGTTTTTGTGAGAGGGAGGAGGTGGGGATTTGGGGAATGATGTTCTTGTTGGTGTTTTTCTGTGTGGGCGATCTGGTAGTTTCTTGTGTGTGAGAGAGGGGGTTGGGGATTTGATGTTATCATCACTTTTTTGCGAAGGAGCGGGTTGGGGATTTGGGGTTTTTGCTGTTCCAGCTGCCATTTTCCGTGTCGATGATCTGTTAGTTTTCTTGTGCGGGGGAGGGGTAGGGGATTTGGTTCTTTTCTTCTTCGTGCCGGGAGGGGGAGGGGAATTAATGTCCTTTCTTTCAACAGCTCTCATGGTTTTTCTGTATTTCATGGCTCTCTGCAGTATTAGAGTTGTATTGTGCATGTATACTTCGAGAATAAAATGAACCTTTGAACCTTAGAACATACTCGACCACTGTTATACTACTATTAGGAATGCTTACTGTTCCATCCCTAGACTGCACTTCAGGAAATTTGACCTTCTGGCTGTCCTCCTTCTACCTTCTCTTACATCCACTCTGAGGTGCTTTGAGAGCTTGCTGATGAAACATACCAACTCCTGTCGGAGGAGCGACTTGGATCCGTTCTAATTGCCAACCATCACAACAGGTCAAAAGAAGATGCCAACTCTTTGGCTCTTCACTCAACCCTGGAACACATGAACAGTGAAGATGCATATTTCAGAATGCTTTTCATTGACTGCAGCTTGGCATTCAGTATTATCAATCCCTCAAAACTAATCAATAAGACCATAAGACATAAGAGCATAATTAGGTCATTTGGCCAATCAAGTCTGCTCCACCATTCCATCATGGCTGATCCATTTTTCCTCTCAGCCCCAATCTCCTGCCTTCCCTTTACAGTGTATCCCTTCATGCCCTGACCAATCAAGAATATTTCAACTTCTTCCTTAAATATGCACAAAGACTTGGCCTCCACAGCTGTCTGTGGCAATGAAATATACAGGTTCTCCACTCTCAGGCTAAAGAAATTCCTCCTCATCTCTGTTCTAAAAGGACACCCATCTATTCTGAGGCTGTGTCCTCTGGTCATAGACACTCCCATTTTAGGAAACATCCTCTCCTTATCCACCCTATCAAAGTTGTTCACCAATCGATGTTTCAATTACGTCACTCCTCATTCTTCTGAATTCCAGTGAATCCAGGCCCAGAGCCATCAAATGCTCTTCAGATGTCAAGCCATTCAATCCTGGAATCATTTTCGTGAACCTTCTTTGAACTCTCTCCAGTTTCAGCACATCTTTTCTAAGATAAAAGTCCCAAACCTGCTCACGATACTCTATGTGAGGCCTCAGCAGTGCTTTATAAAGTCTCCCCATTAAATCCTAGCTCCAAGACCTAGGCCTCAATTGCTCCTTGTGCAACTGTATCCTCGATTTCCTCTAGCACAACCCCAGTCAGTTCGGAATGGCAACAACATCTCCTCCACAATCACCATCACCACATGGGCACCACAAGGTGGTATGGTTAGCCCCTGCTCTTCTCGCTTGATACTTATTACTGTGAGGCTAGTCACAGCTCAAGTGCCATATTTAAGTTTGCTGCAGACACCACTGTTGTTGGTGGAATCAAAGGTGGTGTTGAATCAGCAGGTAGGAGGGAGAACTAAATTGTGGCCTCAATCAAAACCTCTCACTCAATGTCAGCAAGACCAAGGAACTGATTATTCATGAGGAGGAAAACAGAGGTTCATGAGCCAGTCCTCATTGGGGGATCAGAGGTAGAGAGTCAAAAACTTTAAATTCCTCGCTGTTATCATTTCAGAGGATCTGTCCTGGCCCCACCTTGCAAGTGCTGTTGCAAAGAAAGCACTACAGCACCTCTCCTTTTTTAGAAGTTTGAGAAGATTTGACATGTCATTTCAAACTTTGACAACTTTCTATAGACAAGTTGTGGAGAGTATATTGACTGGTTGCATCATGACCTGGTATGGAAGCACCAATTCCCTTGAACAGAAAAGTCTACAAAGAATAGTGGATACAGCCTTCCCGTCAATGAGCACATCTACATGGAGAGCTGTCACAGGAAAGCAGCGTCCATCATCAGAAACCCTCACCACCCAAGGCATGCTCTTTCTTGCTGCTGCCATAAGAAAAGATACAGAAGTCTCAGGGTAAACACCACCAGCTCAGGCACAGTTATTATCCCTCAGCCATCAGGCTCTTGAACCAAAGGGGATAACTCAACTCCATTCAGCCCAACACTAAACTGTTCGTACAACTTTTGGACTCACTTTCAAGGACTCTTCATCTCATAGTCTCAATATTTATTGCTTGTTTATTTACTATTATTATTTTGCTTGTTTTTTTTGTTTCTTTGTATTTACTGTAAATGAATCTCATGGTTGTATATGGTGACATATATGTACTTTGATAATAAATTTACTTTGAACTTTGCACTACAGGTGTTTAGTTAGCATTTGACAAGGTCTCCATGGGAGGTTCATCCAAATGTTTAAAATGCATGGGTTGTATTCAGAATTGGCTTGCCATCAGAAGACAGAGGCTAGAGGAACTTATTCTAGCTGAATGTCTATAACAAATGGAGTTCTTCAGTGATCCATACTGGACCTCTGCTGTTGGTGATACACAGAATGAAAATGTAGACAGTAAGTTTGAAGACAATACAGGTTTGGTAGTGTTATGAACACCCTTGCAGACTGCCAAAGTATACAGCAGAATATAGAACAGTTGTGGATAGGGTAGAGAAATGGCAGATGGAGTTTAACTAAGTAAAAAATGTGAAATGATGCACTTTTGGAAATCAAATGTAAAGAGACAGTACACCATTAATGGCAAGATACTTGAGTGTCATTGTGTGTCCATGCCCTTCCATTGTGTAGGGAAAGGGAGAAGTTTAGTGGGCTTTGATTACTAGTTTCATGAGTTCAGCACAACGTGGTGGATCAAGGGACCCGATGCTGGGGCGTGCTGTTTTGTGTTTTATGGAACTTCACGAAAATTAAACAGGGAACAACTTTTTGTTTATCATTAGGAAACATTTGTAAAGCCATATTTAGAAATGTACCTCAAATGCAAAAGAAGCGGAGGAGGAAAACAGTCTTTTATCATTCCAGGAAAAGCTTACATAGAAACAAAGTAGTATTCTCAAACAACTACAACCTACAATGCCATTGTCTGAATTCATCAAACTTCATGGATAGTAACTAATTTTGAGCTTGAGTTTTCACTTGATATTAATAAGAAGGAACAGAGGACAGGACATTAAACTTGGGTAAAGCTTAAGAAATATTACACAGAAGATACAAATATAAAAATGAATTGATTTTGAACAATAAACTACGATTAAATTTGAATATAGAATTATTGTATGTTAAGGGCAAGACTACTTAAATACTGTAGCTACGGTTGTCAAATCGGAGGGGTGGGGGATTGATAGTGGAGATAAGCTCACACTACCTATTAAATTGTCTCAATGGCATCTGTCTCATACAGCCTCTGACAACCATGTCCAGCTCCTGGCCTTTACATGTGGCTTATCTCCTAAGTCCAGTGGAACTGTTTCTACTGACAGGAGAAGGAGCAAAAGCAGGTTACTGACTCCTTAAAACCATGGGGATCTTCAGCCATGGTTGGCAGCTCATCTAGGAGAAGGAAAACTCTGATCTTAAACCTCCACTGCCTTGCGGCTATACCCACCTCATGGGAAAAGCTTCAAGGGTAAACCACAAGGAAAATTCTGGAGCTGGCGTCCCTAAGGCAGCCCTACATTGAGGTCAACATTGACTGGCAACTCCTGTGAAGCTGCTGGTGCCAAACTGTATTGGTCTCTGCCTTTTCTTTGGATTCATCAGCTGCATGGAGAAGGGGAGCCTGCTGCGTGGGCAACAGCTTGCTTTGCATATTATCTTGCCTTGGCTTGCGTATGACAGCCAGAATGCAATATCCATGGTTGACCCCGACCAACAGAGGACCTCAGACTTAAGTACATGGCAGCTTAGTTTATTGAAAGCTGACTAAACTGTGGTAATGTAGTATCAGATTATATTCTTGTGTTATAATTTATGTGCTTATTGATTCCCAGGATGTCATTTTTGTTCAATAACTCCTCCCACCCTCGTTCTTTTAAAGTGTTTTGTTTTCATTTCTGAGCCTAATTCTAACTCTAGGATAAATCAGAATTAAGCTTACCATCATGATCTGATATGGCATGAAATTTGATGCCTTACATTGCTGTCTGAAGTCTTGACCTTATTTTTCATAATTGGAAGTCGGAGAAATTGTTTGGCGCAGAGGCCCCTTCCAACAGTACACAGATATCAAAAATAGCTATTGGCATATCCTCTTGATCGTGTCTCATGGGAATATGGCAAATGTGGATCAATACCAGGGGACGGCTCAACATTCCCTGTGGAATCAGGAGAAATATTCTGAGGACATTTACCCAATCGCAGCAGATCCCCTTGATATCCTTCAGAATGTTTAACGATCAGAAATGGATACAGTACTTTGCATTTTATAAAGGTTCAGCAAGTTTCCATTATTTTGTAACCCATTATGAAGGTTTTATATTTTCTTTTGAGTTATTTGTAAACCGGTCTTTTCATAATCAGAGATTGAATTGGTGTGAGATGAAGGACCACCGCACACTCATCCTGATGGAAACCACCCCTGAAATGACCATCCAGCAAAGAGGGTTTTGTCTCACGGCCCCCATTAAAACCTGCGGAGGTGGACTGAATGTACGTTAATAAAAACTGGGACGTGAACACTTCGGTAGAAATAAGCCACTGTTCACCTCTGGTGGAATTTTAATGGTGAAGTGAAGGACTTTCTATTTACTGAGGGAGTTCACTATCATTGCAGTTGAAGTTGTATATGTCACATGCCCCCGCCCATGCAAATGTTGGGAAAACACTACATGAGCTTCACAATGACCTCCTAGCCACATACCCCAATAGTTTCTCTATTGTTGCCAGTGACTTCAGTCATGCTAACTTAAAAACAGTACTGCATAAATTCCATCAGCAGGTTGACTCTGCTACCAAACATGAGAACATTTTAGACCTGGTTTATACCAACATCCGTGCTGCTTCTCGCCCCCACTTTGGATAATCTGACCACTGTCATGCTAATTCCCGCAGAAAGACCACTGATGAGTCAAAGGGAGATGAAGACCAGGCCAGAAAGAGAAACATCAGCATTTCGTGGCTGTTTTGAAAACACAGACTGGAACACGTTCAGGGAAGCAGCTACCTATGAAAATCACATTATCATTGATGAATATGCGAGATCTGTGACTGGCAACATACAGAAGTGCATTGAGGATGTCACCGTTATTAAACAATTCTCCGTGAGGGCAAATCAGAAGCCATGGCTGACAGCAGAGGTCCGGGCACTGCTAAAAGATTGGGATACTGTCTTCAAATCTGGGGGTCTCAGGCCAACAAGAGCTGCACTTTCCCCACACAATCAGGAAAGCAAACTGGGATTATTCACAGAGAATACACAGTGATCTTTGTTACACCAGAGACACGAGATGCATGTGGCAGGGCTTTGAGACTATAATGGACTACACATCAAGGCCTTTCTTCTATTCCTTTTAAGTGAGAATGTCCTTTACACAAGGTTTGATGCCTGGAACAATGGACCAGAGAGGAAGGCCTCCCTTTCCCCAAGATGCAGGCACTCTGTCTGGCCACAGCTGATGTGAGGAAGACCCTAGCCAGGGTCAATCTGTGTAAAGTTGCAGGGCCTGATAACACAACTGGTCAGGTGCTGAGGGACTGTGCAGCCCAGTTACCAGAGGTTCTAACAAACATCTTCACTATCTCTCTGCAGCAATCCACTGTGACCGCAAACAGTCACCATCAACCTGGTACCCAAGAAGGTGACAGTAACCGGCCTTATTGACTACCATCTAGTGGCACTGACCTCAACAATAGTGAAGTGCTTTGAGCAGCTGGTTATAGCTCACATTAAATCCCTTCTTCCTGCTTATCACCCAAGCTGGTCAACTGATAATTCCATAGCCTTTGACTCCATTTCATTCTGTCCAATCAGAAAATAATGCCACATATGCTGTTTATTGACATCAGTTTAGCATTTAATATGATCATCCCTCGGAAGCTGGTGGGTAAACTGACCTTGTTGGATCACTGCACCTCTCTCTCTAACTGGATCTTGGACTTCTTGACAGAAAGACTACAGTCAATCTGTGTTGGCAGCAACATCTCTATTTCCATCGCAATGAGCACTGGAGTCCCTAGGTCTGCGTGCTCAGCCTGCTACTGTTCACACTGCTGATGCATGACTGAACCACTAGATTCAGTTCAAACTGAATCATCAAGTTCATTGATAACACAACAGCAGCAGGCCTCATCAACAACAGTGACGAATGGCATGTAGAGAGGAGCTAGAAAGGCTAATCGAATGGTGCGAGCACAGCAACTTGAGTCTCAATGTGGACAAGGCTAAAGAGATGATTGTGGACTTTAGGAAGGTGCAGGCTGATCACTCCTCACTGCACGTAAGCTGCTCTTCCCCGGAGAGAGTTAGGAGCATAAAGTTTCTGGGAGTGCACATAATTGATGATCTCACCTGGTCCCTCAACACGACCACATTAGTCAAGAAAGCACAGCAGCATCTCCACTTCCTGAGGAGATTGAGGGGAGCAAGGCCCCCGCTTTTAAACACTTTTTACAGAAGCACCATTAAGAGTGTCCTGTTCAGCTGCATTACCATCTGGAACAGGAATTGCAAGGCATCTGCTTGCGAGAACCTACAGAGGACTGCAAGGACCACTGAGAGAATCATCAGGGTCTCTTTTCCACCCATCTGAGATATTTATCAGGAGCACTGTATGCAGGACTCTTAGCATTGTCAATGATCACTCCCGTCTATCCAACAATCTCTTTGTCCATCTACCAATAGACAGGAGGTACCATAGCATTCAGACAAGGGCTAATAGGATGTAAAACAGCATTTCCCCCCAGGCCACGAGACAACTGAACTCCCTGCCATGACCCAGGTCTGACCATGTATGAAGTGGCAGTAGGGTTATACTTCTTAATTTTTAAACCTGTGTTGTAAATCCACATTATTATTTGTTAATTTGTTTATGGTAATATTACTTTACGTTCTGTGTGTAAGTTATACATTATGTACTGTGTTGTGCACCTTGGTCTGGGGAACATTGTTTCATTTGGCAGTATACATGTATAGGGTTGAATGACAATAAATTTGAACTTGATTTGTCACCCAGGACTTGCTATTTTTGTACCCCTTAAAGAACTGCAGCATTTAATCTAATGTGTCTCTCCTAATACATCAGTTCAGACTTTTTGGCGTTAAATTTCAACCTCATATCATTGCCCATGTCCCAGCTAATCTATGTTCTCTTGACATTTACTACTATCCTCCTCACAGTTTACCATACTTCTAAAATTTGTATCTTTGACAAATATGGAAATATTGTTTTGCACATTCATGACAGTAAATAATAACTAAAAGCAAGAGTACAGTGCCCAACCATGATAAATATCAACATCCAAGTTACTTCAGTCTGAAGAGCGACTATTTATCATGATCGTATTTTCTGTCCCTGAGCCAATTTCTTATTTGTGCAGTAGCTAACCCTTTCATTCTTTGAGCTTCAACTTTGCTAAGCAGCCCTTAATTCTGAACCATATAAACTGCCTTCTGAAAATTCAGAAATATAACAACACGCACAAAATGCTGGAGGAACTCAGCAGGTCAGGCAACATTTATGGAAATGAATAAACAGTCGTCATTTTGGGCTGAGACCCTTCTTTAGGACTGGAAAGGAAGGGGGAAGATGCCAGAATGAAAAGGTGGGGAGAGGGGAAGGAGGATAGCTAGAAGGTGATAGGAGAAGCCACATGGGTAGGAGCTTATTGCACTGTCTTCATCAACCCTTTTTGTTATCACATCATACATCTTCATAAAATCCAGTGGCACGGTAGACTAGAGGTGAGCACAACACTTTACAATACAGATGTCCTAGATTCCCCACCACTGCCTGTAAGGAGTTTGTATGTTCTCCGTTTCCTCCAGGTGCTTCAGTTTCCTCCCACAGTCCAAAGACGTACAGGTTGGTAGGTTAATTGGTCTTTGTAAATTAACCCGGGATTAGGCTCAGATATGATTGGCAGATTGCTGGGTGGCATCTCTAAATAAAAACTAAAAAATCAGCTAAACAAAATTTGCCTTTAAAAAATCAATGTTTAGATGCTTTATTAAATCAGACTTCTTTGTAACAATTAAATTTTTTCCCTCTGATACTAAGACTAAACTCACCATTTTTTGGTTCTTGGTTTTAATTCTGCTGCCTGTCGTTTTTGATGTCTTGGCAGCATTTTCCTTGGTAGATTCATACTAAGCATATACATTAAATATTTCACTCATCACCACTGTGATGATCACCTTTTTAAACTCTAACCTAACTCATCCCTCCTAACGATCCCCATTTACTATTTATATACTTTTGTTTGTTCTTTCATGTTTCCTGCAAGGCATTCTCCAATTCTCTTTGATCTCATTTCCTTTTTCCCTTCCTCTCTGAGCACTCTACATTCACTCTTTATCTCAATTGTGTTATTAAACTGTTATGAGTGACATATCTGCCTTTTACACATCCTTCTCCTTTCTGTCTCTTTTATCAGCCAAGGACCTCTGCACTTCATTACCGGGAATGTCCAGGATCCAGACCATTTCCTTTTAAAGTCAGCCAGCTGTTCTATGTCAGCTTTCCCTGTCAATGTTGATTCAAATTAATCATGAACACTAAATTAGAACAGCACTTTTGACAGCTTCATAACATTTTCCATTACTAAACCAAACTTAACGGTTCAAAGATCAGTACACCCTCAGTGCTCCACAATGAGCATTTGGTCAACTTCTGGGCCAAATCTAGCAATGCCTCCTTCCTCATTGTGGCAGGAATTTGCTGCTCAGATTCTGAGTTCTTCCTCATTATTTATCCTTTGCTCTGATATCAGTCCAATCAATATCAGGGTAGCTGAAGTCCCCAATTATCTACAGCAACCTTCAATTCAAACATTAATTCCCTACAACTCACTCTTCCATCTTCTGGTCATTATGTTGCCATCTGTAGAATGTCCCCAAATTAAATAAAGGCATCTTTATTGATCCTTGAAACAGAAGGTTGTAAATCCTCAACACCACAAGAAAATATTCTCTCTTTCCACCACTATAAATATAAATCAATTCCGATAATCCCTCTTTTTTCCTCTTCTCTCTATCCTTAACATGCTGGGTGCCCAAACGTGCTCCTTTTTAAGTCAGGAATCACTCTGAGTCAGTACATCATAATACCACTTGAAATTCCTGCCTACCATTTTGTGCCTTCAGCTCACTAGCAATTTATGTGTTTAACATGGTAAACATTTCTTTGACTTTCTCACATTCTGAGTCTGCCCTTACTATATCTTGTTTTGCTTTGGCATGTGGCGTACTCTACATCATTATTAATTCATATTGAAGAGTACAAGAACAGGCCCAACCAAAGCATCCATAAAACAAAAGTTTTGACCAGTCTGCTCCCATTATCACCTGACAATCAACATCCATGACAAAACTCTGAAAAAAAATTATCTCTTTCCATTTGCAAGGGGGTTCACCTCTCAGCAAATGTTCACAACACTGACAGAAACTCACTACTGCCTCGAGTGTCCCACCCGAGGAAAAGATTGAAGATTAAAACTTCAAGCCTGGCATAAAGTCCATGATTTACAAACAGTAAATCCCTTCCTTCTTGTACATTTCAGAAACATGGACTACATCAGGCATCTCAAAGCTCTGGAGAAGTATCAACAACGCTGACACTCCAAAGAACTCAAGTCTATTGGCAGATCCTTGAAACAGAGGCCAACTTTTAATGATCAAAAGCAGAATCTCTATGGCTAGAGTGAAGAATAGTATGTATGTGGTTAGTTATTCAGTAAGTGAACAAGCAGGATGATGTGGGGGGGGGGGGTTTGAGGGGAGGAGGCAAAATATAGAAAGCAAATTTGCAGGGTAATTAAATTGAATGCAAAATCCACCAACGAACATTGAAAAAGTGGAGGGAATCCAACTTCCTTAATATAGTAATAGGCAGGAAGAGAAAGTAATATTCTGGAATACACTTAAGAGAACTTTCTTGATCAGAACATTTCCAGTTCAACATGAAGTAAAAACAGAATTTGCTGGAAATACTCAGCAGATCAATGCTGAGTATTGTTAATGATGCATGGTGGGGTTTAAAAGAGAGTTGCAGGGGGATGGAAACCAGAGTACCAGAACAGTTAGTGGAGAGGTTGTGGAGACAGATATTGGTAAGACCTCAGACAAAGTAAGGAATCAAAAGGTATCAGTGGCTTCCCAGTGGATGGGAAAATGTCGGAGTCGATTATTAAGGATGAGGTCTCAGGGTACTGGAGGCATGTGATAAAATAGGCTTCGGTCAGCATTATTTCTTCAAGGACAAATCTTGCCTGACAAATCTGTTGGAATTCTTTGAAGAAATAACAAGCAGGATAGACAAAGGAGAATCACTTGATCTTGTGCACTTGGATTTTCAGAAGGTCTTTGACAAGGTGCCACATGTGAAACTGCTTAACAAGCTACAAAGCCATGGTATTGCTGGAATGGTTCTAGCATGGATGAAGCAGAGGCTGATTGGCAGGAGGCAAAGAGTGGGAACAAAGGGAGCCTTTTCCTGTTGGCTCTCAGTAACTAGTGGTGGTCCACATGTGTTTCTGTTGGGACTGATACCTTTTCCATTATATGTCAATGACTTGGATGATGGAATTGATGGGTTTGTTGCAAAGTTTGCAGACAATATCAACATGGGTGGAGGGGCAGGTAGTTTTGAGGAAGAAGAGAAGCTATAGAAGGACTTAGATTAGGAGAATGGGTAAAGAAGTGGCAGATGGAATACAGTGTTGGGAAATGTATGTTCATGCACTTTGGTTGAAGAAATGAAAGGGCTGACTATTTTCTAAACGGAGAGGAAACACAAAACAACTGAGACAGAAAGGGGCTTGGGAGTCCTTGTACTAACCCTAAAGGTTAATTTGCAGGTTGAGTCAGTAGTGAGGAAGGCAAATGAAACATTAGCATTCATTTCAAGAGGACTAGGATATAAAAGCAAAGATGTAATGTTGAAACTTTAGAAGGCACTAGGTGAGGCCTCACTTGGAGTACTGAGAGCAGTTTTGGGTCCCCTGTCTTAGAAAGGACATGCTGAAGCTGGAGAGTGTTCAAAGGAGGTTCACAAAAATGATTCCAGGATTGAATGGTTTGTCATATGAAGAGAGTTTAATGGCTCTGGCCCTGAAAAGATGAGAATTCAGAAGAATAAAGGGTGACCTCATTGAAATCTATTGAATGGCAAAAGGCCTTGATAGACTGGATGTGGAAAGAATGTTTCCTATGGTGGGAGAGTCGAAGACAAGAGAACACAGCCTCAGAATAGAGAGGCATTCTTTTAGAGTGGCGATGAGGAGGAACTTCTTTAGCCAGAGAGTGGTGAATCTGTGGAATTCTTTGCCACAGGCAGCAGTGGAGGCCAAGCCTTTAAAGGCAGTGGTTGATAGACTCTTGATTGGTCGGGGCATTAAGGGATATGGGAGGGGGGGTGGGGGGGAGGCATCTGCTCCTGTATCTTATGATCTTATCAGTCAGCTCCCTGGTTTCCCTTTCCAGAGATAATACTTAATCTGCTATTTTTTTTTTAGCATTTTCTGTTTTTATTCCTTTCATAAGGCATTATGAAATCGTTTGGGAAATAGATTTAGAAAAAGCAAAGTATGGATCAATGGGGCATGGTCAGGAAAATAGTAAATACCATAGTTTAGCCATGAGAAATGACAAAGAAAAACAAATATCCTGTAAAGGAGAAAGAATGAATTCAGTAGTTTGAACATTTTATACAGCCAAGGTAAATTGGAATCTAACAGATTTGAAATTTAGCAATGGGAGGCCTACAAGAGAAAGATGCTTTGAGTAAGGTTCAGATACATTCCCACAAGAGGGAAACATAGAGCAAGCATTCACTAAACTTCATGGTTGACATGAAACAGAAACAAGTTGGTAATACAAGAATTAGCAGGACAAAGAGAAAGCATAGAAAAGTGAACAGACAAAAAGGAATATCAGAAGCCATGTAGTGGCATATAAGTCATGCACCCACAGCTTTCTGTGGCAACAAATTCCACAGATTCACCGTCCTCTGACTAAAGAAATTTTGCATCTCTGTCCTAAATAGTGTACATATCGATGTTCATCTTCTAAAGCTCTGAAGCAGTCCCTACAGATTGGAGATAAGCAAATGTAACCTCATTTATAAAGAGGGGAAGAAAAAGAAAGTTGGATTACAGACCAGTAAGCCTCTCCTATCAAATTCTCCCTTCTCCAGCTCTTTCTCTCTTTCACCAATCAACTTCCCAGCTCTTTACTTCACCCCCTTCCCACCTCTCAGTGTCACCTATCACCTGCCACCTGGTACTTCTTCCTCCACTCCCCTTACCTTCTCCTCTCCTTCCTTTCCAGTCCTGATGTTTTTATTCCAGTCTTGACCCAAAACGTCGATTATTTACTCTTTTCCATAGATGCTGAGTTCATCCAGCATTTTGTGTGTGTCGCTTTGGATTTCCAGCATCTGCAGAATTTCTCATGTTTGTGTAAGCAATCCTTTTACAAGGCTTCCATTCAAACTGAACTTCATTCAGGCCGTTTAACAACTCTATGAACAACAGAAATACCAACGCTTAGGTGAATCAGGTGTGTTATATTGTCTAATCATAAAATCCACCTCAGGACTGCTCACTACTGAGAATGGCAATATTCCTATCACTCACAAAAGGCAAAAATACTGCCCAAGTGACAGCAGAGACACAGCTATTAGAGCTCAATCTCAGATGATACAGGTTTAAAACTGGCCTCTGGTTATAGTCATAGAGCACAGAAACAGATCTTTTAGACCATCTAGTCCATTTCAACCAGTTTTTCTGCTTAGTCCCATCTACACACACCCCTAGATCATAGCCCTCCATTACATCTCATGTACCCATCCAAACTTCGGTTAAATATTGCAATTGTACCTGCATCCACCACTTGTTCCACACTAACAGCACCCTTTGAGTCAAGAAGTTCCTCCCTCAGGTTTCTTCTAAATATTTTAACTTTCACCATAAACCTATGACCTCTAGTTCTAGTCTCACCCAACCTCGGGGAAAAAGGCCCACATATATTTATGCTATCTACACCCTTGATAATATTGTATACCTCTATAAGATGTCCCTTCAGTCTCTTAGACTCAAATGAATAAAATCCTATCCTAGTCAATCTTTCCCTATAACTAGCATCTTATACAATTTCAACATAATGTCAATGCCCTGATTTACGAAAGCCAATATGCCAAAAGCTCTCTTCATGACTCTATCAACCTGTGATGCCACTTTCAAAGAATTATGTATCTGTGTTCCCAGATCCTTCTGTTCTACCACACACTTCAGTAGCCAACCGTTAACTGTGTAAGCCCCACCCTGATTTGTCCTGCCAACATGCTACATCTCACATTTGTCTCATTAAATTCCACCTGCCACCTTTGAGCCCATTTTTCAGCAAGTCCAGATCACACTGCAAGGTTTGATAGTCCTTCTCGCTGTCCACTATGATGGAAGGTTAATGTCCAAGGATACACATTGTATTGAAGGGACAGGCAGGAAGGCAGAGGTGGCATGGCTCTGTTGGTAAAAAATGAAATTAAATCATTAGAAAAAGATGATCTAGGGTTGGAAGGTTTTGAATCATTGTGGAATACTGCAAGGGTAAGAAGAGTTATATACAGACCCCCAAACAGTAGCAAGGCTGTGGTGTACAAGTTACCCTGGGAGATGGAAAATACATGCCGAAGGGACAATGTTACAATAGTCATGAGGAATTTCAATATGCAGATAGTTTAGGAAAATCAGATTGGTGTGGGATTCCAAGAAGGGGATTTTCTAGAATGCCCATGAGATGGCTTTCTAGAGCAGCTCGTAGTTGAGCACGCTAGTGGATTGGGTGTTGTGCAATGAACCGGAATTGATTCAAGAGCTTAAGCTAAAAGAACCCCTTGGGGAAGTGATCATTATACGATTGAATTCACCCTGAAATTTGAGAAAGTGAAGCTAAAGTCAGACGTATCAGTACTACAGTGGAGTAAAGGAAATTACAGAGGCATGAGAGAAGAGTTGGCCAGAATTGAGTGGAAAAGGACACTGGCAGGGATGATGGCAGAGCAGCAATGCCTGGGAATTCTGGAGGCAATTTATAAGGCATATACATCCCAAAGAGGAAGAACTATTCTGAAGACAAGATGACACAACCATGAACAGCAAGGGAAGTCAAAGCCAACATAAAAACCAAAGAGAGGGCAGATAATTGAGCAAAACAATTAGAGGCAAGTTTGAGGATTGAGAAGCTTTTCAATACCAACAGAAGGCAAATAAAAAAATCATTAAGAAAAGATGCAATACAAAAGTAAGCTAGCCAATGATATTAAAGAGGAAACCAGAAGTTTTTCAGATACATAAAGTATAAAAGAGAGGTGAGAGTGGATATCGGACCACTGGAAAACAATGCTGAAGAGGTAGTAATGGGGGACATGGAAATGGCAGACGAACTGAATAAGTATTTTGCATTAGCCTTCACTGTGGAAGACACTAGCAGTATGGTAGAAGGACCAGGTGTCAGAGATCAAGAAATGTGCAAAGTTACCATACTAGAGTGAATGTTCTTGAGAAACTGACAATTCTGAAGGTAAATAAGATCATAAAACCATAAGGTATAGGTGCAGAAGTAAGCCATTCAGCCCATCAAGTCTGTCTGCCATTCAATCATGGGCTGATCCAATTCTTCCAGTCATCACCACTCCCCTGCCTTCTCCCCATTACCTTTGATGCCCTGGCTAATCAAGAACCTATCTATCGCTGCCTTAAATGCACCCAATGACTTGGCCTCCACAGCCACTCGTGGCAACAAATTCCACAGATTTAACGCCCTCTGACTACAGGAATTTCTCCACATCTCTGTTCTAAATGGGCAGCGTTCAATGCTGAAGTCGTGCCCTCTTGTCCTAGACTCCCCTACCATGAGAAATAACTTTGCCATATCTTATCTGTTCAGGCCTTTTAACATTTGAAATGTTTCTATGAGATCCCTCCTCATTCTCCTGAACTCCAGGGAATACAGCCCAAGAGCTGCCAGACGTAACTCATACTGTAACCCTTTCATTCCTGGAATCATTCTCGTGAATCTTCTCTGAACCTTCTCCAATGTCAGTATATCCTTTCTAAAATAAGGAGCCTAAAACTGCACACAATACTCCAAGTGTGGTCTCACAAAGGACTTATAGAGCCTCAACATCACACCTCTGCTCTTGTACCTCTAGAAATGAATGCCAACATTACATTCTCCTTCTTCACCATCAACTCAACCTGGAGGTTAACCTTTAGTGTATCCTGCACAAGGACTCCCAAGTCCCTTTGTATCTCTGCACTTTGAAATCTCTCCCCATCTAAATAATAGTCTGCCCATTTATTTCTTCCACCAAAGTGCATGACCATAGTCTTTCTACCTGGACCAGATGGGATACACCCCAGCGTTCTAAAAGAGGTGGCTGAAGAGATTCTGGAGGCATTAGTATTGATCTTTCAAGAATCACTAGATCCTAGAATAGTTCTAGAAGACTGGAAAGTTGCAAAAAGTCACTCTATCCTGCAGGAAGGGAGAGAAACAGAAGAACGGAAACTATAGGCCAGTTAGTCTGACCTCAGATGTTGGAATTGATTATTGAAGAGGAGGTTTCAGGGTACTTTGAGGTACGTGATAAAATAGGCCATCTTTAGCATGGTTTCCTCAAGGGAAAATCTTACCTGACAAATCTGTTGGAATTCTTTGAAGAAATAACAAGCAGGGTAGACAAAGAAGAATTGATTTAAGTTGTGTACTTGGATTTTCAGAATGCCTTTGACAAGGTGCTGCACACGAGGCGGCTTAACAGGCTACAAGGTCATGGTATTACAAGAAAGATTCTAGCATCGATTGGCGGGAGGCAAAGAGTGGGAATAAAGGAAACCTTTTCTGGTTGTCTGCCAGTATTCCTCAGGGGTGTGTGTTGGGACCAATTCTTTTAACATTATATGTCAATGATTTGGATAACGGAATTGATGGCTTTGTTGCAAAGTTTGCAGACGAGACAAAGATAGGTGGAGGGGCAGGTAGTTTTGAGGAAGTAGAGAAGCTACAGCAGGAACTAGAAATATTAGGAGAATGGGGAAAGCAGTGGCAGATGGAATACAGTGTCAGTAAGTGTATGGTCATGCACTTTGGTAGAAGAAATGAAAAAGGTGGCCATTTTCTAAATGAGAAAATACAAAAATCTGAGGCACAAAAAGACTAGGAAGTTCTTGTGCAAAATTCCCTTAAGGTTAATTTGCAGTTTGAGTCTGTGGTGAGGAAGGCAAATGTGATGTTAGCATTCATTTCAAGAGGACTAGAATATAAAAGCAAGGATATATTGTTGAGACTTTACAGAGCACTGGTGAGGCCTCACTTGGAGTATTGTGAGCAATTTTGGGCCCCCTATCTTGGAAAGGATGTGCTGAAACTGTAGAGGTTTATGAAAATGATACCAGAATTAAAAGGCTTGCCATATGAAGAGATGGCTCTGGGCCTATAATCACTGGAATTTATAATAATGAGGGCTGACCTAATTGAAACCTATTAAACTGTGAGTTGATAGAGTGGATGTGGAGAAAACCTTTGTCGGGGTAAATAAAATGGAATAAGTGTATGATTAGTGTAAATTGGTAGTTAATGTTTGGAACACTTGGTGGGTCAAAGTGTCTGTATTACTCTATGACACTCAGACATTAATCTGTTGGGAGTAGTTTAAACTAGTCTGGCAGGGGAATGGAATCCAGTATGATAGGGCTGAGGATGAGTCAGCAGGTTTATAAGCAGATTCCTAACATGAGTGTAAGGACGGACAAGCCAATAATTGGGAACAAATGGAGACAGAGCAAAGAGTTAACTTGTACCACAGAGGCAAAATTCAAAAGGGCAAAGAATGCAGGACTGAAGGTGCTGTATTTAAATGCATGTAGCATTCGGAATAAGGTGAACGAACTCATAGTGCAATTACAGATTGTTTGGTATGACGTTGTGGACATCACTGAGTCGTAGCTGACAGAAGGCCATAGTTGGGAGTTTAACATCAAAGGATATGCTTTGTATTGAAAGGATATGCAGGAAAGTATAGGCTGTGGCATGGCTCTATTAGTGAGAGATGGGATTACATCTTTCGAAAGAGGTGACATAGGGTCAGAAAATGTTGAATCTTTGTGGGTGGTGTAAACAAACTGCAAAGGTAAAGAAACCATTATGGGAATCATATATAGGCCTCCAACTTGTACCCAAGATGGGTGGTTGAGATTGCAAAGTGAGCTGAAAAAGGCATGTAATAAGGGTAATGTCACAATTGTAATGGAGGACATCAATATGTAAGGGAATTGGGAAAATCAGGTTGGTGTTGAATTGCAACAGAGGGAATTTGTTGAATGCCTATGAATTGGATTTTCAGAGCAGCTTGTGCTTGAGCCTACTCGAGGAAAGGTTATCTTTGGTTGGGTGTTGTGTAATTTCCCACATCTCATTAGGGAGTTTAATGTAAAGGGACCTTCAGGAGACAGTGATCATAATATGATTGAATTCATACTGCAGTTTGAGAGGGAGAAGCATAAGTCACATGTATCAGTATTGCAAAGGAATAAAGGGAATTACAGAGGCATGAGAGAGGAGCTTGCCCAGGTGGATTGGAAGGTACTGGTAGGGTTGACAGCAGAGCAGAGATTGCTGAAGTTTCTGGGAATAGTTCACAAAGTGCAGAATAGATGTGGACCACAGAAGAAGTAGTTTTCAAATGGCAGGGGTAGGCACACGTGGCTGACAAGGGGAATTAAGGACTGCACAAAAGCCAAGGTAGCAAAAGTGAGGGAGAAGTTGGATGATAGGGAATATTTTAATATGCAACAAAAGGCAACTGAAAAAGCTGTAAGAAGGGAAAAGGTGAAACATGTGGGCAAATTAGCCAATAATATAAAGTAGGATACTAAAAGATTTTCAGTTATATACAGTATAGAGTAAAAGGGAAGGGAGAGTTGATACTGGGCCATTGGAAAATGATGCTGGTGAAGGAGTAATGGGGGACAAAGAAATGGCAGGAGAACTTAATGAGTTCTTTGATAAGTCACCTGGACTAGATGGACTACATCCCAGACTCCTAAGAGAAGAGATAATAGATGCATTGGTGAATAATAGATGCAAAGGGAAATCTTGTCTGACAAATCTATTAGAGCTCTTCATGGAAGTAACAAGCAGGGTGGACAAAGGAGAGGTAGTGGATGTCATTTACTTGGATTTTCAAAAGGTATTTGATAAGGTACCACACATAAGGCTGCTTAACATTCTAAAATCTTATGGCATTACAGGAAAGCCACTGGCATGGGTACTGGAAAAGCTGACAGGCAGGAGGCAGCGAGTGGGAATAAAGGGGGCCATTTCTGGTTGACAACCAGAGACTAGTGGTGTTTCTCAGTTGTCAGTATTGGACCACTACTTTTCACATTGACCATAAGACCATAAAACATAGGAGCAGAATTAGGCTATCTGGCCCACTAAATCTGCTCCGCCATTCAATCATGGCCGATCCTTTTTTTATCTCCCACTCAACCCCAGTTCCTGGCCTTCTCCCCTTTGATACTATGTTCAATCAAGAACTAATCAATCTCTGCCTTAAATACACTCAATGACCTGGCCTCCACAGCTACATGTGGCAACAAATTCCACAAATTCATTACTCTTTGGCCAAAGAAATGTCTCCACATCTCTGTTTTGAAAGGGCACCCCTTTACAAGAGGGCTGTGCCCTCTTGTCCTAGACTCTCCCACCATGGGAAACAGCCTTTCCACATTTACTCTGTCTAGGCCTTTCAATGTTCGAAAGGTTTCAGTGAGATCCCCCTTCATCCTTCTGAATTCCAGAAAGAATGGACCCAGAGCCATCAAACATTCCTCATATGATAACCCTTTCAATCCTTGAATCATCCTTGTGAACCTCCTCTGGACTCTCTTCAATGCCAGCACATCCTTTCTAAGATGAGGGGCCCAAAACTGTTCACAATATTCAAGGTAAGGCCTCACTATGAACTTATAAAGCCTCAGCATCACATTCTTGCTTGTATTCCGATAATGGAATTGATGTTTTGTGGCAAAGTTTGTGGATGATAAGATAGGTGGAGAGGTAGGTAGTGCTGAGGATGCAGGACTTAGACAAATTGGAAGAATGGGTAAAATAGTGGCAGATGGAGTACAGTGTTAGGAAATGTATGATAATTCATGTTGGTGAAAGGAACCATAGTGTAGACTATTATCTAAATGGGGAGAAATTTCAAACATCAGAGTTGCAGAGGGACTTAGGAATCCTCGTGCAAGGCTCCCAGAAGATTAATTTACAGGTTGAGTCTGTGGTACAGAAGGCAAATGCAATGTTGGTATTTATTTCAAGGGGAATAGAATATAAAAGCAAGGAGCTAATGTTGAGGATTTATAAGACAGCTGTCAGGCTGCACTTTGAGTATTATCAACAGTTATGGGCCTCATATTTCAGAAAGGATGTGTTGTCATTGGACAGAGTCCAGAGGAGGTTCACAAGGATAATTCCAGGAATGAAGGGGTTAGCATAGGAGGAGCATTTGGCAGCTTTGGGCCTGTACTCACTGCAATTTAGAAGTATGTGGGGTGATCTCATTGAAACCTACCGAATGTTGAAAGGACTAGATAAGGTGGATGTGTAGAAGATGTTTCCTTTGGTGGGGGTCTCCGGAACTGGACGGCACAGCCTCAGAATTGAGGTGACCTTTTAGGACAGAGGTAAGGAGGGATATTTTACCCAGAGAGTAGTGTATCTGTAGAATGTTCTACCATAAACTGTGGTGCATGCCAAGTCCATGGGTATATTTAAAGCGGAAGTCGATTGTTTCCTGATTGGTCAGGACATCAAAGGTTATAGCAAGAAGGCAGGTGTATGGGGTTGAGTGGGATCCGGGAGCAGCCATGATGGAATAGCGGAGCAGACTCGATGGGCTGAATTGACTAATTCTGCTCCTATGTCTTAAAGTTTTGTGTTCATCCACTCTTGCACATCTCAATATAATCTGGCCTTCCACCCCACAAGTATTGAAATGCGCAAACACAAGAGGTCCTGCAGATTCTCGAAATCCAGAGTAATATACACGAAATCCTGGAGGAACTCAACAGGTCAACAGCATCAATGCAGAGGAATAACCCCATGAGGATCTGGGCCTCGATCTGAATGTCAACTGTTTATTTCTCTCCATAGTTGCTGCCTGACCAGCTGAGTTTATCCAGAACTTTGTGTGTTACTCAGTATTACACTGCCCTTTTAATGTAGTACTTGTTTTACTCCCTCCTCCTTAGTAAAGTAAATACAAGCAGTTGGAGAACAGAACGGAAATCAATTTTGCAAGCTCTCAATTCTTTGCGAACTCCTACAATTTCTTTAATATCTCACAGAACTTTCATCCAACACTGCAAGCTCATCTTTGGAGCATCAGCTTTGCTTTAAATATAATATGATTGCACATCAGCCCTGTTAAAACATTCTCTGGCTATCTATTGTGTATGTAACTTTTAAATACATTGATCCAACTTCTTTCTCATCTTCTCTTGAGAAAATATGTTCCATAATTTATAGTTGGAGCCACATCAATGGAATTTAACCAGGAAGAGTCATTATTAGGCTATTACGTATTGCTCTCCATTATTAAGAATTAACAGACCTTTAGTTCACTATCCAAACAACCAATATATTGTACTGTCAAAATTATATAAAATCTTCATGAAGTCCATTAGTATTGATAGTAATACAAGGAATGGCCACTTCAACTGTAAAACTGCAATAAATGGCTGAACTGGTTCTATTGTTCTTGAAAAATCATTAACAGCAGTAAACGTATCCTAGCTAAATGCTGTTGATTTATTGCAGTCTCCAACTGAAAAGCTTAGGGCAGATGGAAAACTACTTACAAATACCATCTATATCAGTCATGAAAAGATCATTTCTATTGGCGTCAAACTTGTCATGCTGGCACAATCATAAAGAAATGCAAGCAAATTAAAGTGTTACTAGGATACTGTGCAGACCGTCATTCATGGAAGCTTATTGCTGTGAAAGCAATAACCAATCTCTTGAATTAGATACCTATAATGATCTTATTCCAATACACCAAGTAACACTGATAACTTGATTTTATAAGCAAACATTTAAGAGTTCTATCCATACACTTAATGACAATGCATGAATGCATAGTGACTAGGCAAGGTGGTGTTAGGTTCCACCAACCTTTCTGCATCACTTATGGCCTACTTCAACACCATTGTTTAAAAAAGTGAGAGGAAATCATTTTTCCTGTGTTTAAAATTGTGCAGTATCTCTTTAGTTCTTCAGCTGTTTCAGTGAACTTCGATCAACTCTGAGTTAGAGATTCAAGTATAGGAAACAGGAAAAAAAATGAATGAATGCAGTCCGTTGCAGGTAGTGATGTCTTGTTTGTAATTATGTTTGCAATATACATAGTTAATGACATTCTGACTCTGTAGTATAGTCTGTTAATTCATAAACCATCATACAAATGCATGAAGACTTGATTTCTCCATTTACATGAGGTCTACTTTCCTTGACCTACCTCTAGCCATAAAAAGCAACAAGCCTTGTCACTGGCACTGAAAACATGCAACTCAGGAGTTACGTCTTGAACAAAGTAAACATTTTTCTTATTTCACATGGATGGTATTGCTTTAATAAGTAGACTAACAGATAGTCTTTGAATTCAACAAAAATATATTTCACTCCAAGGCATTGGCAACAAAGAAAGAAAGATGATTTTAATTATTTCTCTTGCTTCATTTGTTACTCTGGATTTTCCAGCTTGCCTCCTAGTTTTCCTCCTTGAAATCAATGCTCAAAACAATGTCTCTTATTCAGTACACAAAAACCAGAAAAACAGAGTAGATCAGGGTTTCCCTACCAGGGCTCCACGGATCTCTCGTTTAATCGAAAGGGTCCATGGCATAAAACAGGTTGGGAACTCCTAGAGTAGATAAATACCTAAATCCTCACCTTAGAGCTTAAGAAGGGTAGATGTAGTGTAGTTGATAGTGTTATTCCTATGCCACTCAGTAGCCACTCTCTCATGGGTGGAGTTCACATATTGTACAAGCAGGGCTATCAATAAAGTTCAGCTGACTATCCTGCAAGGCTGGCATCTTGATGTAATCTGCACTATCCCTTAATATCAAACACAACATGGTGTCAGAAGTGGTTGATCATCAATGGATTGGTGCCACAGACTAAGTGAGATCCCCAATAAGAAAGAATTTACTGTAAACCTGTTCGTATATATCGATGAAAAATATCCAGAGACTTATCAACCTAAACAGCCTATGCTAATTGTAAGTTGTATGCATCATGAGGCAAGAGCTGAGAACTGGCCAGGGTTGCTAACCAATGCCTTCAAGTTGCACACAAAAGTAGATACGTTGTAATAATCTGTGGGCCACTAGCCTGGGGAAATACACAGAGATTCGGACACAGCTGAGAAGTCAAACTCTCAGGGAAAGAAAGGAACAAGATTTTTGTAGTCCAAATAAATAAAATAATAAACAAACAAACAGGAAAATAGAGCAAATACCACAGTATCTACAGTACACCTACTTACCTAATTCAGCCCCCAGAGACATCCGATTTCTCTAAAGCATGGAACTTTGAGAGGCGGCTCAGATGCAAGCAATCTCACTCAGGCTTCAAAAGAGCATCAGGTAAAAAGATAGAAAGGGTGCAGAGGAGATTTACAAGGATGTTGCCTGGATTGGGGAGCATGCCTTATGAAAACAAGTTGAGTGAACTCGGCCTATGCGTAAGCCTAGTAATTTCTAAGGTAGGGACATGTTCGGCACAACTTTGTGGGCCGAAGGGCCTGTATTTTGCTGTAGGTTTTCTATGTTTCTATGTTAAACACACTAAAATACTGCACGGGAGACAAAGCAGATGAAATCATGGGTGGATTGGGACTGACAGATGCTCAGAAAAAGAAGTACACGACAGTGCAGGACAAATTCAAAGAATATTTCACAAGAAAGCGAAATGTGATACAAGAGGGGGCAAAGTTCAACTCCAGAAAACATGAGCCAGATGACAGTGTAAATGACTTCATCACAGCATTGTCAGACCACTGTGCAAATGAAAATCTGATAGATGAGCTCATTAGAGACTGGATTGTTGTCGGGCTACTAGACACCAAATTGTCAGAGAGACTTCAGTTGCAGGCAAATCTCACGCTAGAGAAAACTATCACTATAGCCAGACAGAGTCAGAATGTTCGTCAGCAGCAGGCAGACCTCCCGCACAGAAAAAAGGATGCTGAGGTAAAGTTAGAAGCTGTGCAAAAAGAAGGGTACAAATGAGGTGCAGTCAGAAAGACTACAGGACAGGTGACAGTAGAGCTCTGCTGAAATAAAACAGACAAGTGAGACAAAGAGCAGGTAAAATGTCCGACTACAAGAGATGCGGCAAGTCTCCATTCCCCGTCAAAGAGCTGTCCAGCAAAAGAAGTGAAATACCACCAATGCAATAGAGTTGGCCATTATAAAAATCAGAGCCACTCAAAACAGTTCTTCAGAAGGTCAAAGAAGACATGATTCAGATGAAAAAGAGCTTCTCTTGGGGCTCAAATAGACAAAGCCGGTGTACTATAGTTTAGTTGCAAAATGAGGCAGCGACATTTAAAATGAACACTGGAACAGATGTCACAGCCATCCATGAATGTCTGTTCACAAAACTTGTGAAGAAAGCAGGCATTATGCTAAACCCAGGTCATTACCTCCAGTTGAATTTTGTCTTTTCATGTGTTTTCCCCCAGCCATCAGTCTGTGGTTTTGTATCGCCATGTGTTCCTGTCTCCGCTACTTCTCTACTCCGGCCTCTGTATTACTGAGTACTCCACCTCTCACCTGTTTCTCATTATTACCTGTTTTGCTGCCACTCGTGTCTCATTGTGCTCTACCTATCGTCTGCCTCTCTGTTTATTGCTCAGTGTATTTTCATCCTGTGTTTTCACCCGTTTGTTGTCAGATTGTGCCAGTGAGTTTTCCTGAGCCTTTCCAGCATCTGTGTCTGAACTCTGTCTGTCAACTCTGCTTGTTTCTGGTTTTTGTATTTCTCTGGAATTTTTGATCTCTGCCTGAACTTTGACGCTGACTTTGTTGCCCCTCAGGATTTACTGCTCAGTAAATATCACTGTGTGCACAGTACTTGGTCTACAATTGGGTCCCTGCTTCAGTGTCCTTAAAGCCCAACAAAGGAAGTGCTCATGGGGCTAGGGAAACATAAGCTGAGTGTGAAAGGAATGTTTACTTCTTCCATCTGTGAAAATGAAAAACAGTTTAAAAAAATAGATCTATGTTGTTCAGAATCTCTTCTCCCCACTACTGGGATGATAGGACATCAAGAAATAGAACCTCATTGCAAAGTTGGATTTGCTAAACCATGTTCAGTGGCAGGAGAAGTCCCCGGAGTTATTCACAGGGCTGGGGGTGCTGAACAAAGAGTACCTTATCCAACTGAGGCCAGGAGTGACTCTCTGACCACAGCAAGGTGTATACCAGTCCCATTGATGAACAGAGTCAAAGCTGAACTTGAGAGAGTGGAAGTGGTTGGCATCATAACTAAAGTGAATGGACCTACTGACTGGTGTGTGAGTATTGTTCCTGTTCCCAAGCCAGGTGGCACAGTGATGATTTGTGTTGATCTAACAAAGTTGAATAATGCAGTGAGGTGGAAGAAATTTATTCTGCCCTCTGTTGAGCACACATTGGGTAAGCTGGGTGGAGCAAAGTTTTCACCAAACTAGATGCAAACTCAGGGTTTGACAGATTGTTTAGCTCCTGAGTCTCAGAAGCTCACAACTTGTATCACACCATATGGCTTTAAGACACACGCTTTTGGCATCTCTTCATCCCATGAATTCTTTCACATGAGGATGAACCAAATTTTGCAGACTGGAAGGAGTAGTGTTCCACATGCAGAATATTCTCATCTTCAGAGGCTCAAATGAGGAACATGACAAAGAGTGGAAGCTGCCTTGGAGAAACTGAGAGGCTGAAATCACCCTGAACAAAAAGAAATGTGAATTTGCAGTTGGAGGTGAAGTTCTTAGCCCACCAACTGTTCTCAGAGGGAGTACAACCAAATTCAAACAAACTGGCTGGAATTCAGAACATGGAACAACCTCCAAATGTATCAGAGTCTGCAGTTTGCTTGGCATAGCAAACCAGCTGGAAACGTTCATTCCAGATTTGGCATAGAAACAAAGCCACCATGTGACCTCTTCTCTCAGAGAAATGTTTGGGCCTGGGACGCACCACAGGGGAAGTCGTTTTCATCACTTAAAGCAGAACTCATCTCTCCACCAACATTGGCATTCTTTGATCTGAACAAAGCAACCAAGGTCTCAGCAGGTGCCTCTTCCTTTGGCCGAGGGGGAGTGCTCATGCAAAACTGCAGTAGTGTACAGAAACCTGTGGCATATGCATCAAGAGCATGGATTCCTACTGAACAGTGTTATACCCAAATTGAAAAGGAGATGTAGGCACTAGTGTGGGCTTGTGAACATATCATCTGCTACTTGATAAGTATGAAATTCCTGCTTGAAACAGACCACAAGCCACTTGTCAGCCTCCTCAGCTCAAAACACTTGGATAACTTACCTCCACACCCACAATGATTCAGAATGACGCTGATGTGGTACTGTTATGACACTGAACGTGTCCCTGGCAAATCTTTCACAACACCAGACACTCTGTCAATACTGCCATGCAAAAGTGAGTAGACAGAAGCCGACTCCACCCTCATGGAAGTAATCAACATTTACTTAGCTCAGGTACGTGAAAGTTTTCCTGCATCACAGGGTAAATGGGACGAAATCCGCACTGAGTTGAAAAAGGACCAAATCTGTAGCAAGGTCATGCAATACTCTGAACATGGATGGCCAGCTGTTCCAAAAGGAGTTCACAAATTTAGACTTTAGTGGCTTGAAAGAGACACACTTACCATTCTTGATGGTTTGCAGCTAAAGGGCCCAGATTCATTTCTGATTCTACACATGCTAAAATCATCAGTCAAATCCACCAAGGACATCAAGGCATCGAAAAGTGGCACCTAAAACAAGGCAATTTGTGTGGACGCCTGGTATGAGCACACAGCTGAGATTATGTGAAACATGCAGAGAGTGGCACAAAAATCATGCTGAACCTTTCTGTCCCACAGAATCCCCAGACCTTCCATGGCAAATTGCAGGTACAGACATCTTTGAGCTGAGAAGAGACAAATATCTTCTCACTGTGGATTACTACTCATGGAATGCTGAGGTGTCCGAACTATCCTCACATCCTCAGCAGCAGTTATACAGCACCTGAAACCTGTATTTGCTCACCATGGAATACCAGAGACCCTTGTGTCAGGCAATGACCAATAATTCAGCTACTCAGAATTCAAGGCCTTTGCTAGGGACTATGTGTTCAAACACCAGACAACCAGTCCACCAGCAAATGGAGAAGTGGAAAGAGCAGTGCAAACTCGTAAGAATCTTCTTTTGAAGCCAAAATACCCCTACAGTGGTCAAAATACCACTGCTTGCTTATCACTTCACACTTCTTGCATAGTCCATCAGAACTGTCAATGAGCCAGAAACTGAGAGCAAGCCTGTGTTCTTCCTTCCCTTCTCCAACTCTACTTACTGAATTTAGACAAAGTGAGAAACTTTGAGACAATACAACGTGAGAAAACGAAGAGCGTACATGATCTCAGACACAGAGCAAAATCTTTGTCGCTGCGTAGGAGTGGTAAAGCTGTTTAGGTGTTCACCTAAGGTCCAGCAGCAAACACCATGGTTGTTTGTGATCAGAACATCACAAGGTGAAATCAGATGGAACAGGTGTGCACTTTTGCACTTTCAAAGTCCATGAAGGGTAGAGAAAGAAATAGTGGCGGAATCCTCAAGACGAGAACCACTTGCCTGAGGTGGACACACCTTTTCAAGAATCTCCATCCACTCCAACACTCCCAAGAACCCATACTAGATTAGCATTTATCTGTCCCACCACAGATATATACTCCATGGACTAATAGTTTAGGGCAAGTGACTAAAGAGACAGAATAACCCTCTCACTTTGCTGGAGTGTTCAGATAGTCTATCCTGACCCCCATTAGACTTAGTGTCTTTTTTTTTTAAAAAGTGTTCTAATGTTGAAAACATTGCATGAGACTGCTCTTTTTTTTTAATAAAAAAAGGAATTGGTGAAGAAAAAGGAGGAAAACAGAGAGGCCATTAAAAACAAAGAAAGACAGTTAGCAGTTTGGCAATGTTTATATGAGGAATGTAAGTTGCGTACTCTGCATAAAGTGAACTGAATCACTCAATTTCAGTAACTATAATTTTAATGTAGTTCTTTGGACAAGAAGTACATATCTAGTTATGTTTTTTTCCAAGAAGGGTAGATGTAGTGGTAGTTAAGTGTTATTCTCATGCCACACAGTTGGCTTCGCCCACGTGCTGTACAAGTAGTGTTACTAATGAAGTTCAGTTGAATATCCTGCAAGGCTTGGGTCTTGGTGTGCTCTGTGTTCTCCCTCAATAGTGAATGCCACATGAATGAGGCAATGTTTTCAGTCAACAGAACAATGTCATATGTTGTTTGATACAAATAAATCTAAGAGTTTAAAAAATGGATTTTTTACTAACTTAGTTGGTGGATCAGTAGAAAAGAGTAGTGGGAGAACTAAGGATGAGAGTAGGCCTTACACTAACATGCCTGAGCACTGTCCAATGAGAAGTAGCAATGATGAACTAAGAACTAAGAGCTAAATAGAATGATGACCTAAGATCATTGTGCTGAAGTTGCACTTTCTACTTTCAAGCCAAATTTTCAATACTGTTTCTGTCTGGCTGACATATTTTAAGGTAATCATTTAATAGAAGATGGCATTGGAATTGGTTTGTTATTGTCATGTACCCAAACACAGTGAAAAGTTTGCCTTGCATAATGCTCATACAGATCAAGTCATTATACTGTGCATTAGGAAAAAAAAGTAGAATAAACTGTAACAGGTACAGAGAAGGTGCAGTGGATGTAAACAATAACATGCAAAAATATTTCAAGGTAGATTGGACGGTCAAGAGTCTATTCGATCATACTAAGGAACCAGTTAATAGTGGTATAACCGTGGAGCTGGTTGAGGCAAAGTTGGTATCGCTGCTGGAGGATGAAGTGAGTGCTTTGGAGAGGAGTCATTTTAGCTAGGGCACCTCGATGTCATACTTAGTCAAATGCTGCCTTGATGTTGAGGGCTATCACTCTCACTTCCCCTCTGGTATTTAGCTCACTGGTCCATGTTTGGACCAAGGAGGTGATGAGGTCAGGAGCTGAGTGGCCTTGACGGAACCCAAACTGGCATCCATAAGCAGGTTATTGCCGAGTAGGTGCTGCAAGATAGTGCTGTTGATGACCCCTTCCATTGCATTGCTGAAGATTGAGAGCAGGCTGATAGGGTGGTAATTGGCTGGGTTGGACTTGTCTTGTTTCTTGTATACAGGATATACCTATGCAATTTTCCACATTGCTGGGTAGATGATTGGTGCTTATTCCTACAGAAACACGATTCCAGAACAACATTACATGCACCATTGATCTTCAGGCTACGCCACTCAGACTTGTACTAATATTTTGTGACTATATCTGCTGGATCATAACTATGTTTTTCCACCTTGGGCCTAGAGGTATGATGTTTCATTTCGCTGGATACATACATATGGTTGAATGACAATAAACATAAACTTGATCTTGGAAGTAGTCATTGATATGGAAAGTGTGGCAAATTTAGGACTGCTGCAAGAAATATGTTACTGTATATGTACTTAAAATTATCTCCAACATGTTACTATGAAGACAGATAGTCCTACATCCAACAAGAATTACCAAGGGAGAGAATATTGAAATCCTGCAAAAGGAATGAGCTGGTTAGATTAAATAGTTTCACACATTTACACTTCGTAATTTTTGAAAAAATTTTGAAGATTTAATTTTGAGTTTGACTGGTTACAGAGACAGAAAATAGTAACAATTGCAAATAAATTAACTGAAAAATATAACACATTTTCCAAATTCTGTGTTTCAGCTAATTTTCTTCAATAGGTGTAAAGGCTAAAGAAATCACAATTGGTATATATCCTACACCAACCTGTATTGTACAAATATTGTATTTGAATAACAATTTCAATTACTGAATTTTTGAGCACATTTGATCATTATGGCCAGAAGCGAATGTATAATTCTATCCAGCAAACATTAAAATGTGTGAACAGCACAGCTGTCTATTGTCTACATTAATTTTAAGGTTTGTCCCATCATAAAACTAACAGATTTTAGAGTCCAGATCAAGTTCCTCAACCTGAAACATCAAATATGCATTTCCCTCCAGATGCTGCATTACCTCCTGTGTTCCATAAATGTTCCTTCTGCCCCAGGTTCCAATATCTACAACTTCTTGTGTCTGCAACAACTATTCATTATCATTGAATGCCAGTTGCTAAAAATGAAGCAAATATCTTAATTTAGCTAGATCAGAACTTAGACTCAGATTTTCTCTACAAGCTGAAGTGTCAGGTTCCTAAATACAATGACAAGAATTCTACAGAGAGTTTCCCATTGTCATTTTTAATTTATTTCTGTAATTTCCCTTACTGAAGTGCAGAAGTATATTTATTTAGAGTCACAAAGCCATACCTCGCAAGAACAGGCCTCCATCACTCTATTTACTAGTGTTGCCATTTTCAGCAAACAATGGACTTGAACATCAAAATCCATCACCATTCCGCATTTACAAAATGGAGAAGATAACAGCATCTGTTAATCATAAGCTGGAACAATTTGATTCATACTGGGGAAAATGGTTTAACTACATAATGCCTCATAGGCCTGATTTCATTCTCACAAATCAATGAATCTGTTGTAAAAAACAGATGACTCCCTACTTGTACATAGTTCTTTCCTTTTGCTTGTTTTTTTTCTTTCCACTCTTTTCTATAAGTGTATACCTCAGATAAATACTATGTGGAGATTTGTGACATATATGATTATATGATATATATGTACAATGTCTGAAATACATCTTATGGAAATGTTTGTTTGATGATGAACTTCAATAAAAAAATAAATTACAAAAAAAATCCATCACCATTCCTTAGTAGCCTATGCCTTCTTGACTTCCCAAAGTACATCACCTCTCTCAGGCACGCACACGCGCATGTGTGCACACAGAGTATATACTGTATATACAGTGTATGTACTGTATGTGCTTGTATATAGTGAAAATAACTAGCAGGAAGAAGATTGAAAATAATAAGCTGCTATTTTTGTAAAGTGCCATTTAAATAACGATGTGGCCGGGAACACTTTTATGTTCTTTTATAAAACGTCAAGTGTAACTTTTGACAGGTAGGTGATAAGTGCTTAATTATTAATTGTTTATCGAGACTATAGGCAGGCATTATCACATTCAAGTCATGGTAGGATCAAGATAAGGACCAGAAAACATTTCAAAAATTGAACTTTATCTAAGTAATACAAAGGGCTGCCAGTCCATGTAATTTCAGAGGTTTCGAAGTTTCAAAGGTAGATTTAATGTCAGAGAAATGTATACAATACACATCCTGAAATGTTTTTTCTTTGCAACCATCCACGAAAACAGAGGAGTGCCCCAAAGAATGAATAGAATGAATGACAGTTAAACGTTAGAACCCCAAAGTCCCCCATCCCCTCAGCTCCCCTCCCTCCTGCACATAAGCAGCAGCAAAGCAATGATTCCAGCTCCCCTCACCAGCAAAATAAAAGCATCAGCACCCACCACTGAGCACTCAAGCGTGCAGCAAAGCAACAGCAAAAGACACAGACTTGCAGTACCCTAAAGGCTACTCGTCAACCTGGTATTCAACATACCACAGGCTCTCTCTCTCCCTAATAAGGGAGAAAAAGGTGTCTCTGTTTCACAGAGAGAGGAGTGACATAACCAACAACTCACTGGTTTACGATATTAAAAGTCTGTTGTGTTGCTTTTTCCAATCTCTGTGCCCAAAGATCTTTGGTCTCTGAGCACACAGCCAGAGATCCTCCGACTCCCACAACACACAGATTTCCTGCTGGGACGCTGACCTCCAATTCCCCCCCATCTCCAGAACTATGAGATCCTAGACCTCTGAAGGTGAGCTATTCTCTTAGGCCGCATCCTTGGCATGTCAAATAATGGCCAGTCGTGAAACCCTGAGAGCAGGTTCCATTCCCGCAAAGAACTGAAGTCAGCTGTAACTCCAGGTTAGGGTCTTCAAAAGAACCCTGAAAGGGAAAAATAGAGATATTAAAGATGAAATTAGAGCTGTTTCTCAGGATGTTTCTGAAGATTTCAAAGGAGTCACCATTTAGTGCCATCATAACTAAGCTTCATTTATATGAAGTTATGTGCAAAATATGGTTCATAATAATTATTAAAAGATCATGAATGTAGATTTAGAATGTAACTTGTGTGTTATTTTTGAACCTGAGCAATTTGCTTTTGATTTAATGTAGTTCTTAAACAACACAAACTAGTAATGGTAAAATACATTAATACAAGATAATTGTTGCTACATGCCACTAGAAAAGGTCAACTGTATGCCTCACTGTTTCCAGTAACACAATTAAACTTGCTTATAGGATCACATTAATAGGTCCCAATACATCTTAGCATCAGATTTTGCAAAGAAATTAAATTTATTGTAATAAATTTGTCCATATTGAGATCTGGCTGTATAGGAAGAGTATGAAAAACATGATGTAAGAGAGGGAAACAGTACATCAAAATTAGTAAGAAACATTTCTCAAAAATATTTAAAAGAAGAATTTAGAAATCCTAGAATTATAAAACAGCCATCATTTCACCTTAACAATTGGAATATGCTAATCATAATCAATAACTGCTTGTTAGATTGACTGTGGTCAGTCATCATTGTTTTTAACAGATGGAACACATAAGTTCTGGTATAGTCAACAAGTTCTTGGACTGCAAGGGAATATTTAGCTATCAATGCACAAAGTGCATACTATCTGCCAAGTAATAGTGAAAGTGCCTGGACTGAAACTCTGAAACAATAACAAGTAAGTGCTTTAAGTGATTTCTGATGTGTTTGTTGGGGGTGGGTTGGAGCTTTAAGAGCATAAATTATGTCACTGGCTCCTCAAAAATATCTTCCAGTCTGCCATCAGTACATCTCAGGTTCAAAAGCCCTTTCAAGTGTGGTCAGGAAAGATGCACAATTCATTTTCATGGACCAATATTTTAAGAGATAGAAAAGTTAAGATGGGTATTTGAAGTTGAGATGCACAATACACACAGTGCAATTGAGAGAGGTTAGAAGTGAATGATTCCTTGTATTCCTTTAATTATTTGCAGAGCACATTTTTGGCTCTTAGTTACTTCGTAGATGATACAAGGGGTGATTGATAAGTTCGGGGCCTAAGGTAGAAGGAGATGAGTTATTAACTTCATACTTTCTGCATAATAAATCAAAGAGTTGATCTGCATGTGCATGTGACGAGAGCTGTATAACTCATCCCCCTCTACCCTAGGCCACAAACTTATCAATCACCCATCTGTGGACACTTTCTGGAGGTCCAAGATCCGTATGCTCCATGACTGCTGGACTAAGTGTGTAAATGTAGGAGGGGGCTCTGTTGAAAAATAAATGTGCTAGTTTTTCTCAAATTGACTCCTTCTACCATAGGCCACAAACTTATCAATCACCCCTCGTAACTTGTTTACAACATCACTTTTAATTATGCTAAATTTTATCTTCATAATTCTTTGGTTCCCTTGTCAGAATTTATTCCTGAATTCTGCAAAGCAGGGATGAGTAGCTCTGATTGATGTTGTTGCTGATACTTCATCATCCTTCTTCACTTACTGTTTTCACTGAATACCTACAAGAATGGACTAGGAATAGGAAGACACATTTATGTCATTTCTTTCAAACAGAAACACCTGAGAGGAACCGTAATTCCTCTCTCAACTACCATCAGCTAACTCATCAAAATATAGATATTACACCTGGAATTTTTATCATGCTGACTGTAAGCAAGCCTTAGCAAGCAATGCATTTATTAATAATGCTATCAGAATCAGGCTATATTTTCCTGCTTTAATTTGAGGGAAAGGTAAACATGGGCACCATTTTTCATTACCAAAGGGAAGAAGTTGTACATCCAAGAAAAGAATTTCAACAGAAAAGTTGTAGAACACTGATGTATTACAGTGGCTTTGTAGATGGTACAGGTTTGAATCCAACAGGCAGAGTCTTATTTCAACCAGAGCTTTAATAACTGTGTGAAGAAACAAAAAAAATTGTGTATTAAAGTAATCTTTGATGGGTGACATTTGATAACTGAAAGAAGCAGCAGGGCAAACTTGTCGGGCCTAAAATAAACTATAGTCTGAAATTGCATTGTTTTATTAGAGCAAACTTGGCTATTCAATTCAACACCGTGGGCACTGATTCTATCAGATTTGTATGTTTTGTGAATTGCCAGAGAGCAATTTCAGTGTGGCATACAACACAGAATATTGAAGTCTGCATTTGGTTGTTCAGGCTCTCAGGAAGTATAAGGCATAGATTTTCATCAATGCTGCTTTGTTGCTTGTCTTGCTAAATTGATTTTAGCTAGACAGGTAATGCCCCATCTGCACCTGCTCTTAGCAGCAGTGTCAAAACAACTTGTGACTTCTTCATCTCATGCTCAGATCTGTGATCTACAGCAGATATTAGACCAGAAGACACAGGAGAGAATTAGGCCATTCAGCCCATCAAATCTACTCTGCTATTTCATCATGGCTGATCCCAGATCCCACTCATCCCCACACACCTGCCCTCTCACTATATCCTTTGATGCCCCGACCAATCAAGCAACTTCTGCTTTAAATATACCTACAGACTTCACCTCCACCGCAGTCTGTGGCAGAGCGTTCCACAGATTCATCACTCTTTGGCTAAAAATATTCCTCCTTACTTCTGTTCTAAAATATCACCCCTCAATTTTGAGGCTGTGCCCTTTAGTTCTGGAGACCCCTTACAAAGGAAACATCCTCTTCACATCCACCTTATCTAGTACTTTCAACATTCGGTAGCTTTCAATGAAATCACCACACATTCTTCTAAATTCCAGTGAGTACAGGCCCAAAGTGGCCAGATGCTCCTCATATATTAACCCCTTCATTCCTGGGATCATCCTCGTGAACCTCCTCTGGACACTCTCAAATGACAGCACATCTTTTCTGACAAATGAGGAGCAAAACTGCTGACAATACTCCAAGTGCAGCTTGGCTTGTGTCTTCAGCATTATCTCCTTGTTTTTATACATTCCCCTTGAAATAAATGCCAACATTGCATTTGCCTTCTTTATCACAGACTCAACCTATGAATTAACCTTCTGGGAGTCTGCATGAGAACTTCAAAGTCCCTCTGCACCTCTGAAATTTGAATTTTCTCCCCATTTGGATAATAGTCTGCACTATTGTTCCTACCAAAATGCATTATCATACATTTTCCCAACACCGTATTCCATCTGTCACTTTTTGCCCATTTTTCTAATTTGTCTAAGTCCCGCTGCAATTGCATTGATTCATCAGCACTACCTACCCCTCCACCTATCTTCGTGTCATCCACAAACTTTGCCACAAAGCCATCAATTCCACCATCTACATCATTGACAAAGAATGTGAAAAATAGTGGTCCCAATACTGACTCCAGAGAAACACCACTAGTCACTGGCAGCCAACAAGAAAAGGCCCCCTTTATACCCACTCGCTGCTTCCTTGCTGTCAGCCATTCCTTCATCCATGTCAGTATCTTTCCTGTAACACCATAGGATTATATCTTGTAAAGCAGCCTCATGTGAGGCACCTTATCAAATACCTTCTGAAAATCCTCTGCCTCTCCTTTGTCCACATGGCTTTTTATCCCTGAAGAATCCCAACAGATTTGTCAGGCAAGATTTCCCTTTACAAAAATCTTGCTGATGTTGACTTATTTTATCATAAGCCTCCAAGTACCCCAAAACCTTGACCTTAATATTGATCACCTCTCCCTGAATCCATTACATTGTTACATTGAGGAAGTGATGAGGCTCATGGAATTTTAGCTTGTGTCCTAGACAAGCCCCATCAAATGTATGAATCTCAAAGTGAAGGCCAGAGTCACTCCAACTCTAATTAACATTGCACTGGGATCCTTGCAGGGAGGTCTTCTCACATATACCATATATGACCACTTGCTGCTCACCATAGTATTGGAGAATTCAAGAATCTCCTGAGCTGGAAGGTAGGGAGCCTTCTAATTTGGATAAATACAACTTTCCTGTTCACATCTGGAAATGGCATTTGGATGCAGTGCATGGCTCCCATAAATTCTGGTATTCAATGAGGGTATTCATTGCCCTTATGTATAGCTCCCTGGAAAATTTTAGTCATGAATTCTAGCAGCTTTGCCAATTGCCTTTCTTCACTGTTATTCATTTTTGATGGGATGAATACAAAACCACTTACCTTTTTCAGCCAGATTTGCTCTGACACCTCTGGCTATTTGAGGTTGAAGGGATAGCTGCTGAAACCACCTGCCGATGTGGTGACTGGGTTTTCATTCTGTGTTGGTACATCTGGGGCAGGTTTGGTGGCCAGTTGTGCAACACCAGCCTATGAAAGCAGTAGTAATGTTCTTCATCCGTTAAATAACTCAGAGCCTTCAAGATAATTAAAAGCTTCATGTTTCTGTACTACAATGGGATTAGTTATATTTTAGAAACTCTTGTTGGAAATTGATTTAGGGCATCAGTTTATTATTGAGCTGGCTTGACTCAGCTTGGCTCAGCTTACTTGGCTCTGCTCTGAACTAAGGGTCTGTAGATGTACTCTCTTTCAGAACTTCAGTTCTGAATGCTATTTGCTTGCTTTTACTGTTTGCTTGATTTGTTTTCTTGCTCTGCACATCGAGTGTTTCGAGGTCTTTTTTTTAATGGTCTCTTTTGAGTTTCCTTGTTTTGTGGATGCCTGTAAAAAGGAGGAAGCATTAAGAAGAGGGACGCCTCACGTCTTAATAAGCTGGTAAGGAAGGCGGGCTCTGTCGTGGGCAAAGTACTGGAGAGTTTAACATCGGTAGCTGAGCGAAGGGCGCTGAGTAGGCTACGGTCAATTATGGAAAACTCTGAACATCCTCTACATAGCACCATCCAGAGACAGAGAAGCAGTTTCAGCGACAGGTTACTATCGATGCAATGCTCCTCAGACAGGATGAAGAGGTCAATACTCCCCAATGCCATTAGGCTTTACAATTCAACCGCCAGGACTTAAGAACTTTTTAAAAGCTATTATTAATGCTTTTTGAGATAGTGATTTAGATGCATATCATATTTTTTACTGAGTTAAGTATTGTATGTTATTAGTTTTGCTACAACAAGTGTATGGGACATTGGAAAAAAAAAAGTTGAATTTCCCCATGGGGATGAATAAAGTATCTATCTATCTATAATTTTAACATACTTTGACAATAAATGCACTTTGAACATGAACTTTGACATCATATGATGGATAGTTGCTAGAAAAAGGGTACAAGGCTACATCCATTTCTCACACAAAATTAAACTTTTTAACAACTAATGTCAGCTCAAAGAACAAGTGCTGATCTAGCTGATATGATTTTCATTGACACAATGCCAGCTTTTTGACTAGCGTGCAATGAAATTTATAGCCTATAGAAGCACACAACATAGAAATGTACTCTGTCCACCAAGCACATGCCAACTCTTTGAAAGAGAAAACCATTTTGTTCCATCATCCATCTTTCTGATCATTTTAGAAGTGATCCTTTCTCAAGTATACATAAAACAGTTTCAGGCAGTGCAGTCTGGTTCACATATCACCCTTCAAGTTTATTGGCCAGTTATCTTAAATGTGCACTTACTGTTTACCAACTTACATTCAAAACAACCCATGATATTAAATTTATCCTCAGTCATCCCTTGTTCCTCGAAGAAAATCTCGTTTTTTCTCATATCTCCATTAAGCCCCATATCCCTGGCAATTTTTTGATAAATCTTCTCTTGCAAAGATCTTGCTGTCTGTGCTGAAGTATGAGGCCAACTAACCACTTGGAAAAGCTTACCAGAATTTCCTTATATTTATTCTCTAATTAGAATTTTCTGTCCTTTTATAAACAGCTTTATTCATGCTAAAAATTTAATGCACATGAATCCACAGAGCTTCTTTGACCTTATGTATGTCTACTTGAAGATTGTTCCATTTAATTTATATTTGTCTTGCTCATTTTTTTACTTCCTAAACATATCATTTCATTTTCAACTTTTGTGGTGACAGAATAAGGAAGTAAGCCACAATTCAGGCTGAAATAATTTCAAAATCGGGAGGAAACAGCAATATTTATTTTTAAGTAAGTGTAGTAATATATAATCTGATGTACAGCATTGTAGCGTTTAATTTAGATGAAAAAGAGAAAGGTAGAAATTTAAACAGGATACTAATACTGCAGTGACAATTTTTTGGGGGTAAAACTGCCTGGGTAAGAATTGCAAACTGCGATGACTCAGAAATATCAGTGAATGCATATCTTGCTGTCAATTCATGAATTTCATTTCCCTAGTTACTGCATATTATGTAAAGTACCTGTCATTTTGCATTGGAAGATACAAGTGATAATTTTATACAACACAGCCGTATAAGGATAACTCTTCGACTTCACACTCTGACTTTGAACCTTTCCAGCCAATACCACACAGACCTGAAATTTGAGTGGCTGCTAAACATCATTTTCAAACTAGACCAAGCAACCAATAGGCACTCAATTCAGTGCTCTTTCTGTTCATTCCTTTCATGTCTCCAGTATTTAATGTTATTACTGCATATATTAATGCCAATTTCAAACAAATACAACTGAAAATGTCTTTTTAACCCTTCTTCAACCTATTTTCTATATTCTGCTTGCTTTATTTGGCAAAGTAATTGCATCATGTAGTCCTTTCATTTTCTATATATAATTATCTGCAATATAAGATTATAGGTGATAATTTGCAAAAGGTGAAGATACATTTACAAGGATATCATAAGTTGCCTGATAAATCAAAGTAGTATAAATCACAAATGTTGTGTTAATCTCAAACTGGTTTTGAACAAAAGAGCATCACAAAATAGGAACTGGATGGGCCATCAAGCCTATCCATGCTGATTGCTACCCCTCTGTTCTTCAAACTATTGAATATATATTCACCTCCTCCTTAAATTCTTCTAATGATCCAGATTTCACCACCCAATGGAAGCAAAATTTCCAGAGAGACATAGAAATTTCTTCTTGCTGAGGGTGGTGTATCTCAGTTTAAAATAACTGGCAGCTTGTAGTTATGTTTCCTTGTTCAAAACTCTCCCAACAGTAAAAACATCCCAACACCTACCCTGAGAAACACATTAGGTTTTTTTTAATGTTTGAATAAGGTTATTGCTCATTCTTTTAAATTTCAAGGAATACGAGTCCAAACTATTTAGTCTCTCTTTGTAGGTCAACCTTCTCATCCCAGAAGTTAGTTCAGTGAATCTCCTTTGTACAGCCTCCAATGTCCTTGATTCTTTTTGGTAATCAGGCCAAAACTGTGCACAAAACTTTCAGGAACCAGACAAGCTTTTCAACTTGGCATGCAAGCATAAAGCTGAACAAGTTTCTGATTTCTAAAATGAATTTTCTCATAGGCAACTGAACAATAATGCCAGTTTTACTCCTGGATTGGAGTTTTAAAACATACCACATCTTCCCAGCCATCCATGAATGTTCAATGGCTTTACCATTATCAAGTCCCTCACTATTGATATCATGGGACTACACTGACTAAAGCTTTATGGAACCAGCCAATTACATATGGAAGCTACAAGAGCAAATCAGAGGCTGGGGACTCTGCAAGAAATTACTACCTTCGTGACACCTGAAAGCTTTTCCTTCTTTATGGAACAAAATAGGGGATGTGATGGAATAATTTCTGCTTGCCTGCCTGAACAACTGGAGCTCCAACAGCAATTGAAAGGACAAACTAACTTCTTTGACATTCCATCCATTTCATTCTTTCCATCACTGTTACACAGTGGATGCAGTGTGTGCTATTTATAAACTGAACTGCAGGAACTCGCCCAGCTGTTCCTACCACAACCTCAAAACCAGCAATCTCTGGCACCAAGAAGGACAATATAGTAAACACAAAGCCACTCATCATCTTGTCATGGAAGTATATCACTCTTCCTTCATCACCAGCAGTTTTAGATCCTGAAAATTCCAACTTGGCAACCGGCAGGAGTGTAAGAGTGCTTTCCTCAGAAACTAACTTCACTATCTTCACAAGAAAAGTCTTAATTGTGACATCCATGTCCCAAAAACTCAAAAGAATCACATTCTCTCATATTTATCTGCAATTACTTGAATTATGTTGCAGTTTTCATCCAAATGTGCCCATAATTAATTGTAGTGATGACTTGCAGCGGACTGAAAAGCTTGAGCAGGTAGATATTAAGAAAAAGGATGTACTGGAGCTTTTGGAAAGAATCAAGTTGGATAAGTTACTGGGACCGGATTAGATGTACCCCTGGCTACCTTGGGAGGCAAGGGAGGAGATTGCTGAGCCTCTGGCGATGATCTTTGTATCATCAATGGAGATGGTGGAGGTTCCGGAGGACTGGAGTGTTGGGGATGTTGTTCTCTTATTCAAGAAAGGGAGTAGAGATAGCCCAGGAAATTATAGGCCAGTGAGTCTTACTTCGGTGGTTGGTAAGTTGATGGAGAAGATCCTGAGAGGTGGCATTTATGGACATTTGGAGAGGTATAATATGATTAGGAATAGTCAACCTGGCTTTGTCAAGGGCAGGTTGTGCCTTACGAGCCTGATTGAATTTTTTGAGGATGTGACTAAGCACATTGATGAAGGAAGAGCAGTAGATGTAGTGTATATGGATTTCAGCAAGGCATTTGATAAGGTACCCCATGCAAGGCTTATTGAGAAAGTAAGGAGTCATGAGATCCAAGGGGACATTGCTTTGTGGATCCAGAACTGGCTTACCCACAGAAGGCAAAGAGTGGTTGTAGATGGGTCATATTCTGCATAGAGGTCGGTCACCAGTGGAGTGCCTCAGGGTTCTGTTCTGGGACCCTTACTCTTGGTGATTTTTTTAATGACCTGGATGAGGAAGTGGAGGGATGGGTTAGTAAGTTTGCTGATGACACAAAGGTTGGGGGTGTTGTGGATTGTGTAGAGGGCTGTCAGAGTTTACAGCGGGACATTGATAGGATGCAAAACTGGGCTGAGAAGTGGCAGATGGAGTTCAACCCAGACAAGTGTGAAGTGGTTCATTTTGGTAGGTCAAATATGATGGCAGAATGTAGTATTAATGGTAAGACTCTTGGCAGTGTGGAGGATCAGAGGGATCTTGGGGTCGAGTCCTTATGACACTTAAAGTAGCTGCGCAGGTTTACACTGTGGTTAAGGCAGCATATGGTGTATTGGCCTTCATCAATTGTGGGATTGAATTTAGGAGCTGAGAGGTAATGTTGCAGCTATATAGGACCCTGGTCAGAATCCACTTGGAGTACTGTGCTCAGTTCTGGTCGCCTCACTACAGGAAGGATGTGGAAGCCATAGAAAGGTTGCAGAGGAGATTTACAAGGACGTCGCCTGGATTGGGGAGCATGCCTTATGAGAATAGATTGAGTGAACTCAGCCTTTTCTCCTTGGAGCGACGGAGGATGAGAGGTGACCTGATAGAGGTGTATAAGATGATGAGGGGCATTGATCGTGTTGATAGAGGCTTTTCCCAGGGCTGAAATGGGAAGAGGACACAAGAGGACACAGGTTTAAGGTGCTGGGGAGTAGGTACAGAGGAGATGTCCGGGGTAAGTTTTTTACTCAGAGAGTGGTGAGTACGTGGAATGGGCAGATACGATAGGGTCTTTTAAGAGACTTTTGGATAGGTACATGGAGTTCAGAAAAATAGAGGGCTATAGGTAAGCCTAGTAATTTCTAAGGTAGGGATATGTTTGGCACAACTTTGTGGGCTGAAGGGCCTATGATGTGCTGTAGATTTTCTATTTTCTATAATGCTCAAGGCATCTGAAAGCAAACATGTTCCCTTCAGTTTTATGCTACCTCTTGGTCCCTCTTTTTGTGCAATGGTACTATTGGTAGAGTTTCAAATATTAGTCCCATCCAACATTTTTCCAAGCTTGAGGCAGTTTCCCTGATGCAAAACTGTAATTTCATCACTTCATCATGTTTTTTAGTTTATGCTATCACAAGTGAAAACATGCAACAATCAATTTTATCAGGCTTGACAATGCCAGCTTTCCATTGCTTGCATATTGTTCAAATTTACTGTGATATTTTATTTTTTTAGGAGTGAGTTTAATGTCATATGTGCCAGGCTGGTAAACAAGTTATGAATCCTTTACACATACTCTACTAATAATGAATTGCAGTTGTGATCCAGAATCTCCAGAATTAGTTGTTTCTACCTTTTAAGGCTTTAGTGAATTGTGATACATCCAAGCCTTGAATTGGCTTAATTTCAAATATTTCATTTATCTACAGGTTTCCTTTACCTCAGACCCTTAGATGATGGCCATCCAAGAACCAAAGAATGCAGAACAAAGTTTATTTACCTCTCCTGAGTTCATACGACTTTAAATGAAGCTCATTCCATCATTCAGCCACTTTTATTCCATCATGTGACAACAGATGATTGTCTGAGCAGAAACCAAAATTCTTCAGGTTACTACTAAATAATATAACAATTCAACTTAATGTCAGCTCAATTCTACTGCTACTGTTTTCTTGTGCAGCAAATACTACGTGTAAAAACTAAAGTAAAAGTTGTAGAAATTAGATGGCCAGCTTCCAATGTATTCCAAAAGCCAGTGTAGCAATCCTGCTCTGTGAATAAACCACCCCTGTTCAGTCAAATGCAGAAAATGTGCCAACTTTATAATGATGAGTGCGTGATGTCGCTTCATCGTTTTGTTGTTTCAGTTGGGGTGGAGGTAGCAGTATCATGAGTGGATACTGGAGGTTAAATGTACTCTGCTCTGATTAAGGCCAGTATGCTTCTCTTGAAGGGGAGGTGCAATATGTTTTGGCTGAGGTTGAACAGGCACTACTAATGAAAGCTCACTTGGGATGTTGAAGAATGCCTTAGCATAGACTTTGAATTTATACTGGAGTTCTTACAGACACAGTGCAAAGAAGAATGGGTGATCTCTGGGTTACAATCACCCAAATTATGGGCAACCCTACATATGAATGAGCGCCCATAATATTAAATTCAAAAGTCCAAAAACTGTTCCTCTCTCTTTCCACTCTCAGTGATTGTTCTTACTTTTCAGCCTTATACATTTTTCAATATCATTCTTTACAATACTTTTGAGGTATGGTTGCCACATCAAATTGAATTTTGTGTATTTTCTGACTTGGGCCAAAATTGGAGGAGGGAAGTTCTCTTTTCCCTCTTGTGTCAGTTACAAATGTTCAAATAGTAAGTCTGGTAAGAATAAGTACGGTAGTCTTTTGGAATAATGGTGAGAATGAGGTTTGAGAATATAAATCAATTGAAAAGCTATAGCCCCACCTAGTCCTTCATTTAATCAGTTTGTGGAAATAAAGTTAGGATTGGGAAGGACTTGCTGCCTGATTTTACTCCATTGTCCACTCCAACCTATTCCAGTTTCAGGTGGAATCATAGAGATTTGATCCCATAACTTCAAATATGGTCAGCTTACACACTACATTGAAAAATAGATAAAACAAATCCTTGGAACACTCACATTCATTAATAGTTCAAGCTACTGAAGCTTTTCCTTAGTTTGCTGTATTGCTCACTGTCAATACAACTCAACACGCATCTATCATTTTTATACATCAATTATTGCAGTATTCAAAACAGTTTACAAGTAAAATTTACACATTTAAAACATGCATTCTCATTAGTGATGATTAGATCTTTTACTCACACAATGCATACTAGACAAACTGATTTCCTTTTTAGAAACTTTAATTTCAAACATGTTCCACAGTCTTTCCTTATTAGCTTCAATTTTATTTTGCAAGTTGGCTACAAGCAGACATCCGGGAAAAGAAGCTATTTGTTTTGGAAAACAGTGGTTCCACACATACAAGAAAAGGTTGTAAATTGAAAGCCTGCTGCTGAATAAATAACATCATAAAATAACTTTCCCCAAGGGCAAAGGTTCCCAACTTGGGCCCCTTGCTTAATGATATTGGTCCATAACATAAAAAAACATTGGGAGCTCCTGCTCAAGGAGGAAAAGGAAACAGGGATGGTAGTTTGCCTCCCAGGAGCCCGGGTCCGTGATGTTTCTGAGTGCGTCTTCAATATCCTGAAAAGGGGGAGTGAACAGCGAGAAGTATTGAAACTTTTTGGTACGCCGACATAGGTAAAAAAGAAGGGAGGAAATCCTGAAAAAAAGAGTACAGGGAGTTAGGAAGGAAGCTGAGAAGCAGAACCTCAAGGGTAGTAATCGCGGGATTACTCCTGGGCCATGTGACAGTGAGGAAAGGAATAGAATGAAGTGGAAGATACACGCGTCTTAAGAATTGGAGCAGGGGGCAGACATTCTGATTTCTGAATAATCGGGACGTCTTCTGGGGCAGGTGTGACCTGTACAAAGTGACATGTTTCACTTGAATCCAACAGGGAACAATATTCTTGTGGGCAGGTTTACTAGAGCTGTTGGGAGTGATTTAAACTAATATGGCAGGGGGTGGAAACCAGTATGATAGAGCTGAGGATGAGCCAGCAGGTTAAAAATAGATGATAGATGCAACATGAAATGTAAGGAAGAATAAACCAATGATTGGGTACAAATGCAAATAGAGCAAAGAGTTAAATTGTACCACAGAGGCAATATTCAAAAGGGTGAAGAAAGTAGGACTGAAGGTGCTGTATCTAAATGTGAACATGAGGAAATCTGCGGATGCTGGAAATTCAAGCAACACACACAAAATGCTGTGTATTTAAATGTGTGTAGCATTCGGAATAAGGTGGATGAACTCATGGCACAATTAGAGATTGGTTGGTATGACATTGTGGGCATTACTGAGTTGTGGCTGAAAGAAGACCATTTTTGGGAGCTTAACATCAAAGGATATATGTATCGAAAGAACAGGCAGGAAGGCATAGGCTGTGGTGTGGCTCTGTTGGTAAGAGATGGGATTACATCTTTAGAAAGAGATGACATAGGGTCAGAGAATGTGAATCTTTGTGGATGGAATAAAGAAACTGCAAGAGTAAAAAAAATAACATTATGGGAATCATACATAGGTCTCCAAATAATAGCCAAGATGTAGGATTGAGATTGCAAAGGGAACTGGAAAAGGTATGTAATAAAGGTAATGACACAATTGTAATGGGGGACTTCAATATGCAAGGGGAGTGGGAAAATCGGGTTGGTGTTGGATCACGAGGGAGGGAATTTGTTGAATGCCTATGAGATGGCTTTTTAGAGCAGCTTGTGCTTGAGCCTACTCAGGGAAGGGTTATCTTAGAATGGGCATGATGCATAATCCAGTTCTTATTAGGGAGTTTAATGTGAAGGAACCTTCAGGAGGCAGTGATCATAATATGATTGAATTTATACTGCAATTTGAGAGAGAGAAGCATAAGACACATGTATCAGTATTGCAATGGAATAAAGGGAATTACAGAGGCATGAGAGAGGAACTTGCCCAGATGAATTGGAGGAGGATACTGGTGGGGATGACAGCAGAGTAGAGATGGCTCAAGTTTCTAGGAATAGTTCACAAGGTGCAGGATAGATATGTCTCACTGAAGAAGAAATTCTCAACTGACAGGGGTAGGCAACCTTGGCTGACAAGGGAAGTTAGGGACTGCATAAAAGTAAGGAAAGGGCATATAAAGTAGCAAAAATGAGTTGGATGATAGGGAAGCTTTTAAAATCCAACAAAGGGCAACCAAAAAGCTATAAGGGAAAAGAAGAAAAATGAGAGCAAACTAGCCAATAATATAAAGTAGGATACTAAAGGGGTTCCCTGTTATATACAGAATAAAAGGGAGTGGACCACTGGAAAATTATGCTGGTGAGGTAGTAATCTGTGATAAAGAAAAGGCAAAAGAACTCTTAATGGCTACTTCACATCTATCTTCACTGTGGAAGACACTAGCAGTGTGCCAGAGGTCCATGAGTGTCAGGGAGCAGAAGTGAGTGCCATCACTATTACAAAGGAAAAAGTGCCAGGTTGGCTCAAAGGTCTTAAGGTGGATAAGTCACCTGGACCAGGTGGACTACATCCTAGAGTCCCTAAAGAGGTTGCTGAAGAGATAACGGATGCATCAGTCATGATCTTTCAAGAATCACTTGATTCTGGCATGGTCCCGGAAAACTGGAATATTGCAAACGTCACTCCGCTCTTTAAGAAGGGAGGGAAACAAAGGAAAGGAAATTATATGTCAGGTAGCCTAACCTCAGTGGTTGGGAAAGTGTTGGTGTCTATTATTAAGGATGAAGTTTTGGGGTACATGGATGCTAATGATAAAATAAGTCAAAGTCAGCATGGTTTCTGTAAAGGGAAATAAGGAAATCTTACCTGAAAATCTGTTAAGAGTTCATCAAGGAATTAACTATCAGGGTGGACAAAGGAGAGGCAATGGATATCATTTACTTGGATTTTCAGAAGGCATTTGATAAGGTGCCACACATAAGGCTGCTCAACAAAAGTGTCACAGGAAAGATACTGGCATGGATAGAGGAATGGCTGATTGGCAGGAGGCAGTGAATGGGAATAAAGGAAGCCTCTTCTGGTTGGCTGCCAGTGACTAGTGGTGTTCCACAAGGGTCAGTATTGGGACCTTTTCACATTGTTTGTCAATGATTTGGATAATGGAATTATAGGCTTTGTGGAAATGTTTGCGGATGACACAAAGATAGGTGGAGGGATAGGTAGTGCTGAGGAAGCAATGCGATTACAGCAGAACTTAGACAAATTGGAAGAATAGGCAAAAAAGTGGCAGATGGAATACAGTGTTGGGAAATGTATGATAATGCATTTTGATAAAATAGTGCGGACTATTATCTAAATGGGGAGGATGTTCAAACATTGGAGGTGCAGAGGGACTTGGGAATCCTCATGCAAGACTCCCAGGAGGTTAAGTAACAGGTGAAGAGTGTTATAAAGAAGGCAAAATCAATGTTGGCATTTTCCCAAGGGGAATAGAATATGCAAGCAAGGAGATACTACTGAGCCTTCATAAGACACTAGTCAGGCCGCACTTGGGAGTATTGTCAACAGTTTTCGGCCCTATATCTCAGAAAGGCTGTGATGTCATTGGAGAGAGCCCAGAGGAGGTTCACGAGGATGATTCCAGGAATTAAGGGGTTAACATATGAGGAGTGTTTGGCAGCTTTGGGCCTGTACTAACTAGAATTTAGAAGAATGCTGGGGGATCTCGTTGAAACCTACTGAATGCTGAAAGGGCTAGATAGGGTGGATGTGGAGAGGATGTTTTCTATGGTGGGGATATCCAGAACTAGAGGGCACAACCTCAAAATTGAGGGGTGGCCTTTTAGAACAGAGGTAAGGAGGAATTCTTTTAGCCAGAGAGTATTGAATCTGTGGAATGCTCTGCCACAGACTGCGGTGGAGTCCAGGTCCATGGATATATTTAAGCTGAAGTTGATGGTTTGCTGATCGGTCAGGGCATCAAAGCATATAGGGAAAAGGCAGGTGTATTGGTTGAGTGAGATCCAGGATCAGCCATGATGGAATGGCGGAGCAGATTCAATGGGCTGAATGGCCTAATTCTGCTCCTATGTCTTATGGTCTTAATAACAAACTGCCATGAAAATAAGAAACACAGGCAAGAAGGTGCTTGAGCTGTTGACCACTAAGGGTTAGATGGCCACTGTAAATAATTATGGTTTGAAGGGTAGAGCAGCAGTGACAGAAATATAAAACTAGTAACTCTAAATATTCACCGCCCATGCCCCTCTCCTTTCTAGCAAAGAAACGCTTTTGTGATACAGAGTAACAAAATTGTTATTAAAATAAATGTTTTAAAAACTAGTATCACACACATGAGAAAGTCTGCAGATGTGTCCAAAGCAACACACACAAAATGCTGGAGGAACTCAGTAGGCCAGGCAACATCTATGGAAAAGAGCGAACAGTCCACATTTCAGGCCAAGACCCTTCATGAGGACTGGAAATGAAGGGAAGAAGTCAGAGTAAGAAGGTGAGGAAAGGAGGAGTAACTAGCAAATCCTTTCTTATAGGTGTTATGGTCTTTTAACCTAGAATCTCTTACACTGATCTATCAACTGGAAATTTTGAAGTGTAGTTAGATGATTAAAACAGACATGGAGAAGTAAAATAAAATTTTTCCACAAAAACACAAAAGCATATTGGTTATATAAGTGTGGGTCAAAAGGCCACTCTATCCATCACCTGCAAACTAAAAATAATTCACAGCTCTTCCAAACGAAATAACACTTGTAATGAAGATGACTCATCAATATTTAACCCGTAGTGTGCAGCAAAAGGATAGATGGAACACTGATTTTGATAACACAGTGTAATGAATTGCAAGAGAACCATGGAATGTGGGGTTAGTTTAGAGAGTAGAGATACTTTTATTCAAAAACTACAGCCATGACCTTTTTGAATGGTAAACCAGGCACAACGGTGGAGTGGCCTAGCTCTGGTTTTATTTCTTACGTTTTCATGAACCAAACAGGTTATTAAATGCAAATATATACAATTTGTTGTAAATTATAACAGTTAGCACCACACACATAACAAAGATGCTAAACCATATGTAGAATTTTTAAAAACCACAAAATGCAAAACATTCCAATCCTTGATATAAGGGACAATTTTACACTTCCACATTTTCAACTGCAAGCCTCATTTAGTGAAAAAATAAACTTTAGCATGTAAATATTTTCAGCATTAAAATGTATGGAATATTTCATATCTATATATTTCTTTCAAATGGTATAATTTTGCAAAAGGCACATTAATACTAGTATAAATCAATGTATACTTTAAATGGAAAATGCTCCTTTGCTATCTTTTCTATATCGTCGTTATTTTGCCCATGTTATGTAAGTGTGATTTGTAATGATTGAAGGAAGAGGAGGATAACAGGGAGTGTTTCACTTCATTAATCACTAACATAGCAATTCAGATAACGTCATTACATGATTCAATAGGCTAGTCATGGACACATCATCTCCAACTTAACAGATAACCTTGACCTATTTATTACTGCAGAAGCAGGTAGAAGATTGCATTTGTTCGCAGATAAGTATAGACAGCAATACCTCATCCACGACTGTCTTCAGTACTGGTGACCCACAAAAATGAGTCCTCTCCTCCCTCCTTTACTCCCTATGCACTCATAATTCCATGGCCAGATTCTACAAGTTCACCATAGTAGACCAGATCTCAAATAACAAGTAAACCAGATTCGAGTCCCTACCTTCCCAGTGTAGTCCCAGCAAACACCCATGTCATTGAAACTAAAGCAGATGAATTTAAAGTGAGAGTTACTTATTGAAGGGATCTGACAGATCAAAACATGGCTCGCACCTGCTTCAGCTGAATCAGTTAAGAAATAGAAAACCTATTAACATGTTGTCATGCAAACGAACTTACTCTCAATATCAGCAAAACAAGAGCTGGTCACTGCAGGAAGCAGAGTGGAGCATATGTTCCTGTATTTATCAATGATGATGGTCAAGTTCCTTGCTGTAAATATCACCAATGATCTGTTGTTGCCCAATCACATAGATGCCATGGGCAAAAAAAACACACACACACATGCACTCTACTTCCTCGGAAAACAAAGGAGATTCAGCATACCCCATTTGCAAATTTCTACAGAAGTACCACGGGGAACATTCTGACTGGCTGCATCACTGCTTTGTACGGAGGCTCCTGTGCATAAAAACAAGAAAAGCTACTGAGGGTTGTAGACTCAGCCAACTCCACCCTGGGCACAAACCTTCTCACCAGCAAGGACATCTTCAAAGGGTGGCATCCATCATTAAGGAATTCACAACCTACCCCATTACTGCACTGCACAATCTCTGAAACACTATGTTCTTCCTTCTCTGCTCTTTTTCCCTTGCCCTCAATGTATTTGTGTGTTGAAATGATGCGTATGATGACTTGCAAAATGTTTTCACTGTATCTCAGTACATGTGAAAATAACAAATTAATTCCAATTCCACACACTGTTACCAGCTTAAAAACTAATCTCCAACTATTCTCTGGATAAAAGGTATCCCATTTATTTCAGAAAATAATCTGCTTTCCTGGTTTTATGCAGGAAAACAGATTCCTGTAAAGATTCAATGACTTCCAACATAAATGAATGATTCTTGATTCATGGACTTTGGCTGATTTTTTTTAATATCTGTAGTCAAGAAACAATAAAGTTAAGAGTGGACCCTTAACATTTGAAGATCATATCAAGTTTCATGAATTAAACTTGTTACCAAACATATATTGGCACCAAACATATAAACCCCTGTACAGTAAGTAAATTGTATCCAGGCTAACACTGAACAAAGCCCTCAAGGCATCAAGTTTAATTAAGGCTCAGAAAAATATGTGCTAAGCATCTTGAAGGAATAATGATGAATTCAGCATTAAGTAATGGTACATGACATTGGTTAGTAGAATGAATATTTTGAATTTATTTATTTTTTGTATAAAAAGATACTGGTGCGTCAATGAGAGCCTCTATTTGTGTATGATGTAAAGTAGAAGTGGTATCAGCATTTATTTAATAGGTTGACAGTACAGGATCAGAGTTCTATGCATTCTAATGCACTTATGGAATCATATCAGATTCATCAGAGTACTCGCTTTATGCCAATGTAACACTCAAACCATTGAAGTTATCAAGGTATTTTATGACATCAAGGCATAGAATTTAATCTAGAGACCACCTCAGTCCTTTAAAATTAACTCCCTACTTTGTATTTATACTAATGTCATGCTTCTGAAAATTAAATGGTACCCTGTATGTACTTTCTATCTTGGGCATTCTAACCTCATTGAAATCCCATCTATTTCCAAAACATAATGCCTTAATTTGTGATTTTTAAAGCCATAGAACTTAATTCAATACCTTATCAATAATTACTGATTAATAATTACTAATCTTTTACGGCTTTTTGAACTTTTTGCACTGTCTTACAATCCTTTCTAATATTATTAGCTAATCAAATTAATAGGGTGCTAGAATGAAATGTTCAGTACACAAAAGGCCATTATTCATGAACACACACGTCCTGGGTTTGGAATGGATTTAAACAACACAAAATGATACAATGTAATGTATACATAGTCAAAAATATTAGCCAATTGCAGGCTATCTTTTAAGATGGCTAGATGATATTTGGTCATCAATATTGCTTGCTTTTCAGTGCTTAGAAGTCTGTTTGAAACTGAGGCATATATGACCTGAGTGCCCTCTGAGGAGGGTGATCTCCATTCAGGCTGAATTTCAACAATGAATTCAGGTAAGATATTGAATAAATTTCTGATGGATTCTGAAACTCCAGAGATAAACATTTTTCCAGAAGTGGCAGTTCTTGCACAGTGTGTCCTTCTGTGTTACTGTTAGCAATGTCCTCAAATGAAGTCTGTTCCAAGTAACAAAAATCTACTCCTTCATCATTGCCATTGAAAAAGACTTTGCTTTCTTGTTCATGAGATTCAGAGAAACCCTCTGAAGAAATAATAGAACTTGAACTGGCTTCATCAAATTGGATTAACTGCATGAGCGAATGTTTTTGAAATTCCCACAGATTACTAGATTCATTACCAGAACTGTCAGTTTCATTGCCTGAATACACACCTTCATCAGAATAGCTGCTTATGCACTTGTGTTTTGTGCAAAGTGGATCCACTTCCACCTCTATCATAACCTTCGAATATTCAGATTTTGACTGTGCACAAGTAGTTTCCACACTGTCTTCTATTTTGCCATCTGCATTATTACTTTCACTCGGATCCTGAATATCTGATGAATTTGCATTTTGCTTCATTACTACCTCACTTCCAGAATCCACAGCAATTACACTTTTGTCTTCTTTAAATTGTATTACCTCTTCTATTATTGCTGCAGCAAATATTTCTGATTCCACAAGTTGTGGGGAAACAGGTAATACACCTTGACTATATTTCCCAAATACATCAGCAGCAGCGTCAGACTGCAAAAAGACAAAATTTAAAATAATTTTAGGATCCTTCTTAAGATTAAAATAAGAAACATCAGCAACAACCATTTCTGCTATTTATGAAAACATTTGTTGTTTTACAAGTAGCAAATAGGAAATAACATTATTTATAAATATTATATTCAATTGTGACAAGTAATATCCGATATTGTACTTTAATCTCTCACTATTTCTGTTCTTGATTAATCTGCAATTGAAGAACAATAAAGCAAATAATACTGAAATGCTATTTTGTAATTGATCAAAACAGTGCATATGATATGATCACAGATAGGCATGCACCTCATTTAAAAATTACTTTTATCACTATCTTACATTGTTAATATAGCCACTAGAAAATTAATTGAGTTGCTATTTCAGGAAGCATATTGTCATGGTAAGAGGTGTGCCCTTGGTGATATTTATGTAGGTCCTAAGAGGTATTCCCAGTGTTGTAACAAAACACCTATTTCTTACTTTTGACTCTCCAGTGTCTGGGAATCTGGCCACCAAAAGCAAGCGAAGTGCAATTATCAGAATATCTGCTGATAGTTTTAGAGTGAGTAGTGTTCAATTTGTGCAACAAATCATAAATAAAAAAGAAAGAACCATTGCTGATTTTGATTATTCTTTTTGAGCTTCAATTTAATGATCCGTGTTTATTTCAGGTAGACAGGTGGGTTGAAGAGCTGAGAGCAACAACAGATTGAAAAGTTTGTTGAATTCATAAGAGATGGCTTTTTAGAGCAGTTTGCCATTGAACCTACTAGGGGATCAGCTATTCTGGATTGAGTGTTATGTAATGAACTGGAGGCAATTAGGGAGCTTAAGGTAAAAGAGCCCTTAGGAACCAGTGATCACAATATGATTGATTTCAACTTGAAATCTGATAGGGAGAAAGGAAACACTGGTGTAGCAGTATATCAGTGGAGTAAGGGAAATTACAGCAGTATGAGAGAGGAGTTGGCCAAAGTAAATTTGAAGGAGCTGCTGACAGGCATGTCAGCAGAGTAGCAATGGTATGCGTTTCTGGGAAAGATGAGGAAAGTGCAGGACAAGTGTATTCCAAAAATGAAGAAATACTCAAATGGCAAAATAGTTCAAGGTGGCTGACAAGGGAAGTCAAAGTTAATGTAAAAACAAAAGAGAGGGCATACAAGAAGACAAAAATTAGTGGGAAGATAGAGGATTGAGAAGTTTTAAAAAGCCTACATAGAGCAACTAAAAGAATCATTAGAAGAGAAAACATGAAATATGAAAGCAAGCTAACAAATAATATCAAAGTGGATAGTAAAAGCTTTTTCAAGTATTTTAAAAAATAAAAGAATGAGAGTGGATATAGGACCACTAGAAAATGAGGCAGGAGAAATAATAATGGGGACAAGGAGATGGCAGATGAACTAAATGAGTATTTTGCATCAGTCTTCACTGTGGAAGACACTCACAGTGTGCCAGATGTTGTAGTGTGTGAAGGAAGAGAAGTGGGTGCAGTTACTATTACAAGGGAGAAGGTGCTCAAAAAGCTGAAAGACCTAAAGGTACATAAGTCACCCGGACCAGATGAACTGCACGCTAGGGTTCTGAAAGTGGTAGCGTTAGAGATTGTGGCAGCATTAGCCATGATCTTTCAGAAATCATTGGACTCTGACATAATGCCTGAGGACTAGAAAATTGCAAATGACACTCCACTCTTTAAGAAAGGAGGAAGGCAGCAGAAAGGAAATTATAGACCAGTTAGCCTGACCTCAGTGGTTGGGAAGATGTTAAATTCAATTGTCAAGGACGAGGTGATGGAGTACTTGGTGACACAGGACAAGATAGGACAAAGTCAACATGGTTTCCTTCAGGGAAAATCTTGCCTGACAAACCTGTTGGAATTCTTTGAGGAGATTACAAGTAGGATAGATAAAGGAGATACAATGGATGGTGTATATTTGAACTTTCAGAAGGCCTTTGACAAGGTGCCATACATGAGGCTGCTTATCAAGTTAAGAGTCCATGGTATTACAGGAAGATTACTCACATGGTTAGAGCATTGGCTGATCAGAAGAAAGCAGCAAGTGGGAATAAAAGGATCCTTGTTGAGTTGGCTGTCAGTGACTAGAGGTGTTCTGCAGGGGTTGGTGTTGGGACCACTTCTTTTTATGCTATATATAAAGAATTTAGATGATGGAATAGATGGCTTTGTTGCCAAGTTTGCAGATGATAATGAAGATTGATGCAGGGGCAGGTAGTGTTGAGGAAATGGGTACCATGCAGAAGGACCTACACAGATTAGGAGAATGGGCAAGAAAGTGGCAAATTAAATATAATGTTGGAAAATGCATGGTCATGCACTTTGGTAGAAGAAATAAATGAGCGGACTATTTTCTAAATGGGGAGAAAATCCAAAATTCTGAGATGCAAAGGGACTTGGGAGTCCTTGTGCAGAACACCCTAAAGGTTACCCTGCAAATTGAGTCGGTGGTGAGGAAGGCAAATGCAATGTTAGTATTCATTTCAAGAGGACTAGAATACCGGAGCAGGGATGTGATGCTGAGGCTTTATAAGGCACTGGCGAGGCCTCACCTTGAGTATTGTGGACAGTTTTGGGCTCCTCATTTTAGAAAGGATGTGCTGGCATTGGAGAGGATCCAGAGGAAGTTGACAAGGATGATTCCAGAAATGAAAGGGTTATCATACGAGGAATGTTTGATAGCTCTGGTTTGAAGGATGTGGGGGTGGGGGGGGGGATCTCACTGAAACCTTTTGAATGCTGAAAGGCCTAGATTGAGTAGATGTGAAAAGGATGTTTTCCATGGTGGGAGAGTCTAGGACAAGAAGGCATAGCCTCAGGATCCAGGGGCATCCATTTAAAACAGAGATCTGGAGAAATTTCTTCAGCCAGAGGATGGTGAATTTGTGGAATTTGTTGCCATATGCAGCTGTGGAGGCCAGGTCATTGGGTGTATTTAAGGCAGAAATTGATTGGACGTGGCATCAAAGGTTACAGGGAGAAGGCCAGGAACTGGGGTTGAGGAGGGAAAAAAAGGATCAGCCATGATTGAACGGCGGAGCAGACTTAGACGATGGGCCAAATGGCCTATTTTCCGCTCCTATATCTTTATGATCTTACAGTCTAAGATCCAGAAATTTAAGGAACTGGACCAATATGTAGTGCTCCAAAGCCAACTGCTCACCAATCTTCACCATGGGAGATGCTGAACACAGTGATATTTGGGAGCAATCTCAATTCTTCCCCCTCACCACACTTCTTTTTGAAGAGTATTGAATTTTCAGTGGTTGTAATAAAGGACTATATATAATCCTCAGCTACTTAACCCTAAATTGCTATTAATTCACGGCCTATCTTCAAAGACAATCCAAAGTACACTAGACACAATATTCATCGTCCGTCATTGATAGTACTCCCACCTCTGGATCAGAAGGACATGGTTTTATGTTCTATTCTAGAAAACTGAGAATAAAAATCTTTTCTGTCAACCAAGTGCATCACTGAGGGAGAAGTACCAAGGTATTAAATGGTGTAACACATCCCTGCCCCCTCGACTGGACTCTTATTTTATTATTTCACAAAGAAGTAGATTCTTCCAGTGACCTGGCTAATGCTGAATTCTCAGTCAATATCAGTGAAACAAATTATCTGCTTATATCACATTATCTCTAGGGGGAACCTGCTGAGTATATTTCGTCTCTCACTTGACCATAGTGACTGCATTTCAAAAGTAATTCATCAGTTCTAAAACACAAGAGAACATCTGGAGAATAGGAAAGGAGTGTTATAAATACAATTTAATTGATATTAATCACTTGGAAAGAAAAATTACAAACAAAGAGTGCAAAATATTTGATCTAATTTGATATTAGTGTATCAGCTGAGAATATACTGAACCTGTTTACTCAGTGCTTATTTAATGTAATCCCTCAACCAGATTTTTATTGATTTGGTGTATGATTATGGTACTTTTAAAAGGCCTTAACTCAACAATAAATTATTTTAATTGCAATCATCCAAAACAGTACATTAGTCTCTGTATCATAAGCCCATTTGTGTAACATTGTTTATCATCCTATATTCAGTGCAAAAAACATTTACTCACTTCTACACAAACACTCTCGTATATCCATTACACTATTTGTTCACTCAGTATCAGAATCAGGTTTATTATCACTGGCATGTGACGTGAAATCTGTTAACTTAGCAGCAGCAGTTCAATGCAATACATAATATAGAAGTGAAAATAATAAAAATAATAATAAAAATAAGTAAATCAATTACAGCATGCGTATATTGAACAGATTAAAAAATGGGCAAAAAACAGAAATACTGTATATTAAAAAAAAGTGAGGTAATGTCCAAGGATTCAATGTCCATTTAGGAATCGGATGGCAGAGGGGAAGAAGCTGTTCCTGAATCACTGGGTGTGTGCCTTCAGGCTTCTGTGCCTCCTACCTGAATGTAACAGTGAGAAAAGGGCATGCCCTGGGTGCTGGAGGTCCTTAATAATAGACACTGCCTTTCTGAGACACCACTCCTTGAAGATGTCCTGGGTACTTTGTAGGCTAGTACCCAAGATGAAGCTGACTAGATTTACAACCTTCTGCAGCTTCTTTCAGTCCTGTGCAGTAGCCCCCTGCCCCCCGCATACCAGACATTGATGCAGCCTGTCAGAATGCTCTCTGCAGTACATCTATAAGTTTTTAAGTGTATTTGTTGACATGCCAAGTCTCTTCAAACTCCTAATGAAGTATAGCGACAGTCTTGCCTTCTTTATAAGTACATCGATATGTTGGGACCAGGTTAGATCCTCAGAAATCTTGACACCCAGGAACTTGAAACTACTCACTGTCTCCACTTCTGATCCTTCTATGAGGATTGGTATGTGTTCCTTCATCTTACCCTACCTGAAGTCCACAACTAGCTCTTTAGTCTTACTAAAGTTGAGTGCCAGGTTGTTGCTGCAGCACCACTCCAATATTTGGCATATCTCACTCCTGTACGCCCTCTCATTACCACCTAAGACTCTACCAACGATGGTTGTATCGTCAGCAAATTTGATATTTGAGCTATGCCTAGCCACACAGTCATGTGCATATAGAGAATAGAGCAGTGGGTTGAGCACACGCCCTGAGGTGTGACAGTGTTGATCGTCAGCGAGGAGGTTATGTTATCACCGATCTGCACAGACCGCTGTTTTCCAGTTGGGAAGTCTCTGTATTCAAACTTGCATGTTTGTTAGTGACAAATTCACAGCAAATTTACATGATCATTTAAAAACCCACCTTTTTAAAGTTAATTCCTTGAGCCCATGAGCATTTGTTAGGATTAGGAACTTCTTTCCAGACGAGACTTCTTATTCTAATGGTAAAGAATGTTACTTATTAATTCACTGCATTTCTGAAACAGTTTCATTTAAATGTTTTATTGCAGAGCAAGCACGCACGTAATTTCATCTCTCTGCAGAATAGTACTTTCAGCTGATCTTCAGTTATGTGTACTGTGGTGATTGTTAGCCTTGTGTTCAAGAAAATGCTGGATGCTTTCATCTAAGTTATTAATCTGAAAGCAAGTTATTTCAATAATGTCAAGCCTTGATATAACTTAGTGGCTCTTCATAATTGTAGAAATATGCTTTGAAAATCCTACTAAAGCCTGCCTTGAACCTAAATAAACCACTTGTTAATGGGTAAGTAATAAATTGAACTTGGAGATCACTCAAAGAAGCAAATGAGTAGCCACAATAAAGGTAAAGAAATACATAAATATACAGGGCTTTACACCCGAGGAAAAATAACTGAACAAAACTAACAAAAAATCCTCTTCATCCATTATTTTAATCACTTGAAATATTCTTTGTTATAAGAAAGTATCAACTAAAATTATAATGGCAGTACTATAACACTGTTCTGCACTGCTATCATTTCACTTCGTACTACCTCAGTGCACTGTTGTAATGAACTATCTGTACAATCGCATGCAAGACAGGTTTTTCACTGTACCTCACTACATGTGACAATAATAAACCAATTTACCAGTAAAGAAACTTTAAAAAATACAGCAGAATTACTGGATAATTAATATACTGAAATGAGAACTTCCATTAACTAGGATGAAATTATTGATCTATTGCTGTTAAATTAAAGATATGGAATCAAAAATCTAAACTTTATTTGGTAGAAACATTCTATCAGAAGGGATTTATTGAAATGATTCAATACTGCATTAACCATACACGTGATATTACTTTGCTTAATTCAAGCAATCTACAAACAAATGGTCATTGATACAAAATAATGTTAGCAGTTGTAGACCAAAAAAGAACAGTCTTTGGCAATAATGAGGAAATACTTCGCTGAAGAACATGAATACCTTCCTGGCATCAGGGGGAATAACAAATTGCTTTCTTTTGGACAAACATTAAAATGTTCATCTGCTTTAAGTCTTCTTTGAGACACTGAAGGATATGACGTTACCACCATTACAGTTATTATGTGACATTGATTTTATGCCTTCACAGCTAACACATTTTTTAAAATATTAGGTTTAATTAATACTAATTGATTTGCTGTATTCAGTTGTGGACACATGCCATGTTATTACATAACAGTCCTTGTAACTCAGCAAATAAAATAAACCTGCTTTTCCCTTGTTATTAAATTAACTGAAAAACACTGACCATTAGTATGGAGTTAATTCACTATGCAGAACTGGGGACCTGGGGTAAGTAAAAGGAAGGTGAGAGAGGTAAAAGAGCAGAATGGGGAATAGAGGAAAAGGAGGAATTGGGGAAACTTTTTACCAGAAGGAAAAATTGATATTCATGCCATCAGGTCAAAGGCTACCCAGATGGAATATAACATAATATAACTAAAAGAAGGGTTTATTTGTAATAACAGTCTTTGGGTTTCAGGTTATCCTTATTATGTGTTTTTTTTTTTGGCTGGTGAAAAAAAAACACTTCAGTACTTTATGAAATCATTAAAATGATTCCATCTACTTACACACTACAATCTGAGTGCTTGGTTTACTTCTTTTTTTGTCACTATCATGATTATTTTAAAAGATAAAACTCTGCAGCACAGAAACAGTCCTTCTGGTCCACATGACTCCATGCTGACCACCAAGCATCCATTAACAACGATCCCGATTTATCCTTCCACCAATTCCCTCAAATATCCCCACTCTACCACTCTCTTAAATTACAGTAGCTAATTAACCCTCTCCTTCGAAGGAATCCAGAGCAGACAGGGAAACCCATGCAGTCAAAGGGGAAACATACAAACTGTGGTGAACTACATATACCTGTCTGGGCCCTGCCCTCAGTCTCCAGGATGTAGTATGGTGGTCAATTGCTGCTTGTTCTTTCTTCCAGCCAATAAAAGCCTATATCTCGCCTCACATCTCGGAAAGTTATTGATGGTGCATCACAAACTCCACATAGACATGGCCTGAGACCAGGATTGAATCCATCATGCAGCACCTCCACCAGCTTTTTCACTGTGCCTTTTACATCCTTTGACAGGATTGACTACACCAACCTCCCCCAATATACCTCTTCACTTCAAGTCAAGTCAACTTTTATTGTCATTTCGACCATAACTGCTGGTACAGTGCATAGTAAAAATGAGACAATGTTTTTCAGGACCACGGTGTTACATGACGCAGTACAAAAAAACTAGACTGAACTACGTAATAAAAAAAAACACAGAGAAAGCTACACTAGACTACAGACCTACACTGGACTGCATAAAGTGCACAAAAAAGTGCAGGCATTACAATAAATAATAAACAGGACAGTAGGGCAAGGTGTTAGTCCAGGCTTCGCGTATTGAGGAGTCTGATAGCTTGGGGGAAGAAACTGTTACATAGTCTGGTCGTGAGAGCCCGAATGCTTTGGAGCCTTTTCCCAGACCGCAGGAGAGAGAAGAGATTGTATGAGGAGATGCATGGGGTCCTTCATAATGTTGTTTCCTTTGCAGATGCAGCGTGTAGTGTAAATGTCCGTGATGGCAGGAAGAGAGATCCCGATGATCTTCTCATCTGACCTCACTATCCGCTACAGGGTCTTGCGATCCGAGATGGTGCAATTTCCGAACCAGGCAGTGATGCAGTTGCTCAGGATGCTCTCAATACAACCCCTGTAGAATGTGATGAGGATGGGGGGTGGGAGATAGACTTTCCTCAGCCTTCGCAAAAAGTAGAGACACTGCTGGGCTTTCTTTGCTATGGAGCTGGTGTTGAGGGACCAGGTGAGATTCTCCGTCAGGTGAACACCAAGAAATTTGGTGCTCTTTACGATCTCTACGGAGGAGCCGTCGATGTTCAGCGGGGAGTGGTTGCTCTGTGCCCTCCTGAAGTCAACAACCATCTCTTTTGTTCACATTAAGAGACAGGTTGGGTTAATCCAGACACATCTGGTCCTATCCATATTTATCCAGTTGCAGCCAGAGAATCAACTGCAAGGATTTTTTTCTGCTCTGACATTTATCTCCAATGTCCTCCAAGGATTCTCATCCACCTAATATCCTTGGAAATATGATCTAAAAGGTAACTATTACTTTCATGTCACCTTTGCTCTGCACAACAGAACCAATTTTAGGACCAAATTTTCACTTTCCTTGTGATCACATGGCCTTTCAATTTACTGAACAATTTGCCATGTTTGAATTTATCAAATGCCTTGTCTTATCTGTCACAACTCAACCTTGTTGTCAACTCCCTTCATTATTCTATCAACTCTGACATGTCCAATAGCATTAGAGGATGAGGAAAAATCTCCTAGCTATTCCCTACAAAATTAGGAGGTTAAAGTCTCTGTGGCCCCTTTATTCTTTATTCCTGTCACCAGCAAGGCAGTTAGTAAAGTATGACCTTGAGAGGATCTTTGAACCATGTAACTGAACATTACAAAGTCCAACAGCTTTCAGCACTGCAACATTACCAGGCTCTGCTCTTGCCTTAGCTGCTGAAATTCTCTCCTTTGCCTCTTTAAAACTCGGCTTGACTTTCCTACATGTTCCTGACCAGTTTGCATTTTAACTTCTAATCCAAGACTCCTGTGCTCTTTGAGGTTTAAGTGGTATCTCTGTTATAACTCTCAACCTTATTTTAAATTACTTCACATCTCAGTCATCTCTACCTCTTATTCCCTCCAGGTCTACAACATGTATTCACATTCTCAAATTCTGCTAATGCAAATCACCAAGTTCACAGGCATTGCCGCTTCAGTCACCCAGATCCCAACCTCTAAAATACTTTCCAACATCTCAACTCCACTTTTCTCCATGAAGAAACCTATTAACACCTATCACTTAGACAAGTGCATCTAATGTATCCCAGACTCTTAAAAGTGGAGCAAATAGCAGCGAATCTGACCATTTAACAAATATCTAGCCAGAGGCATGCTGCCAAATGACTGGAAAACTGTTAATGTCGTACAGCTGTTAAAACATAAAAATGATAGAATGAGAAATCATAGCCTGTCAGGCCGACATCTGTGGAAAAAAAAATTATTGGAAGAAGTTTTTGGGTCAAATTGTTCCTAATGTGTCATATTTGACCTCAAAATAAACTTTGTACACATAAGTGTACCATAAGTAGAATGACTCAAACATCTTCTGATTTGGCCTGTGCCTGAGCTTACGACTGTTATTTTCCATAGCACCTTTGGCACATTATTTGGAAAAACACAAGTTCATCAAGTACAGTCAGCATAGACTTGAGAAAAAGTTATGTCTGAATTAAAAATAGTATTTTTTTTTAGAGGTTCACAGTGAGTGATGATTAGACCATAGGACCATAGGACCAAGGAAAGTGGTAAGATGAATTCAAAGTGGACTTAAGTGGTGGAGAGCAAACGGTAAAGCTCAGTGAGAGTTTTCACAAGAGGTAAGTGTAAAGGTATTAGGGTATTGCAACACCGTTTTCCTATGTGATTCAGATTAAATGCTGAACCATGATTAAAAGGGTATGATGATACCAACATTACGAGTGTGATAGACAATGAGGAACAGAGCTGTAGATTGCAGAAAGACAGTAATAGACAAGTAACAGAATAGATAAACAATCAGGTTTATAATCACTAACATAGGTCATGAAATTTGTTGTTAGTGGCGTCACAACATATGAAAATGACTAAGTTAAAATAAATAGCGCAAAAGAGGAATAGTGAGGAATGGTTCATGGTTAACTCATGAATCATTCAGAAATTGAAAAGGAGTGCAAATGGAATTCAGCTCTGGGAAGTGTGAGGCAAAATGTTTGGAAAAGGCAAGCAAGGCATTTGAATGCATAATAGAGTACAAACAGTAGAGGAACAGAGGGATTTGGATTGCACGCTCACAACTTTCTTAAGATAATAGGTCAGGTGGATGTGATAGTTAGGAAGCCATTAGTATCTGAAATATAGAATAAAAGAGCAAATGGAGTATAATGTGGGAGAGTTGAGAAGGTAAATGGTGTCCATTTGGTCAACAAAACTAAGAAAGCATGTTATCTTGCTGGTGAGAGATTTCAGAGTTTTGTGATGCCAAGGGACGGGGATGTCCTGCTACAGGAATAGGGAGTCATTGGAAAGGTAATAATGGTATTGTCCATTGGTTGAAAACCTGAATACAAAAGTAAGAATGTTATCCATAATGCAGGACATTGACAAGACAATATATCTGGAATATTAAGTATAGTTTTGGTTTTGTTATTTATGGAAAATACATTAATGCACTCAATACCTCCTTGTGAAACTGGATACTGGATTTCCTCACCTGCAGACCCATTTAGTTCGGATTGGCAATAACAATTCCTCTACGACCTCCATCAGCAGAGGTGCACCACAAGGTCATGTGCTTACCCTCTGCTCTACTTGCTTTACACTTATGATTATGTGGCTAAGCAGTGTTCCAATGCCACATTCCAGTTTGTTGATGACACTGCTGTTGTGGGCCAAATCAAAGTTGGTGATGAATCAGCATACTGCAGGGAGATTGAAATTCTGGCTGAGTGGTGTCATAATAACAACCTCTCACTCAATGTCAGCAAGACCAAGGAGCTGATTATAGACTTCAGGAGTGGAAAACCAGAGGTCCTCATTGGAGGATCTGAGATGGAGTGGGTTAGCAACTTTAAATTCCTGGGTGTTACTATTTCAGAAGACCTGTCCTGGACCCTGCAAGTATGTGCAATTGTGAAGAAAGCATGGCAGCCACTCAACTTGCTCAGGAGTTTGCGAAGATTCAACATGACATCTAAAATATTGACAAACTTCTGTAGGTATGTAGTGGAGATTGTATTGATTGGCTGCATCACAGCCTGGTATGGAAACACCAATGTCTTTGAACGGAAAACCCTACAGAAAGTGGTGGATTTGCCCCAGTCCATATGAGTAAGCCCTCCCAACCATTGAACATATCTACATAAAAAATGCTGCTGTCGGAAAGCAGCATCCAGCATCAGAGATCCCCACCATCCAAGTCATGCTCTCTTCTTGCTGCTGCAATCAGGTAGAAGAGCCTGAGGACTCTCACCACCAGGCCCAGAACTATCAGGCTCTTGAAAAAATGGAGATAACTACACTCATCTTCACTTGCCCCATCATTGCAATGTTCCTTCAACCAATAATCTCACTTTCAAGAAAACATTATATCATCATCTCATGTTGCTATTTAGTATTTATGATTGTATTTGCACAGTTTGTTGTCTTCTACACTCTGGTTGATTTTTCATTGATCCTGTTATAGTTACTATTCTGTAGATTTGCTGTGTATGCTCACAAGAAAATGAATCTCAGGGTTGAAATTGGTGGCATATGTGTACTTTAATAATAATTTACCTTGAAGTTTAAATTAGTTCTGAGAAGGTTTAATAGTGTAATGTTTAGAATCAGTATCAGAATCAGGTTTAATATCACAGGCATATGTCATGAAATTCGTTGTTTTTTGTGGCAACAGTACATTGCAATACATAATATTTTTATATATTAAAATAAATTAAATAAGCTGTGCACAAAAGAGAGCAAAGAAAAAGTGAGGTCGTATTCACGGGTCCAATGTCCATTCAGAAGTCTGACGGCAGAGGGGAAGAAGTTGTTCCTGAAGCAGGGTTTGAGGGTCAGCACAGCATTGTGGGCCGAAGGGCCTGTAATGTGCTGTACTATTCTATATAAAAAACAATGAGCATATATTTTCAGGCTCCTGTACCTCCTCCTTGATGATAGCAATGAAAAGAGAACATGTCCTGGATGATGGGGGTCTTAAATGATGGATGTCACTTTCTTCAGTTTGCAGGTGTACTCGATGCTGGGGAGGCTAGTGCCCATGATGGACATGGGTGAGTTTACAAATTTCTGTAGTTTTCTCTGATCCTTTAGAACAGGCAAGTTGCCTTTTAAGGAAAGGATGGGCTAATGAGAGGGGGCATGATAGCAACATACCCTATAAGACTTCATATGGTGAATGCGAAGGGATGTTTTTTTTCTCTTGTGAGAGAATTTAGAATTGGGGTTGTTGTTTAACAATAAAGACTTACTCATTTAGGACAGAGAAGAAGTGTTCTTTTTCTCTCAGAGGATTATGAATCTTTAAAATTCTCATAAAGGAGGTAATGCCAATCACCTGGTATTTTTAAGGCAGAAATAGATGGATGCACGACAAGCAGGAAAGTGAAGGGTTATTGCACATCCGCGAATAAAGAATTGAGATCAGTCATAATGTTATTAAATCAATCTGCAGGATTCAAGGGTCAAAAGGCCTACTCCTGCTCCTGATGCATACAAGTGTTTGTGCACAAGAGCACAATTCTGGTTATGACTCTTTAGGAATGATATACTAGCTGGATTCACCAGAATGTTACCATGGTTATAAGAAGGGGGTCACATAAAATGGAACATTGTTGATCAACTCAATGTTTAGGATTTTGAAAAGAATTGTTAGAGTAGATGGAAGAAAACATTTCTCAATGGATAAGGGTACAGAAAGCACAGGCCCATACATGAAAATCAGAGCCACACCTTTCAGGAGGGAAATTAAGAAACTTTTCCTAAAGCGAAGGGTGTTGGAAGTGATCAACTGTTTTGCACAGAAAGTCATTGATGCTAGCTCAGTAATTTTCAATCTGAATGCAATAGGATTTTTATTAAACCGGGAATACAAAGTGATGGTGAACTATTATGGGTGTAACCCTTACTGATATCAAGGACATTTTCAAGAGTTGGTGCCTCAAGGCGGCACACGTGGTGTTATTAAGGACACTCACCATGCAGGACCTGCCCTCTTCCCATTGGTACCATGAAGGAGGAAATACATGAACCTGAAGACTCATACGCATTGATTCATGAACAGCATCGTCCCCTCCGCCATCAGATTTCTGAACAGTCCATGAAACCCATGGACAGTACTTCACTATTCCTTTTTTCCCCACTATTTATGTAATTTATAGTAATTTTATATCTTTACACTGTACTTCTGCCACTACACAACAAATTTCATCATAAAGTCAGTGATAATATATCAGATTCTGAATTCTGATGGAGTTTTGACATGATTCAGATCAGTCTTGATCGTATTGAATTCATAGAAACAGCTACAAAGTTCAAAGTATATATACTGTGTGTCACTATATACCACCCTGAGATTCATTTTCTTGCAGGCATACACAGTGAATCCAAGAAACACAATCAAATCAGTGAAAACCCACCTGCAACAGGATGGACAAACAACCAGTGTGCAAAAGACAACAAACTGCAAATACAGAAAGAAAGAAATAATAATGATAAATAAATAAGCAATAAATATCAAGAAAATGATATAAAGAGTCCTTGAAAGTGAGTCCAGAGGTTATGGGAACAGTTTGGTGATGGGGCGAGTGAAGTTGAGTGAAGTGATCACCTCTGGCTCAAGAGCCTGATAACTGAGGGATAATAACTGTTGCTGGAACTAGTGGTGTGGGTCCTGAGGTTCCTGTTCCTCTAGCAGCAAAGTAGAGAGCATGACGTACAAAAAAGCTGGATGAACTCAGCAGGTCAGGCAGCATCCGTTGAAAGAAGCAGTCAACGTTTCAGGTCGAGACCCTTCGTCAGGACTAAAGAAGGTGGAGGGAGGGTGGAAAACCAATCAAGGGGTGGGGGAGGGGAAGCAGGGAGGGGATAGGCAGGAGAGGTGAAGAAGGAATCTAAGGGGAAAGCACTATGAGTAGTACAAGAAGGCAGAGTCATGAGAGGTGATAGGCAGCTAGAAGAGGAGACAGAGTGAAGGTGGGATAAGGGAAGGGAGAGGGAGGGAATTACTGGAAGCTGGAGAATTCGATGTTCATACCAAGGGGCTGGAGACTACCCAGATGGTATATGAGATGTTGTTCCTCCAACTGAAGTTTGACCTCATCATGGCAGTAGAGGAGGCCATGTATGGACATATCCGAATGGGAATGTGAGGGAGAGTTGAAGTGGGTAGCAACCGGGAGATCCTGTTTGTTGTGGCAGACGGAACAGAAATACTCGATGAAGCAGTCCCCCAATCTGCGTTGGGTCTCGCCAATGTAGAGGAGGCCACACCGGGAGCACCGGATGCAATAGATGACTCCAGCAGACTCACAAGTGAAGTGTTGCCTCACCTGGAAGGACTGTTTGGGGCCCTGAATGGTGGTAAGAGATGAGGTGTAGGGACAGGTGTAGAACTTACGCTTGCAGGGATAAGTGCCAGGTGGGAGATCTGTGGGGAGGGACCTGCGGACCAGGCAGTCGCGGAGGGAACGATCCCTGCGAAAAGCAGAGAGGGGTAGAGAGGGAAAGATATCCTTAGTAGTGGGGTGGTACATGGCCTCCTCTACTGCCATGATGAGGCCAAACTTCAGTTGGAGGAACAACATCTCATATACCGTCTAGGTAGTCTCCAGCCCCTTGGTATGAACATCGAATTCTCCAACTTCCGGTAATTCCCTCCTTCTCCCTTCCCCCATCCCACCTTCACTCTGTCTCCTCTTCTAGCTGCCTATCACCTCTCATGACTCTGCCTTCTTCTACTACCCATAGTGCTTTCCCCTTAGATTCCTTCTTCACCTCTCCTGCCTATATCCCTCCCTGCTTCCCCTCCCCCACCCCTTGATTGGTTTTCCACCCTCCCCCTTCTTTATAGGGCCCCTGCCCCTCCTTCTTTAGTCCTGACGAAGGGTCTCGACCCGAAACGTTGACTGCTTCTTTCAACGGATGCTGCCCGACCTGCTGAGTTCATCCAGCTTGTTTGTACGCCTTGATTTGACCACAGCATCAGCAGTGTACTTTGTGTTTAAGAAGAGAGCGTGGCCTGGATGGCGGGATTCCTTGATGATGGATGTTGCTTTCCTGCAACAGCTCTCCGTGTAAATGTGCTCAGCGGTGAGGAGGAATTTCCTCAGGATGGACTGGGCCGCATCCACTACTTTTTATAGGACTTTCCATTGAAGGGCATTGGTGTTTCCATACTGGGCCGTGATGCCAATATACTTTTCACCATCCACCTTTCAAAGTTTGTCAGAGTTTTAGATGTCATGCCGAATCTTCGCAAACTTCTAAGGAAGTTGAGGCACTGCTGTGCTTTTACTGCAATGGCACTTATGTGCTGGACTAATGGCAGATCCTCTGAAATGATATCTCCAAGGAATTTAAAATTGTTGACCCTCTCTACCTTTGATCCCCGATGAGGACTGGCTCATGGACCTCTGGTCTCCTCCTCCTGAAGTCAATAATCAGCTCCTTGGTATTGCTGACATTGAGTCAGAGGTTGTTTTGGCATCACTCAGACAGATTTTCAATCTCCCACTGACATGCTAATTTGTCACCATTTTTATTTCATCAGTGCTGTTACCAGCAAACTTAAATATGGTATTGGATCTGTGCTTAGCCTCACAATCATAAGTATAAATTGAGTAAAGCAGGGGCTAAAGCACACTGCCTTGTGGTGCCCCTTTGCTGATGGAGATTTTGTAGGAGAATTTTTTGCCTATCTGCATTGACTTGGATCTGCAATGAATATATCAAGGATCCAATTGCACAAGGAGATATTGAGGCAAAGGTCTTGAAGCTTATTGATTTGATTCGAGGGGATGATAGTATTGAATGCCGAGCTGTAGTCAATAAACAGCATCCTGATGTACGTCTCTTTGTTGTCCAAATGTTCCAGGGTTGAGTGAAGAGCCAATGCAATTGCATCTGCTGTGGATCTGTTGTGACGGTAGGCAGAGGGTGCTAGAATGATCCAGTTCTTTTGAATACAGGACACTCCTGATAGAGTGAAACTTGTGCTTTTAATTACATTTTGCATGGCATTTTTCTACTGTTTTCTCCATATTATCTGTTCTCAGAATGTGAGCAACAGAAGGAAGACCCATATTTATTGTGTGGTCTGTTTTGGCTTGTGATTGTGAGAGTACAATTAACCTTGAACTGCTCATTCTGCTACATTGTCATACTCACTGCACAACTGCAAACTGCAGATGTATTTAATTTCAAGTTAAATTAATATTGATATTGTTTTAATTGCTGCAAAACTCCAACCTCCAAACCCATTTCTGAGCTTTACTTCAAACATACTATTTGAAAAATTAAGAATTTGTCAGCTTGGTGACTCAGATCACCTCTGAAGCATTCTTTAAATCACACTGGGAAAAGAAACAACTTTAGCAAGTCATTCTGATGAGTCTTAACATTTCTACACCTAATAGATATGCAAACGTACCTTTGCTTGGATATCAAAAAGATTCCAATCAATAAAACCGAGGATAAAAATACAAGTGGTAGAATAACATTCTGCATTCCATCATTGTTGGCTCGTGTCACTGCTCCTGAAAGGAAAAAAAAGGATTTCTGATGTCATTTTTTAAACTGTTACAGAAAGGTCTATACAACTGCACTCATATCATAGCATGAGTAATATAATGGGTTGTAATTATTAAATAAAAATCAGTGTTAATTTTTTTCTAATGTTTGGCTGGGTGAGTGCTATCTTGCACTTCACAGCTTAAAGCTTGCAGTTCAGTCTTAGGTGTGCATTGAAAGTAAACTGAAAGCTGAAGAAGGCAGCTGAGTGCACCAGCTAACATCAGTGTTCATTATTAATGATCAGCTTCTGTTTCTAGTTTCTGATCCTATGACCAAATAAGGAAAAAGCTGTGTTGTGGTGTGACACAGTGCCAAATTGAAAGTCCCACACAAGCAATGTGAGGTATCCATGAACATTACCTCGCTATTTCTCTTTTGCACTATTTAATTTTTATTGTAATTGACGGTAATTTCATGTCTTTCTGCCATGAAAGAACTTCCATTCCATTTGTCAGTGATAACAAACCTTATTCAGAAGGTTGTTGAGTTCTGTTCAAGTCACAGTAAACCAGTGACTTCAGAAGAAAAAAATACGATCGTTTTAGAAAGACCTCGTATTATTACTGAATAGAGGAGTTACATCAGTTTGAGCAACATTTGAAGAACATTAGCAACCAATGCAAAGCTATAGACTACATAATACCATGCCATGAATCACAAGGGCACATCATATTGTCACAAAAAGGAATATACATTCACAGGATGAATCATGTCACTAATGTCACATACTTTTCTCTCCTCTGCCTAAGACATGAATGGCTTCCAGGGATTGCATCTAATTACAACCCTGGGCATTCTGAGGCTGGATGTCTCCCATAAAGTCCCCATTAGGACCTCCTGCCTTTCAAATGTAGCTGATATGCAGCCTAATCCCTTTGGAACTGGTGTGGTCCTGGCTGTCCATTAAAATCACTTGCATCAACTGTGTGACTCAGCCACAAAGACTACTTCTGTGGGCTTGTTTCCAGCCTGCAACTCAGAATCATATTCTAAACAAGCTTCTCTATATCTTTCAGTGCTATCTTCACACCTGATGGGCTGCTTAGTCCTGGACAAAGATGAGCTTTGTGAGTGTTGTTATCACAATGCATGTCTAAATAAGTGGAGAGTTTCCATCACATTCACATCATCCTTCCCAGATGGTGGGCAGGCTTTGGGGTATGAGCAGGTGAGACCCTAAGACCATAAGACATACAGTGGGAGCAGAATTAGGCTAGTTGGACCATCAAGTCTACTCTGCCGTTCAATCAAGTTTGATTTTTTCCCCTCTCAACCCCATTCTCCTGCCTTTCACCCCACAACCTCGAACATGCTTACTAATCAAAAATCATGGTGGCAAATGCAATGTTGGCATTTATTTCAAGGGGAATAGAATATAAAAACAAGGAGGTAATGTTGAGGCTTTATAAGTCACTAGTCAGACTGCACTTGGAGTACTGTCAACAGTTTTGGGCCCCATATTTCAGAAAGGATGTGTTGTCATTGGAGAGTCCAGAGGTGGTTTACGAGGATGTTTCTGGGAATGAAGGGGTTAACTTATGAGGAGCGTTTGGCAGCTTTGGGTCTGTACTCACTGGAATTTAGAAAAGTGCAGGGGGATCTCATTGAAACCTACTAAATGTTGAAAGGGCTAGATAAGATGGATGTGCAGAGGATGTTTCCTGTGGTTGGGGTATCCAGAACTGGAGGGCACAGCCTCAAAATTGAGGGGTGACCATATAGAACAGAGGTAAGGAGGAGTTATTTTAGCCAGAGTAGTGAATCTATGGAATGCTCTGCCACAGACTGCAGTGGAGGCCAAGTCTATGGGTATATTTAAAGCAGAAGTTGATAGATTCCTGATTGATATGGGGAGAAGGCAGATGCATGGGGTTGAGTGGGAACCCGGATCAGCCATGACAGAATGGTGGTGCAGATTCAATTGGATGAATGGCCTAATCTGCTCCTATGTCTTATGGTCTAACCCTATCCAACTCCACTTTAAATATATCCAATGACTTGGCCTCCACAACTATTTGTGGCAATGAATTTCACAGAATCATCACATTCTGGTGAAAGAAATCCCTCCCCATCCCTGTTCTAAAGGGACATCTTTCCATTCTGAGGCTGTGCCCTCTGGTCCTAGACTCTCACACTATTGGAAACATCTTCTCCACATCTCAGTTTTGATCACCTCACTACAGGAAGGATGTGGACACTATAGAGAGAGTGAAGAGGAGATTTACAAGGATGTTGCCTGGAAAGGAGGGGGTACTTTATGACAATAGGTTGAGTGCACTTGGCCTTTTCTCCTTGGAGCAAAGGGGGATGAGTGGTGACCTGATAGAGGTGTATAAGATGTTAAGGGGCATTGATCGTGTGGATAGCCAGAGGCTTTTTCCCAGGGCTGAAAAGGCTAACATGAGGAGGCATAGTTTTAAGGTGCTTGGTACAAGGTACCAAGTGGATGTCAGGGATAAGTTTTTCACACAGAGTGGTGGGTGCGTGGAATGCACTGCCAGTGATGGTGGTGGAGGCGGATACAACAGGGTCTTCTAAGAGAATCTTAGATATGCACATAGACCTTAGAAAAATAGAGGTTTATGTGCTAGAGAAACTCTAGGCAGTTTCTATAGATTACATGGTCAGCACAACATTGTGGGCCAAAGGGCCTGTAATATGCTGTTAATTTCTATGTTCTATGTTCACTCTATCCAGGCCTTTGAACATTCAGTAGGCTTCAATGAGAACCCAACCCTTGCACATTATTCTAAGCACCAGTGAGTACAGGCCCAGAGCTGTCAAATGTTTCTCATAGCTTAATCCTTTCACTCCCAGGATCATTCTCATAACCTCCTCTGGACCTTCTCCAATGCCTTTCTTAGATACGAGGCCAAATCTGCTCACAACTTTTGCACAAGATACTCAGACTCTGTTGCTCTGGTAGCTACAGTATTTAACCGGGCAGTCTAACTCCATTTCTGGTTAAAGCAAGGCTAAGCAATGGAAATGCTATTGAATATTAGGGATAGCTGCTTGGACTCTCTGTTTTAAGAAATGATTGTTTGTTACTTTTGCGTCATCAGTCATATCTCGCTTTTACCAGGTCCTGCCTGAAATGTTGTCTGGATCTTGCAGCATGCAGCAGTGGCATACATTAAAATGTTTGCTTCTGTGCACCAAGACCTAGACAACATTCAGGCAATGTTTTATGATGATGATGCAGTCATGAATTGATATTGGTCCTTAATGTCAAAATCTTGGGTGAAGAAAGCAACGAAGAAATAAACCTTCAGCCCAAAGGTGGAATATAGAAGAGTTGTTGGAAGGGATAGGGGGAAAATCAGAAAATAATTTCTCTGTCCCTAGTACTATGTTGCAGTTGGGCACCATTTGTCATTGGCAACTCTGGAAATATTCTAAACAAGCATGGTTAAATAAAACCACACTTAAATAAACTCCGAAATCTTACTGAATCCTGTCAAGTTTGACTTCAGAATTACATGGATTAGATCTCCATGACAGGCATCCAGTCTCAAACTCTGTTGATGTACTTTGGGTAGCAGTTGAAAATACCCTCAGAGGCCACTTTATTAGGTACACCAGTACATCTGCTTGCTAATGCAAATTTCTAATCAGCCAATCATGTAGCTTCTTGGCTTCTGTTTGGCCTTTATATGGTAAAGGAATCCATTGGAATAAATTTGTATTATTTGGACAATGTTTTGAGTACTCATATGTTCCATCATCACCTTCTCCTCCTATGCAAGTATGTGTTACCAATTAAAATACTCAGCACTAAAAATATAATACCTTCATTTTTAATCTTCATATAAAGGCTGCTTGGTTGTCCTTCCTTTTCAGAGAAAATTGGATATATCGTCAGTTGGTACTGAACAGATGGATAAAAATGGTCTGTAAAGATAAAATATTGCAATGGTAAGCTTAAAGCGGTGCTGATACACAACAGTTATAGTGTCATAGAACTATAGAGAACTAGAGCACAGAAACAGGCCCTTCAGTCCATCTAGTCTCTGCCAACCTGTTCTACTGCCTAGTCCCATCTACCAGCACTCAGACCATAGTGAAAATCTAGAACCAGTAGTCACTGTTGAATAAAAGAAATCACTCAAGCATGAGGTGAAAGCATTTCTTCTCAGATAGTAGCAAGTTTGCAGGTGGAAATTTTAATATTTTTACACAGAGGTAAACAGATACTTGACAAGAAATGAGGGACATGTAGGTACAAAGGAATTCAGAGTTGTAATTCAAATTAGATCAGACATTTTGTTATTAAATGATGGCGAGGCATGAGACGCTGAGTTGCTAACTCTAGATCCTAGTTCACATTTGAATGCCCCCTTACAGCTGTTATCTTGCCTTTTAGATAGAGGTCACAGGTCCAGGAGGTACTGTTGGGGAGTCTGTGAATTTTCTGCAAGGACATGTTTCTGATAGCTGGTACATTCCATATCATCTGTAAAATAATGTTTATGTAAGTAATGTGATAGATGAAGAGAATTTGGACGCCAGTCAACTAGGCTCCATTTTTCTAATAGTGTCAAGTTTCTTTCCGAGTGTCAAAGAAACCAAACTCATCAAAGCGAGAGCACTGTATTCCTGTTGCAAGGTTGTACCATATAGATAGTAGAAAATCCTTGGTGGCATAATAGGGACTTGGGAATTGAGTCAGTTGGTACAGAGTTCTCAGCCTCTGACCTCCTCTTGGAAATAATGCTGTGTGTGCCTGGTCCAGTTACATTTCTAGTCAATACTGATTCCCAAGAATTCATTTAGGGGAAATTTGAGGAGGACAATGTCATTCAATGTCACGGTGAAGTTTGTGATTTTTTTGGATTTGTTGGAGATAGTTATTCTTGGCTGCTGTTTGGCCTTTTTTTAAATGACATCCAAGGTATTTAACATCAATTAGAATCTTTGAGCATAAAGTAAACTCTGCTCAAGTTGAAAATCTGGTTCTTCCAGATGTAGACACCTCCGCAAACATAATTGCAAATAATAACCAGATTCGTGTTAAATTAGGAATAAGATTGAGGGTAATGGCACAGGTGCTGTCCTGAATTTGAACACAACCTGCCAAGAATGCTCGTCATGCAAACAGCAGAGTTTGTATTTAGAAGAAGCCTTTTACCTTCTCAGAAGCTCTTCACAGCCAATTAATTTTTCCTCACCTAAATGTACTAATGATAGGTAACAGGATAGCTAAATACCATTACAATAACTCCAAGAAGCATCCGTTGATTTCAGTCTAGATTGTCATGGGGTTAATATGAAAGAAACCATTGCTCTTCTTTAAATAGTGCCATGAATTTTTTGGTAAAAGGCTTCTTCCAATTATAAAGTTTGCTTTTTGTATGATGTACAAAGCAGTGATTACAGAGAGCTTACTCTTTCTAGACATTTTTAATATGTGCAATACTTTTTTTTCTCCTTTGGGCTGGACACTTTTATCACAGGAGGCAAAAGAAACTCAGACAACCCCCGTTCACAGACATGTTTCTGGTATACGATGTAAAGTTGTGCATAACATGAACACATAGCCTCAGTTTTGATGAAAGCAATAACTATAGAGAAAAGGGAAGCAGGGAAAGAGGGGGAGAGAGGGAGAGGGAGAGAGAGAGAGAGGAATATATATATATATATATATATATATATATATATATATATATATATATAACAGACCCCTCTAGCCCAACGAGCCCATGCTGCCCAATTAGTTCCACGTGAGCAATTAACCTACTAACTGGTGTGTCTTTCGAATGTGGGAGGAAACCAGAGCACCTGGAGGATATCCACAAAGTCACAGAGAGAATGTTCAGAAGACTTACAGGCAGTGGTGGAATTGACCCGAGTCGCTGGTGCTCAATAGCATCACTTTCGGTTAATAATAATAATAATAATAATAATAATAATAATAATAATAATAATAATAATAATAATAAATTAATAGAAAAAATGTGGATAACATGTAAGGCAAGCTGCTATATTGTTACCACTCATTTTAGACTACCACTAAAATCCCTCTCCCTCGATTCTTCCCTTTTCTCTATAGCTATTGCTTTCACCGAAATGTTAACATCAAAACTGAGGCTATGTGTTTAGGTTATGAACAGCTTTATATACTAGAAACATGTCAGTGAACAAGAACAGTCTGAGTTTCTTTTGCCTCCTATAATCAAAGTGCCAAGCCCATGGGAGAAAAAAAAAGTAATGCACATAATAAAAATGTCTAGAAAGAGTAAGTTCGCTATAATCACTGCTTTGGATCCATAGATATGTGTTGCCTATAGCAAAGAAGGCTTCTTGTATACAACAGCTTTAAGTTTGTTTATATTGTTATTTCATGAACCATTTGGGCTCCTGGTACTTTAAAAATCTCACAGAGGACTACTTTATCAACTTCCGCTGCTTGTTTATAAATTGTTGCTCTTCAGTTCACTAATGTGGGAGATCCAGATTTAGCCAAGTTAACACTAACTGACACACACACACACACACAAAAGCAGTATATATTAAGATGCATATTAGACTTTTTGGTTCATTTTGAATCAGTAACATAATGATAGATGATCCTCACTGTCAAACAAAGAATAAAGAATTACTGTTGGCAGTAGAATAATATTATGTCACTCTTGACATTCATAAATAAGCATTTACGTTTTGCTTTGTATGAAATCAAAATACTGCTATATCACTCTTTCAGATTATCAACAATAACTTCACACTTCCATTTATCCCTACATTCATAATCAAAGTGTTTGATGCTTATTGTGACTGTTTCCACTGATATGACAGCATCTAATGACAATTCCTTTTTAATTAAATCTCCTGCCGAGTTGTGATTCCTGTCAAAACCACTATCCATCTATGTAGCCTCGAACACCAAATTCTACTAACCTTTCTCCCAACTTTTCTGTTGCCCAATTCTTTTATCGAGCTTTATCTTTTGCCCATTTGTCCTTTAAAACCTTTCTGTTAGCTATGAGTAATACCCTTATAATTTCTTCCTTATCAAGTCATTCTCCTGTACTTGTTACCTCAGCTTCTGCAAAATGACGCATCTCTAATGATTTCAAACCAACCATAAGCTTTCCTAGATCAGTCCACCAATTAGCTTGCCATCCTGTTGTTACCTGACCTCAGATAAAATTTGATCTCCGTCTCTTCAATATAGTTCTCACTTATTGAATTGGCAGTCTTTTACTTCCCCATCATTCTTATTTTCTTCTTCCATATCAACTTTGTATCCAGGAACAAATAGTTCTGCCCAAGATCCAAAATTCCCATTTCACTCACTTTTGATGCTAAGCTTACAATGGGACCTTAGCATGACCCTGCATGAGGGAAGGATAAGAGGGTGGCTGAGGAAACATCAGAGAACATAGAATGCCCTGATTAAGATTTCTACTGCTATTCAGTGAGGTATTTTATTTTATCAGTTTCTGTAAATGCAGTGTGTCCTGCAGGTAAGAGTAGCTTGGCTTCAGCTGAAGGTAAGGAGCCATGTTGTCCAATTTAGGAATGTTGTGTCAGCCAATCAGAAGTGGGATGGCATGGAACATTCTCAAGAGCTTGGTGGGAAGACAGTTCTGAAGGACAGTAGTCTGCTTTTGGGTCTTTCAGAGGGAGCAGCAGAGCAGGGCACAAACGTATTAAGGAACTGAAGCTGCAGCTCAATGACCTTCAACTGAGACTGGAGAATGAGGAGGTGATAGATAAGAGCTACAGGGAGATAGTCACCCCTAGGTCGCAGGAGGCAGGTAACTGGGTGACTGTCAGGAGAAGGAAAGGAAATGGGCAGCCAGTGCAGAGTTCCCCTGTGGCTGTTCCCCTCAATAATAAGTATACCACTTTGAACACTATTGAGGAGGACGAACTACAAGGAGGGAGCCGCAGCAGCTGGATCTCTGGCACTGAGTCTGGTGTTGTGGCTCAGAAGAGAAGAGAGGTGAAGAGGACTGCAGTGGTGATAGGAGATTCCATAGTCAGAGGAACACAGATAAGATTCTGCATTAGAGTTACCCGGATGGTATGTTGCCACTGAGGTGCCAGGGTGAGGAGAGCTGTGGAGGTCCTGAAGGGAGATTTTAGGTAGCTAGGTAGTGTCATAGAGTCCTGGAGAAGTACAGCAGAAAACAGGCACTTCAGCCCATCTAGTCAATGAGAAACCATTTAAACTGCTTACTCCCATCAACTTGCAGCTGGATCATACCCCTCCATACCCCTAATATCCATGTATCTACCTCTTAAATGTTGAAATCGAGCTCCTATCCACCACTTGTGCTGGCAGATCATTCCACACTCTCATGACCCTCTGAGTAAAGAAGTTTCCCGTCATGTTCCCCTTTTAACTTCTCATCTTTCACCCTGTTCCATGATCTCTGGTTCAGATTTATGGGAACTGGGATCTCTTCTGGGGAAGGTACAACATGTACAAAAGGAATGGGTTACACCTGAACTTGAGGGGGACCAATATCCTTGTGGGCAAGTTTGCTTGAGCAGTTCGAGAGGGTTTAAACTAATCTGGCAGGGGATAGGAGCCAGAGAGATAGGGCTGAGGATGATGTAGCTGGTTTACAAACAGAGGCAGTATGTAGTGAGATTGCTAGCAATGAGAGGCGGTTGATAGGGCAAAATGGAATTCAACAGGATGAGTTGTAATGTAAAAAGAGAACAAAATCAAAAAAGGTGAATACAGGACTGAAGGTGTTATATTTGAATGCACACAGTATATGGAATAAGGTAGATGAACTCATAGCACTGTTACAGATTGGCACATATGACATTTTGGGCATCACTGAGTCATGGCTGAAAGAATATTATAGCTGGGAATTTAACGTCCAAGATTACACATTGTATAGAAAGGTCAGGCAGGTAGACAGAGGGGTGGTGTGGTTCTGTGGTTAAAGATAAAATCAAATCATTAGAAAGAGGTGACATAGTGTCAAAAGGTGTTGGATCGTTGTGGGTAGAGATAAGGAACTGCAAGCATTTAAAGACCCTGATACAGTGTGTTAAAAAGTATTCACCTCCCCCCTCTTTGAAAGTTTTCATGTTTTATTGTTTTACAACATTGAATCACAGTGGATTTCATTTGGCTTTTTTAACACTGATCAACAGAAAAGACTCTTCTGTGTCAAAGTGAAAACAAATTTCTACAAAATGGTCTAAATTTATTACAATTATTAAACACAAAATAATTGATTGCATAATTACTCATCCCCTTCAAGTTAGTACTTGGTAGATGCACCTTTGGCAGCAATTACAGCCTTGAGTCTGTGTGGATAGGTCTCCATCAGCTTTGCACATCTGGACACTGCAATTTTTTCCCCTTCTTTACAAAACTGCTCCAGCTCCGTCAGAATCCATGATCATTACTGAACAAGTCCAACCACAAATTCTCAATTGGGTTGTGGTCTGGAGTCTGACTTGACCACTCCAGGACATTAACATTGTTGTTTTTAAGCCATTCCCATGTAGCTTTGGCTTTACACGTACGGTCAATGTCCTGCTGGAAAACAATTCTTCTCTCAAGTCACAGGTCTCTTGCAGGCTGCATCAGGTTTTCCTCCAGGATTTCCCTGTATTTTGCCCTCTACCTTCACAAGCCTTCCTGGGCCTGCTGTAGTGAAGCAACCCCACAGAATGATGCAGCCACCACCATGCTTCACGGTAGGGGTTGTGTGTTTTTGATGATGTGCAGGGTTTGGTTTATGCCAAACATAGCATTTAGTCTGATGGCCAGAAAGCTCAATTTTGGTTTCATATTCTTCCATATGAATTCAGAGTGTCCCACATGCCTTCTGACAAACTCTAGCTGAGATGTCATGTGAGTTTTTTCAACAGTGGCTTTCTCTTTGCCACTCTCCCATAAAGCTGTGACTTGTGAAACACTCGGGCTACAGATGTGGTATGCGCAGTCTCTCCTATCTCAGCCACTGAAGCCAGAGCTGTCACAGGTCTCCTGGTGGCCTCCCTCACAGTCCCCTTCCTGCATGGTCACTCAGTTTTTGAGGACAGACTGCTGTAGGCAGATTTACAGCTGTGGCATATTCTTTCCATTTCTTGATAATTGACTTAATTGTACTCCAAGGGATATTCAGTGACTTGGGCATTTCTTTATATCCATTGATTGTGCTTTTCAATAGCCTTTTCATGGAGTCGTATGTAGTGTTCTTTTGTCTTCATTGTGTAGTTTTTGCCAGGATACTGACTCACCAGCAGTTGGACCTTCCAGATACAGGTGAATTTTTACTACAATCAATTCAAATGCCCTGACTGCACACAGGTCTCCAAAAGCAGATCTCCATTTAACTAATTTTGTGACTTCTAAAGCCAATTGGTTGCACTAGTGATGAGTTGGTGTGTCATATTAAAGGGAGTGAATACTTATGCAATTAATTATTTTGAGTTTTATGCTTATATTTGGATCACTTTATAGAGATCTGCTTTCAATGACACAAAAGAGTCTTTTCCTGTTGACCAGGGTCAAAAAAGCCAAATTAAATCCACTGTGATTCAATGTTGTAAAATAATAAAGCATGAAAACTTCTGGGGCAGAAGTGGGGTGAACACTTTTTATAGGCTGTGTACACATCCCAAAGAATAAAGAGGCAGGATGATGCAACCGTGGCTAACAAGAGAAGTGAAGCCAATGTAAAAGCCAAAGAGAGGGCAAATAATAGAGCAAATATCAGAGGGGAGAGGATTGGGAAGCTTTTAAAAACCAACAGAAGGCAACCAAAAAAACAATCATAAATCATAAAGAATGAAACTATGGAATACGATGGAATAGCCAGTAATATTAAAGAGGATACCAGAAGTTTTTCAGATGTGTAAAGTATAAAAGAGAGGCGAGACTAGATATCAGACTGCTGGACAATGATGCTGACGAGATAGTAATTGGAGACAAGGAAATGGTGGATGAACTGAATAAATATTTTTCAGATGGACTTCGACAGTTTAGGAGAACGTGCAAAGAAATGGCAGATGGAATACTGTTTCAGGAAGTGTATGGTCATGCACCTTGATAGAAGAAATAGAAGCATAGACTATTTTTTACATGGAGAGATAATTCAAAAATCTTAGGTACAAAGTTACTTGGGAGTCCTCATGCAGGATTCTTTAAAGGTTAATTTGCAGGCTCAGTCGGTGGTGAGGAAGGCAAATGTGATGTTAGCATTTGTTTTGAGGGAACTAGAATATAAAGCAAGGATGTAATGTTGAGGCTTTATAAAGTACTGGTGAGGCCTCACGTGGAGTACTTTGAACAGTTTTGGGCCCCTAATCTAAGAAAGGAGGTGATAACATTGGAGAGGATTCAAAGGAGGTTCAGGACAATTATTCCAGGATTGAAAGGCTTGTCGTAGAAGGAGTGTTTGATGGCTCTGGACCTCTACTCACTGGAATTGGGAAGAATGAAGGGTGACCTCATTGAAATCTATTGAATGTTGAATGGCCTCAGTAACGTGGATGTGGAGAGGATGTTTCCTATGGTGGGAGAGACTAAACCAGAGGACACAGTCTCAGAATAGAGGGGAGAAATTTCTTTAGTCAGAGAGTGGTGAATCTGTGGAACTTGTTGCCACAGACACGTGTAGGGGACTAAGCCAGAGGCAGAGGTTGATATATTCTTGATTAGTCAGGTCATGAAGGGTTACAGGGAAAAGGTAGGAAATTCGGGCTGAGAGGGAAAGTGGACCTGCCATGATGAAATGGCGTAGCAGACTTGATGGGCTAAGTGGCCTAATTCTGTTCCCATATCTTATAGTCTTATTTTTTGAACAGAAAACAATGAAGTTCTGGAAGTTCCTGCTGAAAAGGGAGGGGCTGCAAGCCATCAGTATACTGTATGAAAAATGTATTTGGACGAGAACTCAAAATGCTGAACTCTGTGGGACTGTAGATCAAGAACTGAGAAAGGAATTTAATCCAAACTGTTCCTTTTTTTAGCTGTTTTGAAACTCATGGTCCAACTACCCTGCTCCTGTGTTATAAACTTCAATGATTCTATGAACTGCGGGTGATCCCCAGACCACAACAGCATGAAGCAAATTTGCATTTTAGGCCCTTCACAGGTTTTGAATGACTGACTTATGGACATATTTACATACAACTGAGCCTTCATAGATGTTACTAAATTCAAATGAGACCCAGTCTTGGAAAAAAAAAGCTATTGACATGGAACCTCTCCACATTAATCACACACCATTGTCTTTTGAGAACACAGGCTGAAGCCCATGAAAACCAACCACTGAGCATGGGACATCCTGATTCTGTACTATTCATTATATCTAGGCAGTACAAGACAATTCATGCTCATGTTATCAACCCTCATTAACACTGCTGTTTGCAACACAACACTGCAATGGTTACTGCATTGAGAGAGTTTGTGTATTTTTCAACTTATGTATATCTGTGACAATTGAACCAATTTGTAACCTGAGGACAGCCTGTATTTATATTCAATATTAGGCCTAATTGTCCTTCAAGTAGAATATCTAGCTAAACTTGTGACCATTCCATTACCACTAGCCGTATAGAACCGTACAAAAGCAAAATTCCTGGACATTCATACTATACCTTTATTGTAATCAAAATACTGTGTGTACAGTGAAAACTGCTTAGTTATTTATACCCTGTGGAAAAGGGTCCATCCTTTCTGATAAGGCACATATTTGGAAGTCTTGCAACATAATAATTCCCAGTTTTAAATTACGTAACTAAACCTACCATGAATGTAGATGCTTGTGAGGTTCTCAGAAGCCCTTATCCACTTTAAGTTCTTCACATCGTTATTTGTCAGGCTTTTCCATTCTATCACAAAAGATGTTGGCTGGCAATTAAGAGGAAGCACTCTCCAAGAAACAGCTACACAACTGTTGTTTATTACGGAGGCATGAAGTGAATGAAGAACAGTCTCTGCTGTGATTAAAAATAAGTACTTTAAATTAAATATGGGAATATTAATGAATACAAAGCTTTCATTACACATTTGAGCATTCCAATTAACAAATCCATTCATAACTTCCTTGTAATCTAATTTTGCACATAATTTTTGTTATGTTCTGCAAACAAAACCAAGAAGCACAGAGTGGACTGCAGTATATTGAACCAACCTTTGCTGTTGTCCTTTGACAAGATTAATTTAAAATTCCTTCTAGAAGAACCAATAGAATTGATAGCAATCACAGAGACACTTTTAATTTCATTCGTCAGAGGAAAGCTGTAACTTGTAACATCTCCGACACGTTTCAGCCACGTAATGTTTTCTTTTGATTGATATTTCAATGTATAATCCTTCACAGTGCACAAGGCTTCACTTTTTGTCAGAGGCTATATTGAAGAGAAAAAAAAATCTCATTTTGTTACTATAATGACTTCAGATTCATATTCTATTGATTTTCTTTGTAAATACAATTGCAATACCAATTAAGTTGGGCAGAATATCACTTAAATCTAACAAGATGATTCATTCATGGAAATTAATCAAATCTACATTTTACAAAGCATCATCATTTACCCAGCTGTGATAAATTAGAACATAGAACAGGTCAACACATGAACAAGTACTTCAACCAACAATGTGCTTTCTTGACCAAAGAGTTAGCATTGAGGGGCCAGGTGAGATCGTCCATCATATACACTCCCAGAAACCTGGTGCTCCTAACTCTCTACATGGACGAGCCATTTATGTGCAGTAAGAACAGATCAGCCTGTACCTTCCTAAAGTCCACAATCATCCCCTTAGCCTTGTCCACACTGAGACTCTTGTTGTGCTCGGACCACTCTACCTCCTCCCTGTACACTGTCTTATTGTCATTGTTGATGAGGCCAACCACTGCTGTGCCATCAGCAAACCTGATTACTCAGTTTGAACTGGGTCATCAGTGCAGTCACGCATCAGTAGCGGGCTGAGCCTGCAGCCATGACGGGTGCCTGTGCTCAGCATGATGGGGCTACAGACGTTGCTGCCAACGTGGGCTGGCTGTGGTGTTCCTGTCAAGTAGTCCAAGATCCAGTTACGGAGAAAGGTAATGAGACCCGATCAGTACAATTTATCCGCCAGCCTCTGAAGAATGATCGTATCAAACACTGAGCAGAAATCGATTAACGGCACTCTGGCGTATGAGGCACCATTTTCCAGGTGGGACAGGCTTGAGTGGAGAGCAGAGGCTGAGGCATCATCCGTGGGCTGATTTGAGTGATAAATGAGATGTAAACTGGAAAGGACTGGAATTATTCTCCACAACTTCCGCTGTCTTCAATGGGATTCTACCACCAAGTACACCTTTTCCTCTTCCCCAGCCCAAAATCACTCTCCACTTTCTACAGGGTGATTGCCTTGTCTATACATCCCTCTCCACTGATCTCCCTGCAGGCAGAAGTTGTTCCACACCTGCCCATTCACCTCCTCCCTCACATCCATTTAGGGGTCCAAACAGTCCTTCCAGGTGAAACAACACTGCAAATGTGAGTCTGTGGGGGTCATCTACTGTATCCAGCATTCCCAACGTAGCCTTCTCTGCAATGGTGAGACCCAGCGTACATCGGGGAACCGCTATGTTGAACACCTTCACTCCATCTGCAACAGGCTGGATTTCCCAGTAGCCAACCATTTTAATACCCCTCCTCATTCCCATTCTGACATATCAGTCTATGACCTCCACTATTGCCAGGGTTAGCCCACTCTTAGGTTGGAAGAATAAATTCCATCTAGGTAGCCTCCAACCTGATGGCATGAATATTTATTTCTCAAACTTCCAATGATTTCTCTAACTTCCATTAATTTCTCCCCTCCCCTTTTCTCTTTTTCCATTCCCCATTCTGGATCCCCTCTTACCCTTTCTCTACTCCTCATCTGTCTATCACCTACCTCTGGCCCCTCCTCCTTTTCTTTCTCCCACGAGACACTGTCCTCTCCCATCAGATTTCTTTAGCCTTTTCCATCTGTCAGCTCCTAGCTCCTCACTTCATGCCCCAGCCCCTACCCTCCCCCTCACAGGCGTCACCTATCACCTATCAGATTGCATTCTTTCCACTCCCCATCTTCTCATTTTGGCTTCTTCCCCCTTCCTTTCCAGTCCCAGTGAAGAGTCTCTGCCTGAAATGTCAACTGTGTATTCCTCTTCATGGATGCTGCCAGACCTGCTGAGCTTCTCCAGCATTTTAATGTTACTTTATCTCTCTGCTCTCTTCCCGTACTATCAAGGGGAAGAAGGTACAGGAGCCCGAAGACTCTAACTCACAAACAGCTTCTTCCCCTCTGCCATCAGATTTCTGAACATGAGCACTACTTCAATATTCCTCCTTTTGTACTATCATTTAGTTTTGTAACTTATAGTATTGGTATATCTTTGTATTGTACTGCTGAAAAACAACAAGTTTTATGACATATAAATCCAGTGGTAATAAATGTGATTCCCATTCTAAGCCTCTCAATTTTATAAACTGATATCAGTCTTCCCTCAGCCTTTACCACTCCAGATAAAACATCCCAAGCTTGCCCATCCTTTGCTTATAGCACATGCTCACTAATTAGGGCAGAACTCTGCTAAACTTCTACTATATCCTCTCTTCAGGCTCCACATCCTTGCAGTAATGCAATGACGCAAACTGAATGCAACATTCCAGGTGCAGCTTAACCAGAATTTTATAAAGCTGCAACATAACGTCCTGAGTCTTGAACTCATTGCCTCAGCCAATAAAAAGGCAAACATAGCATGTGCTTTCTTTACCACGGCATTGACTTGTGCAGCCATTTTCAGGGAGCTATGGGTAGAGACTTCCAAATTCCCTCTGTAACCCTCTGATGCTATTAAGGTTGCTGCCATTAACCGCATTCTTCCCCTTACAGTCGATCTGCTGAAGTACACCTCACACTTGCCGTGATTAATCTCTGTATGCCATTTCACCTGGTCAGACTCATTTCTCAACACTAGATCCAGTACAGCTCCTGCTCTAGTTGTATAATCCACATACTGTACTGCTTGAGGAAGCTCTCCTGATTGCACCCAATAAATTCTACCACATCTAACCCTTTTTGCACTAAAGAGATCAAACCCTCTTTTGGGGAAGCTGAAGTCACCCAATGTGAAAAACCTGTTGTTTTTGTACTTTTCCCCTAATCTGCCCGCATATCTGTTCCTCCATCTATTGGCAGCTATTGGGGAGCAATTCCTTTGGGTTTTCATGAGTTTGTAGATTGTTTAATAATTGTTTATTAAATTATTGCATAAGTATCAATAGAAGTGATTGTTAACTTATTCTAAACCACTCTACCTTGGGCTACCTGTTATCAAAACACTCATTGCCTCATTTAATCCATCTCTTGTCTGGCTTTCTCTTTTCTATTTCCTCATAAATTTGATAATATTCAAAACCTGCTCACATGCTACCTTACTAAAAAGCTCCTTCCACCTACCACTGGCTTACATGGGTACCTAATTAAACCAGTCTCTAATTTTAAAATTTTTATCCTTGTTTTTAAAATCAAGTTGTCATTTTCACTAAGCTTTGAAACTCTCATTCCTCCAATTCTTGGCCATCCCAGAATATATTTACTCCACCATTAGCAGCTTTAAGTTTAGAAAGCAAGGTACCAACTTCTCCAGCCCTCTTTTTTTAAAAAAAAAGAGTTCAAGACTAATTTCTTTGACCAACATTTTGATCAACTGCTCTATTGTTCCTCACATGGTTCACTAACAGATTATGTTTGGTAATAATCCTGTGAAATAGAATTTCTTTGCTGTGGTAAGTGCACTACATAAACAGAAATGTGTAGATGGTGTTACTTGTCATTTTTATCTTTCTATTTGAGCTCTTCCTATATCATTAACCTGTATTTCTTAATTTTAATTCACATTTGAATTTCTCAAGCACGCATCAGTTCATAAATATAATGTGTGTATGTGTGTGTGTATGTGTGTGTGTATACACGTGCATGTTGTCTGTGTGTTCATTCTGGTTAAAATCAATTTGAACTGCAGCAACTCATTTTAAAATGTATTCAAACTCCCTTGTCAAACTCCAACAACTCATTATCTCAGTATTACTTTTATTTGCATGGATGGTCTTCTTTCATCAGTCTTTAACTATTTAAGTACAGTTTTTCATAAAATTCTACTGTATTTCTTTTTCCTGTAAATGCCTGCAAGAAAATGAATTTCATGGTTGTACATGGTAACATATGCATACTTTGATAATAAATTTACTTTGAACTATGTGAAACTATTTAAATTGAAATGGTGTGATCAATTTAAAGATGTATTAATAGCAAAAACAAATTACCTAATGCCTGTTAGATAGGTAAATAATCATTCCGACAGTCCTGATCAAAAAGCTACTGAACCTGGTCTCTGTACCTCCCTCTGTAACTGGATCCTCAACTTCCTAACTGGAAGACCACAATCTATGTTGATTGGTAATAACATCTCTTCCTCATTGATGATCAATATGGACCCACCTCAGGGGTGTCAGCTTAGTCTATTGCTCTACTATCTCTACGCCCATGACTGTGTGGCTAGGCATAGCTCATATGCCAATTATAAATTTCCTGATGATACAACCATTGTTGGCAGAATCTCAGATGGAGAGGAGAGGGGGTACAAGAGCGAGATATACCATCTAGATGAGTGGTGGCCCGCTAACAACCTTGCACTCAATGTCAGTAAGACCGAAGAGCTGATGGTGGATCTCAGAAAGGGTAAGAGGGAATATAAACCAATTGTCATAGAGGGATCAGAAATGGAGAATGTGGGCAATTTCAAGTTCCTAGGTATCAAGATCTCTGAGGATATAACCTGGTCCCAACATATTGATGCAGTTAGAAAGAAGGCAAGACAGCAGCTATATTTCATAAGGAGTTTGAGGAGATTTGGTTTGTCACCTAAAATACTTGACAACTTCTACAGAAGTACTGTGAAAAGCATTCTGATAGGCTGCAACACCGTCTCACTGTCTGGTATGGGTGGGGGGGGGGCATATGAAGTACAGAAAGTTGTAAAATTAGTCAGCTCCATCATAGGTCCTAGTCTCCATAGCATCCAAGACATCGTCAACGAGCGATGCCTCAGAAAGTCGACATCTATTACTAAGGACCTGCATCACCCAGGACATGCCCTCTTCTCATTGATACCATCAGGAGGGAGATACAGAAGCATGAAGGCACGCACTCAGCAATTCAGGAGCAGCTTCTTCCCCTCTGTCATCCAATTTCTGAATGGACATTGAACCCATGAACACTATTTCACTTTTTTCTGCTTTTGCACTATTTTTAATTTAACTATTCAATATACATATATATTCTTAATGTAATTTGTTTATTTATTATTTATTTTTCTATACTATCATGCATTGCACTGTACTTCTACTGCAGAGTTAGCAAATTTCACGACATATGCCGGTGATATTAAACCTGATTCTGATTCTAAACCACCTCTTCTCATTTGAATTTGTTTATGTCATGTTAATTTCAAGAGATTGAACTGTGAATTTTACTCCTTGAAACCATGCAGAGTACAATCAAAATGCCAGCATGAGAAACAATGGATCAAAATAATGCATTCCTTCCCTACTGCCTTCCACCATTCAGCCCATCTAAACCATACCAATTTCAGGGTATTCCCATCAGTACCATCTCCTAGCTAAAGTCCCTATGATTTATTTTCTCTCACATTCTCATCATTATCCCACTGATTCTCCTACCAACTACACTGGGGGTAATTACCGGGACCAATTAGCCTATCCATGTATCTTTTGTAACGTGCAAGGAAATTGGAAAACTATGGGAAATCCAGAATCACAGCAAAGCACAGCATTGAACACAGGTCTCCAGTGTGAAGCAGCAGCTCCAATAACTGTGCCTGCTGCATAGTGCCCCATTGTCCTAAAAGACTCATGTCATCTATCATAGCTCCATTTTTGCCAGGATCACAGAGTCCACTTTCTCAACCAAAGACCACTTGATCACAACTCATTTTAAAAACCACTCACGATAATGCCAAGCTCCTTCTAACTAAGCAAAGATTGTTACATTTACATTTTCTATTTTTCCCATCTTAATCACAAGTGAGGTTTCCGGATTTCACAGATAGGCAACAAGCACTTTCTGAAAATTCTGAAGTATTGGAAGTAGTTTGCTTTAAATACTGGTTATTTCCCAAAGTGGGTTTCCCAAATGTTTTCAAAAGTTACAATGGATGGGAAACTCCAAATGCTCAGCTGTTCAAATGTGAGCGAGTAAGATACAGACATCTGACAATTTTCTGAATTGTATAAGTAAAGAACAATACAAGTGCATGTGCCTAGCAATTCCTCCTCCAGTTAGTGACAGAAAGTCCACTGTGAAACCATATCAGTGCACTGGAGGCACAGGATACTGTCGGTGCTGAAATTTGGAGCAGCGCACAAAGAAATTGGATGCACCTATACCCTGCCAATTCTAGCTCCACCCTTCCTTCCATCTTTTTATACTTTTCCCCTCTGGCTTACAATCCAGATGAAGGGTCTCAACCACTTTCTTCCAAAAATGCTGCCTGACTGCTGAGTTCCTCCAATGCTTTGTGAGCTGTTTTATGTCAGTATTGTATACATAAAACTCATTTTATGGAATGTTATGTTGAAGATGATTAAGACATCGATGAGGCCTAATTTGGAGTACTGTGTTCCGTTTTGGTCACCTACGTACAGGATATACGCAAATAAGGTTGAAAGAGTACAGAGAAGATTTACAAGGATGTTGCCGGGTTATAAGGAAAGATTAAATAGGTTAGCATTTTATTCACTGGGACTGAGAAGACTGAGAGGAGATTTGATAGAGGTGTACAAAATTATGAGGGGTATAGATAGGGCAAATGCAAGCAGGCTATTTCAACTGAGGGTGGATGGGACTACAACTAGTTGGATGGGTTAAGGGTGAAAGGCAAAAAGTTTAAGGGGAACTTGAGGAGAAACTTCTTCACTCAGACAGTCATGAGAGCGTGGAATAAGCTGCTAGCACAAGTGGTGCATGCAACCATAATTTCAATGTTTAAGAGAAGTTTGGACAGGTACATCAATGGGAGGGGTATGGAGGACTATGGTCCTGGTGCAGGTTGATGGGAGTAAGCAGTTTAGATGGATTGCACAGACTAGATGAGCTGAAGGGTCTGTTTCTGGACTCTGTGACATTGAAATTATGGTACAGAAAGTTATTTTAATAGTAAATTCAGGATAAACATATACATAATGTTAGTTTTTATGCATGTTCACAACATAAGTTTCCACTTTTTTGCCTGTTCTTTTTCTATCTTGTTAAGCCAAAAGTGCATATTTAAACAAGATCCAGAGCACACGAAGAAAAGAATTTGAGAAGTGGCAGATGCCTCATAACATGACCCAGACCAGATTATCTACCTCTTTATCTAAATTGCCTGAAGTACACTAAACAACTTCTTAAAAACTGGATTGAGAGAAGCAGTTTAGTGAGATGGGATACAGTGAATTAACTAACCAAGGCACCACCTACTGCTACACACTGCACCATCAGCAACTATTTGGCTCATTAAAAACTATTTTGAAAATAAATTTCTTTACCTTCCACATCAGAGTGATATTTGACTGCTTGGTCAAGGGATCACTATCAATATATCGCCAAAAGTCAGGCCCTGTGGTTGGTTCTGCAGAAGAAATTGTTAAAACAGTATTTACATTTTTAATATAGAAGAATACAAGTAATTCTCAAAATATGATATTATCCAACTGCTTGAACTATAGACATTTAATAAAGAAAAGTAGCAAGTCTAACAAGCACAGGAAACATTAATTAGTCAGCACTATCAGCCCAAAAGAGAGAGAGATTAATGCCTCAGATGCATTACTGCAGTAACACAGAACAAGTTAATTTTGTAATTACACCAAATGTCATATAGCTATTGATGCACCATCAATAACTCACGCTGAGACTTAGGAAGCGAGTTATCGGCTTTTATTGACTGGAAGAATAAACAGCACTACATTCTGGGGAAAATGAGGGAGAGCAGCAGCCCACAGTCGCCTTTATACAGGGGTCTGTGGGAGGAGCCACAGGAGCAGTCAGCAGGGTCTGTGGGAGGAGCCACAGGAGCAGTCAGACAGGTATATCTAGTTCACCACATTCACCCCCCCTTTAGTTAAAACATGGAAACCGTTTTACGCCCAGAACGCTTAGATTTGGACCCCCAAGACCCTGAAGCAGCTCTTGCCTTTGAACACTGGCTTGTATTCTTCCAGTCAATAAAATTGATGCACCATCAATAACTCACGCTGAGACTTAGGAAGCGAGTTATCGGCTTTTATTGACTGGAAGAATAAACAGCACTACATCCTGGGGAAAATGAGGGAGAGCAGCAGCCCACAGTCGCCTTTATACAGGGGTCTGTGGGAGGAGCCACAGGAGCAGTCAGCAGGGTCTGTGGGAGGAGCCACAGGAGCAGTCAGACAGGTATATCTAGTTCACCACAGCTATATGTGCACCAGCAATCACAGACATTAGGCTTTTTAACAACTCATTCCACAAGACTGCTATAGCACAATATGAATCATAGACAATTTGACAAAACTTCTCTTTGGGTTTAAGGGCTTTATGCCAGTGCCTCAACCTGGAAAGAACATAGGATTTTATAGCACTCATTACTATTATTACATTAAATACATTACATATTGGGTGCAGAACCAAAATTCCAGCTACAGCACTAAATGTTTCAGCAATAACTTGCTACTAAAATTGAGTAGGAAAAAATTCCTCAGTTCATTTGAGATCAGGTGCTAACAACAGTTGATTTAGTCTGCTATAAATGCAGCAAACTTAGATGTTGGCAATGGGTGTACATGAGGAAAAACTCCCAATCCCTGCCCAAGATTTTTCCAAATTAACAATCAAGAATATTTGTAACTTAAGTGTAGAAAGGCATTAATCCAGTTACAAACTGTTGCAAAAGTCATTACTTGGTAAAGTGTCACTTTGATAAACTATTTTTAAAAATTGAAGTAATATATTACTTTTGTTTTGCACATTGAATAATTTCTAACAGAATGACTTTTACAGTTGTCATCCCCTCTAAATAACTGTAGTTACACAAAACAAATTTGTACTGAATGCTCAAAAATAAAACGTGTACTTTATACAGTTCTTGTGTCCTAACCATGTTCAAACCTTTCTCAGGTGTGAATATCAGCATGTTACCCTTCAAAGAAAATTGCCAGCTGTTATTTATTAGGACTTGTTGGCACTAATTGGGAAATTGGGAAAAGCTCCACCTATTGAAGTGTTTGGGATTGTGACCAGCAATGAAACCAAGTAAAACCATAATCTTCTTTCACTGTTCGGTATAGTTAAGAGACCTGTAGTTGTGCCTAAAGATGAGGCACAAGTGTGAACCAGAGATGAGAGAGCATAAATGAAAGAGGAAACAAAAATGGAAGTAAGAAAATGTATAAGTAATTTGAATAATATCCTTTGTAAAAACATCCTTTTGAAGTTCAATGACATTGATACACCAAATATAACCTTATGACCTTAATCTATTTTCACAGAATTATTTGAGAAACTTTATTGGTTATTTATTAGTCGAAAGCTAGACGAAAAAATTACCCTGGATGTCTGCAAGATTTGTATTCACTAAACTGCTCCATTCGCTTTGGTATCCAGGTCCTTCAAACCTCATACAGCGTACACGGGCAACATATATCACACAAGGATTAGCTACTTCAGTGATGATAAATGTCTCATTGACAGCAAATAAAGTCTGCAAAGAGAAACAGCAATAATAAGAATTGCACAAGCAATCAGAAAAGAAATGCATTTCATCATTTGCTCTAGTAAACAATGGGAAGAACAGAGATGCATAAGGGTCTTCGCAGACATTGACGTGTATCAGAAGGCTCCAGATATATCCCATTGTCAGTGATGACAGGGTCCAACATGCACAGTTAATGACAAATCTGAAGCATTCACAACCATGTTCAGTCAGAAATGTCAGCTAATGACTCATTCACCTTTGTCCCCTGATCTTCACCAGCATAGAAGCCAGCCTTCAACCAGTTCAATGCACTCCATACAGATATGAGCACAGGGTGCAGCCAAGACTGTTGGACCACAAAACCTCACATCTGATTATATAATGAAAGGAAGGTCATGATAGAAGCAGATCATAAGTTAATTTTATATTCTGAACAACAAAGACTTTATCCTTCCATACTCAAGAATACTTCTTCAGAAAACAGACTTCTCAGGTATTTCCTTATATTACTGATCTTTGCTGACCAAATCCTTTCTGCACATATTGAAATTGGCACTGCAGATTGCAGCAGGTGGCCTTGATCTCATCTCATCTACATCTACCAGCGACCACCTGGAGCCAAGACCACACCAATGATCAACTGGCTTCAAACCTAGGTCCACCCGACTCCTGATTTCCTTCTATTGTCTTCAACCCAAGCACCATTTTCTTGCCCCTCCCACTCATTCTTACTTTCTCCATTCTTGGCTGGATGTGTTCTCCACTCTGCAGCCATCACAACTTGCTCCCACCTCCATCATCTTGACACAATGCCTCATTTAATAAGGAGAAAAGAGATTCAGAGAAGAATTAAAAATTAATGCTGAGCCCACGTCACTAGTTCCTTTGGATTTAGAAAGAGGTAGAAAATACAAAGTACTTTAGGCTCAGCTGGAAGGACGATTCACATAATCATCATATTGAAGGAGGCCAACGTGAACAGCATCTCCACTATGATAAAGGAATGCTCACTCCAATGGGTAGATCATGTCATCTGGATGCCTAACTCACATCTCCCCAAATGGATCCTTTACTCCCAGTTAAACAAATGTCAGTGAATCCCTGGTGGACAAAGGAAATATAACATCAAAATCAGCCTGAAGAAATTCAACATTAGATCGAAACACTGGGAAGACATTGCACTCATAGATACGCCTGGAGGAAATCTGTTCAAGAGGAAATGATGCTACATGAGACTGACCTCAACTGTGCCACTGGGAACGAGCAGCATCTGCAAAGGGAGAGACTGAACAACCAAAAGACCCAAGCACTAACCACTTACACTTGCCAAAACTGCACCAGAATGCATGAATTCCAGATCAACCTCTACAGCCACGTGAGGAGCCACGAATAGACAGCCTCTTAAGAGAACATCATACTCTGATCACACAACCTCTGCTACTACTGCACTTACAGACACAGGGCTGATGCACTTTTGCAAAATCAGACCTCACTGTGGTCATTTAGTGCTAGGAACATTGCAACGATTTAAGGGCGGCCCTTCCCAACAGCAACTAACTGTAACCAAAAAGCACTTAAATAAGCCCCTGCTCCTGAACTAACATACATATAGTGCAATGCCATTTTCTGCCGTCCTTTCAGGTTCTGAACCCTCACCCATCAAGCTATTGAACCAGAGGGGATGACTTCATTCAACTTCATTTGTCCCATCACTGAACTATTCCCACAACCTACTGACTCACTTTCAAGGACTCTTCATCTTATATTCTCATTATTTATTGTTTATATATTATTTTTTTCTTATTTTCGCTTTTGTATTTGCACATTGGTTGTTTGTCCATCCTGTTGGGTGCATGTTTTCATTGATTCTATTATGTTTCTTGGATTTGCTGTGTGTGCCTGTAACAAAATAAATCTTGGGGTTGTGAATGGTGACACACATGTACTTTAATAATAAATTTACTTTTGAACTTTTTGAAATATCCTGATCCCACTTTGCTATCAAAAATGGACGTAAATGAATTTCCAGGCCAACATGTTCTGCACTCAAGACAGGGGTTAGTTTTAAAATAATAGTTTCATTTCTAATCATATGTGTGGGTAGCAGTCTCTGCAGTGGAAGTAATTGTATCACAAAAATTCAGATAAAAATAAACCACTTAAGCTTTGCTATTTCAGTTCATATCATCATATGAGCTCTTCAAAGAGATTATTTTGTTGTACTCACTCCCACTCAACCATTCACTTCCACATCACTGATGGCAACCTATCCAATACCCTCCAGAAATCAGCTCGCAAGAAAATTGCAACATTTTTAAAAGTGTTGACAACTTGAGACTTTTCCACAACTGCAATGGTTCAATGTATTTCTAGATGGTAAAGTGAAATGTAAAATTTGACTGCACACAAACCTGGTGGAGCCAAAGTAAATCCTGAATTTCTACCCAGAAGGATGAAGAAACAGCAACTGGGCGGTGTGTTCTAGGCCCAGAGTGATTCGCCACGATGGAGCCCAGGTCCTAATGAAAGGTACGATCTACTGTTCAGTCAATTTAAATGCCAGACAATATAGACTTCTCTCCATAACGTTGAGGCTGTGAGCTTGCCCCTAGCTGCTGTGCTTCATGTCTGCCAAACTTTGTGATGACTTGCCCAGCTAACATGATGAACTGAATCCAAGGCTTTGGACCTACTCCAGGCTGCTCCAGGGATTTGGATCTAAGGGCTCAATTTCGTTTGGAATGCATGCTCCCTATCCTTACCCTTCATGATCTTATACACTTCCATAAGGCCGTCACTCAACCTCCTATATTCTAAGGAATAAAGTCTTAACCTGCCCAACATTTCCCTATAAATCAGATCCTCAAGTCCTGGCAACATTTTCAGAAACCATTTCTGCACATCCTAGCTTAATGAAGTTCTTCCTATAACAGGACGACCAATAGTGCACACAATACTCCAAGTGCAGTCTCACCAACATTTTATACAACTGCAACACTATACTCAATGTCTGAATGATGAAAGCTTGCATGCCAGACACCTTCTTCGCCACCCTGTCTCTCGGTGATCTCACTTTTAGCTAACTGTGTATTCATACTTTTATGTTCCTCTTTTCCACAGCACTTCTCAGGGTGCAACCAGTCCACAAGTCCTTCTTGGTTTGACTTTCCAAAGTGCAACATTTCACACTTATCCAAACTGAAAGCCATTTCACAATCTTCAGATCTCTTGTGTCTATGGCAATCTTCACCCCATCTTCCTGGATGAATAAGATCCCTCTGTAGTTCTTGGTAACTATCTTCAGTATCTATAATACCAACTATTTTAGTATGATCTGCAAACTTACTAATCACACTCACATCCAAATTATTTATATTAATTATGCACAACAAAGGTCCCAGCAACAACCTCTTTGGTACACAACTCGTCACAGGTTTCCAGACCAAGAAACACCTTCAACCATCCACTGCCCTAACATCATCTATCCTCAAAAAAATTCTTCAAACTTGATTTCCCCGCACTCAAAGCAGTGATGACTATTCCAAATTGGCTTGTTGATAGACCTGTCCCTCAAAATTACCTCCAGTAGCTATATAACCATTTAACAATTACAGCACGGAAACAGGCCATCTCGGCCCTTCCAATCTGTGATTCTCTAAGGGACCAATTTTATCCCTCACTATCCTTTTGCTATTAATATAACTGTGGAAACCCACCACTGATGTCACTACTCACCCTCATAGTTCCCTGACTGAGCAATCTGTCACGCAGCCTAAGTCCAGATGACACTCAGTTCCTACTCTATACTGTCATGAACAAAATTTATGAATGAAATTGATTACATTGCCATGGAGTTGTTCTTAAGCTGGTGAGAGGACAAACCCTGATGAAGTGGATGCTGTTCCTATTCTTATCTATTCTATCTGTTCCTATCAATCATTTCTAACAATACTTGTGTCATCAGATATACCACCTTCCTTTGCATTACACATATATCTCTTTACCTACTGAATACCATTCTTCTGGATCCCAACTAACTGCAATTTTCCTACGGTACCTTAGAACATAGAGCATAGAACTGAACTGCACCAGAACAGATCTTTGGGCCCACAATGTCTGAGCCAAACATGAAGCAAAATTTAAAAAACCACTTCTGCATGCACATGATCCATATCCCTCCATTCACTATCTCCAAACATCTTCAAAATCTCTTCTAGCTGTACCCTCTCTTAAGAGCTATGCTCTGAAGTATTTGACATTTCTACCCAGGGAAAAGATTCTGGTTGCATTCCATATCTGCGCCTTTCATAATTTTGTAAACTTCTATCTGGTCTCCACTCAGCCTCTGACATTTCAGAGAAAACAACCCAAGTTTGTTCAGCCTCTCCTTGTAGCTAAAACACACTAATTCGAGCAGTATCCTGGTAATTCTCTTCTGTATCTTCCCTAAAACCTCCAAATCCTTCCTGTAATGGGGTGACAAAACACTCCAAGTGCACGTAACCAAAGTTTTATGTAACATAATTTACAGACTGTTATATTCTATGTCCTTAGGGTAGTGCCAAATTGGAGCGAAGGTTCCCCTTTTCAGTGGCAACTGCTTTCATCTCCTAGATCTAAGCCTAGAAAAAAATAATGATGCATCCTGGAAACCAAGTGGTACTGGCAGAACCCAAATGAGCATGTTATTGAGGAGCATTAATGACAATTCCTACAGTCACACTACAAACAGGAAGCTAATTATACAGCAGATGTTTAACTTTTGCACCATATTCATATGGATGTCACTACGATAGCCCCATCGCAGTTCTTGTCCAGCATTCTGATAATGATCTATGCTTCTTGATGGTTATCCAGTAATACTTGCTGCCATTTAACTTCATAGCATCACCAGACACAACAGAATCTGTTCTTATCCAAAGTACAAAAGTACAAAGTAAATTTATTATCAAAGTACATATATCTCACCATATACTATTAATTTTCTTGCAGGCATTCAAACAGAGCAGAGAAATACAATAGAATCAATGGAAAACTGCATACAAAGGCTGACAAATAACCAATGTGCAAAAAGCTAACTGTGCAAATTTTTAAAAGTGTTGGTAAATAAATAATACTGAGAACAGAGTTGTAGGCTCATAGAAAGTGAGTCCATAGGCTGTGGAATCCATTCAGAACTGAGGTGAGTGAAGTTATCCCCTCTGATTCAGGAGCCTGAAAGTTGAATGGTAATAACTGTGTGGAATCTGAGGATCCTGATGGCAGCAGCAAAAAGAGAACGTGTCCTGGATGGTGAATGCAGCTTTCTTGTAGGGTTATAGTGAAGACTAAAGAAAGAAATCTAATTTGCCTGGCTGGAAACAGATCTTGCAGACACTGTTGTTTTACACATTGTCCAAGTTTAATGAAAAAGAAACAGGCATCTGATGTAATAAATTGTCTGTCTGCTGGGTCACATTGAAATTACTTACAAGGGCTGCAGAGGCAGTCCCTGTAGGAAGCTGATACGAAGAAATCTGTACTCTGGAATGAAAGAGCATAAGAGGAATAGGGAAGGAAAAATCAATCTGGTGGACACGCAAAAACATTTTTGATTACACTATGTAAGCTTGAAACTACTTCCTGCAATATTTTATGCAACCCTCCAGAAAGTAATTACTTGTATTTGTGAACAAGCTGTTATGATTCCATGCTGAAATTAAAAGCATTGTGAGAAGGCCTGCTAGTTCCATAATCAACAGCTTTGCTAATAACAAGATTAAAGGCTAAGCACCCTTGCAGCAATATATTAAACACTCACCGACCAGGTCAAGTCTGACAATTACAAAATATTGCAGCTGAAGATTGTGCTGAATAAACTAAAGATGTTCAGTGCTGATGCTGAAGGGCCTTCTATCTACAATATTCCTTTTATTTTCTAGCAATTGTTTTTTTTCTAGTTTTTACTCGAAGAATGTTAATGTTTTTGAAGCTTCCTCTAGAGCAATCCCAAGACAGTAGATCTTCCAACCATGCAACCTGTGCTACACAGTCTGCAAAGTTATGCATTTCGCTAGTTGAGTCACAATTGCCAAATGCTTTAGTGAGTTTTGTTTCTGCAGTCTTCTTTTCCCACAACTATAAAATCTAAATCTGAAGTTACACTTGTAGTATATTTAAGTTAATCATGTTTAAAATAGAGATTAAAGCAAGCCTGGGTAAATGAAGATATGTCAATGTAAAGAAATGTAGATAAGTTCTATGCAGAATTGAACACCTAATCATCTCTCAACATTGAATTAGAACCAAGCTATTTTTTTTCCACAGAGAGACAAAGTGTGAATCCACAAGCTATTCTTTCCTTGTGACTTTACAAAGATGTACAGAAATTTGGCTAAAAAATTCATTTATCACAAGTCAATTTCCATGACAAGTATTTTACATCCTTAGGCATGCTCATAATGTTGTTCTGAAAGAGGCTGGTAGAAAACAGGCAAGGTAGATTGCCCTTACATTGAAATCATCCACATCTGACACACCTCGACGACAAGGTAGGTGATGGTTGAGTATATGTACATCTCACAATCATTGTTCCAGATTTAATAAGTAAGATTTAAATTGCTATACTATTTAAGTTTTAAAAAGCTTAACCAATCACCCTACCTTCCAATTACTCTCTATTCCATCCTCAGAATACTGAATTTCAAATAGAAGTGTGTAAGATGGCAGAAGAGGCTTTTCCCAGCTTATATTTAGATAACTTCCATTTAAGGTAATTTCTGCATCAACATTAGAGGGTGCCCAAGGTTTCACTAAAAATATGAAAAAGAGGAAGAAATTCTGATGGGTATTGAAGGACTTACAAAATAACTAACTTATATTATATAAATAAGTTCACATAGATTAAAACAAATTAGCATTTTAATAAAGCAATAAGAAGACTTAAAGGTTTGAGGGAAAAAGGACAAGATATATTTGATTGCATTCTGTTTCAAATTGGAAGAAATAACCTGTGTTTCACTCTGGTCCCATGATAAATGGTATAACAAGTTGCATATATTTCCTAATTCATTGGAGCATATTATGTTTAAACCGATCACATCAAGCTATCAACTCATACAACCACAACATCCTTACGCCAATCCCCATGATCATCACACATCTTGCTTACCACTATTTAGGTAAGGAGTTAGAAGCAGGACCTTGTGGGTAGTGATCTCCGGATTAATCTTGGTGCCACGTGCTAATAAAGTCCAAAATAGAAATCAGGCCAGACGAATTTGTGGCTGAAAAGCTGGTGCAGAGGGCAGGGATTCAGCTTCTTGGATCATTAGTATCTCTTCTGGGGTGCAACTCGTACAAGAGGTACAGGTTGCACTTAGACCAATGGACCAAATCCTTGCAGGATAGCGCTAAACAGGAGGGTTTAAAATAGCGTGGTGGGATGAGGCCATGGGAGGGTGGGGTGCAGAGAGAGACACTGAGCAGGAGCAAGTCATGGGATAAAGAATATAGAATGAACAAGAGAATTTAGAAGTCAGAACAGCTAGGGGCACAGAAAGGAATACTCAGTTAAGCTGCGTTTATTTTGTTGTTCCAGATTTAATAAGTAAGGCTGATGAACTCAGAGTGTGGATTGGCTAGCCTTAATAGAAACATGGCTGAGAGAGAGGCAGTACTGGCAGCTCATGGATATAAAACTATAAATCCATTAGAGCAGAATTAGGCCATTCAGCCCATTGAGCCAACTCTGTCAATCCATCATGGCTGATTTATTGTCCTTCTCAACCCCCATTCTCCTGCCTTTTTTCCCGTAACCTTTACTAATCAAGAACCTCTACTTTAAGTATACCCAGGCCATGCCCCTGAACGAACTGACAGCCTTTTGAGGATTTCCCACTTTCAAAGGCCATTCCATAATAAGATGAAATTTAATCACATAATATAAATAATTTAATAAAATAAGTAATAAATGATGAACTTAATGTATATTAATGTACTAGAAATCAATTAAAGCATTAGAATTATAAATAAATAAAAAGTTTGCTTGCATTTATTTTTTCAAATTAAGGTTAGGCATCTTATTTAATGACTGGGCTGTGTTTCTTATGCCAGCCCTCCCTGACACAAGTCTAAGAGGCTAGATGTAAAGTACACCCTGCCCTCAGTGTCTCTGATCCATCGCTGAACTCAGTACATGTGACCCAGCTCATCTCTGTGACTATCACACTCCATTGTGAAAAATGAGAAGTTAGAGGCAAGTTGAACTGCAAGGAAACCTCTCTGCCAGTTCTCTGCAGACCAGCTGGCCTGATAGAACACAGAATAGGACAGCACTTGAAAAGGCCCTTCACCTCACTTCTGCCAAAGATGATGCCAATCTGAATTAATTCCACCGACCTGCATTTTGCCTACATCCCTCCATCCCCTGTGCCTGTCTAAATGCCTCTTAAATTTTATTATTACATCTGCTTCACCCACCTCTCCCAGCAATGCATTCCAGGCACAATGTGTGAAAAAAACCTGCCTCACTAATCTGTTATTTTAAGCTTTCTCCCTCTCATTTTGAATCTACAGTCTCTAGTTTTTGATCTCCCCACCACTCCACCATTGCAGTGTACTCCCTATCCAGTCCACCTCAGCTTCTCATCATTTTATATGATTCTATCAGGTTAACCCCTTGCCTCCAATGTTCTGACCAAAACAATCCATTTATTGAACTATTCCTTATAGTCCCTCACCCAGGCAACATATGGGTAAACCTTTCACCATTAGTAGGTATTCAAGGTTTGTGGAGCTAACAATTTCAAGACAAAAAAAGTTCTCCATTTATACCACATACAGGCCTAAAATAAAATTGATCCCCTTCAATAAAAGGCACTCTTAACTAGGTAGGAGTTTCTCACTTAGTAATGCATAGATTGAATCAGAAGAATGTATTTCCTTATTAAACCTCTATGGTAGCACATACAAATGATACCCAGTAGACCACCAAATAAGTTGGAGATTTCAAATTGTAAACTTTAAGAGTAAACTGAACCTTGCCTGGACCTTGACACCTCAGTAGAACCATTAAAGCTGAACTTACCCACATCCATTGGAATCACGCAGGTTGGTTCAGATTTGAACGCTGTCTCTTGAAGGCTGAATTCCACCCACATCACATGGCCAAAAGTGAGATTAATTGGCTTGATACGACATTGGCCAAATTCATTTTTTTGCACTGGGCATTCCTCAACATCAATGCTATTGTTTTCAACTTCCAAGTTATCACACCAAGACTCTTTCCTTTTCCAGAAGAATAAGTAAAGACAAAATGTACTTAGTTATGATCAAATCAGATAATATGTGTTTGTAGATTAGAAGGCACAGGAAATTAGCTTTCACCTCCAGTATCTGGATTCAGGGGATCCCTGCTGTTTTTTAAGAAATGGTGTACAAAAAATGAGTCAAGACAAATTCAACCCAATTTATCCTAAAGTTCTGATACCATGACAAATAGTCAATCAATCAGGAGATCACTTAAATGCAAATGGGATAAAACTGTTACAAGGAATTTTTTTTTACTTTGGTGCTAAGGCATATTATTGAATTGAATTGACTTTATTTCTTACATCCTTCACTTACATGAGGAGTAAAAATCTTTATGTTACGTCTCCATCTAAATGTGTCATGTGCAGTCATAGTAATTTCTAATAATTTATAATAAATAGAAGAGTCAATGTAACACAGAGTACACTCAAATCAGCGTGAGTTCAACAGTCTCACTGGAAGAAGCTGTCCCAGAGCCTGTTGGTCCTGGCTTTCATGCTGCATTATTGCGTCCCAGATAGTAGCAGCTGGAACAGTTTGTGGTTGGGATGACTTGGGTGTCCAATGATCCTTCAGGCCCTTTTTACACACCTGTCCTTGTAAATGTCCTGAATCATGGGAAGTTCACATCCACAGATGCACTGGGCTGTCCGCACCACTCTCTGCAAAGTCCTGCGATTAACGAAGGTACAGTTTCCATACCAGACAGTGATGCAGCCAGTCAGGAAGCTTTCAATTGTGCCCCTGTAGAAAGTTCTTAGGATTTGGGAGCCCATACCAAACTTCCTCAACCGTCTGAAGTGGAAGAGGTGCTGTTGGGCCTCTTTCACCACACAGCTGGTGTGTACAGGCCATGTGATGTGGATGCCGAGAAACTTGAAGCTGTTTACCCTCTCAATCCCAGATCTATTGATGTCAATAGGGTTTAGCCCGTCTCCATTTCTCCTGTAATCCACAACCAGCTCCTTTGTTTTTACGACATTGAGGGAGAGGTTGTTTTCTTGACACCACTGTGTCAGAGAGATGACTTCTTCCCTGTAGGCCACTTTGTTATTGTTTGAGGTAAAGCCAATCAATGTAGTGGCGTTGGCAAATTTAATTAGCAGTTTGGAGCTGTGGGTGGCAATACAGTCATGAGTATACAGGGAGTAAAGGAGAGGACTCAGTATGTACCCTCTAACCTCTCCTTCAATACATGTACAATGAATTCCTTGGTAAGGATTGTCATATTCTTACTGGATCAGGAAGTTTATTTTATTCAAATAAAATGGACAGGCTTCCAATTTGCACCTTCATGAAGATTTCACAATATAAATTTTTATGTAAAGGGGACTTTGAAATGTGAAGCTGACAGTCATCTAAGTGAACCTGATGTAGAAATGACAGGGGACATATATGGAAGACATTGACCAAGTCTAAAGACCTGCCCGAATCAGTTTATGGCAGTGAAAATCCTTCAATGAGCAACCAGGAGTTATTCTATCCATTCCAAACCTCACCCCAATATAAAAATAAAGACATTATACTTGCATGTAATATTTGAACTTGAAGTCACTGACAGCTTCTGATTTCCATATATTTGTGTGCCATCTGCAGATCATTGTTTCCAATGCACCATCAGTCTGGCATGATATATTCATTTTTGAGTCTAATTAAAATATCAATATAAAGAAATGTTACAAATAGTTTTAATAAAGATATGGGAAGAAGATATTTTATATCCTATGCATGATTAAATCCACTAAATAAATTATAATGAGAGTAATTTTAAAAGAATTATATACAATATACAGCATAAAGACAACCCACCCACTCAACCAACAACTACTTCTCCTACTGTCCTTCTCTTGATTTTGCTTATTTAACTAAAAATCAAAAAGCTGTCATTGCTGGAAATTATCAGAATCACTCAGCAGCTGTAGATAACGAAACAGAGATAATGTTTCAGATCAAAGAAGCTTCAATAGACTCATGAAGGGGCTTTGACTAACATCATAAGTCTGTACCTCTTTCCACAGATGCTGCCTGACCTGTTGAGTGTTTCCAGCATTTCCCATTTTTATTTCTTATGTAACTATCCAAATAACCATTTATTCCTTCTCAGTCACTCTAACCTCTCCTTCAATACATGTGCAATAAATTCCTTGATAAAGATTGTCATATTCTTACTGGATCAGGAAGTTTCTTTTGAATTTCCTTTTTACTAATGTGATTTCCGCATACTTAGTGAACTTTAGTTATGCTATTCTAAGGAAGTAGAAAAATATTTCATTTTTCCACTTGCATACTTCATTTGGATCTTTCATAATCTTAAAGATTAGGATACCTATCTGCTAGTTTATCTCATGCTGTTCTGTCAGGATCAGAGAAGATGAAGTGACCAATCATTCTTTCTTATAGTAAACACTGTAAGCTAATCTAAACACTGCTGTTCTTCTGAAAACACAAGGCAGACTGCAGATGCTATAAATCTGGAACAAGACACACAAAATGCTGGAGGAACTCAGCAGGTCAGGCAACACCCATGATTAGAAATGAAGAGTTGACATTTTGAACTGAGAACCTGTATCAGGCCGATAAACGGTCTTGACCCAAAATGTCAACTGCTCATTTCCATCCACAGATGCTGCCTGACCCTCTGCATTCCTTCAGTGTTTTGTGTGTGCTGCTTTTCTTGTACAAGTACCTGTTTTCTATGCTAAGTAAATATCAGGCTATTTTTAAGTGTAACTCAGCACTGTCAAGGGAGGAAGATAAATATTTTTAAATGGTATAAAAATGGGAAATAATTATACTAATTGATTAAAATAATCTAAGAGATTTAAAGTATTTTATAGTGTCAGAAAGCAAGCTACATAATAGTTGAAGCAAATCTTACCAATTATAATTATTTCAGCATAGCGAAAGTTACATTCACTTCTTTGTTCATCTTGCAGGCAACACTGCAATATGTTAAATCCAGACCGTCCATTTGATGTTACATTGAGGAGAGTGACACTAGTTTCATGATCACTGATTAAAGCATAATTATCTTCTGGAATTTTCTCATGCATATTTAACCACCAGGCTACATTATAATTGGTCAGAGTCCGATTATAGAAAATGCACCGTACAGTGACATCCGAGCCAACGGTTGTCAGCACTTGGGATGGGTAATAAGTAATTTCTGTCAAAAGAAACATATTTTTCTTAATATTTTCATGTTTATTCATTAGTTCTGTAGCAAATGACAAACATCTTATAAAAGGAAATATAGCCTCACCTTTTTCTGCCTAGGATGTTACAACACGGCGCACAAAAACTTAATCTACGAAATTTTTGATCCAGTCTTAATCTATCTAGTCACTTCTTAAATTGTTCTTATTTTGTAGGGGAGCAAGGGTAAAGCAATCACATAATAGATGCAAAACTGTTCAAAATTACTGTAAGTGAACCTTGCGGAAAGTAGCACAACAACACAACAACCACAAAATACACATTGACACTAATTCTACATTCATCTATTTTATTTACCCCACATTGCAATCAACATGCCAGATTCTATCACTGGGGGTAATTCACCAACTCATACAGTGTAGGAAGGAAAACTGGAGCACCCAAGAGAAAGTGCACTGATATAAGGAGAAAGCGCAAACTCCAGATAGACGGCACCAAAAATCAGGGTTGAACCCAAGTCACTTCAACTATAAGGCAGCATCTCTACAATTGTATTAGTACTGCCAAGATTCTCAGCCTTTACTTTGCTTAAACTGAAATATCTTAAGCACAAGTGGTGATCCTGAGTAGATAAACCCAGGGATTCATCCACACCAGAATTAGGTAAAGGACAACTCAATTAAAATACTCAGGCATGTCTTGAAGAACTTTCAGTTAAGAGCAAGAATATACAACAAATGTATTATTCATTTGCCATTAGAGTAAATGTAGAGTTAAGCCTAGAGACTGGATCCCTCACTCTATTCTATTCCTTCAATAATTTAATACCAGTAAGATTTTGATAGTATCAAATGACTTTGTTTTAAATGGTCACAGCTGAGATCTATATGGACCCCTACAGCAACATTACTTGTGCAGAGGAATTGAATGGAGTCAAAGGCAAAGCACATCAACACGAGAATAATGTTGATCAGTAAGGGAGGATGGCAGGGAATGGAAAGCAGTCGGGTGCCCAGAGTCTTTGTATTTTCTCCATAGACACTCAGACTTTCTGCATCACCCCTCCAGCCCACCCCCATGAAGAATGGACGTGCAGAGAGTTTAGGCATCCGAGGTCAAAATGAAACTGTTAGTGCAAGGAAACAAGGAAGAGTGGCAGAACATCAAATTGAGCTGCAGCATGGAGGGTAAGGGAAAAGACTGCACAAGGAGAGAAAAAGCAGATTCAGGAGAAGATGTATTAGATTCCTTATGGTAAGGGCGTGATGAAAATGAATCAGAATCAGAATCAGGTTTATTATCACCTGCATGTGAAGTGAAATTTGTTAACTTAGCAGCAGCAATACAAAATTTAGCAGAGAGAAAAAAAAAATAAAACATAATAATTAAATACACAAGTAAATCAATTACGTGTATTGAATAGATTGTAAAAATGTGCAAAAACAGAAATATTGTATATTAAAAAAAAATAAGGTAGTGTACAAAGCTTCAAATCCATTTAGGAATTAGATGGCAGAGGGGAAGAAGCTGTTCCTGAATATCTGAGTGTGTGCCTCCGGCTTCTGTATCTCCTACCTGATGGTAACAGTGAGAAAAGGGCATGCTCTGGGTGCTGCAGGTCCTTAATAACGGACGCTGCCTTTCTGAGACACCGCTCCCTAAAGATGTCCTGGGTACCTTGTAGGCTAGTGCCCAAGATGGAGCTGACTAGATTTACAACATTCTGCAGCTTCTTTCGGTCCTGTGCAGTAGCCCCTCCATACCAGACAGTGATGCAGCCTGTCAGAATGCTCTCTGCAGTACAACTATAGAAGTTTTTGAGTGTATTTGTTGACATGCCAAATCTCTTCAAACTCCTAATAAAGTATAGTCGCTTGCCTTCTTTATAACTACATCGATATGTTGGGTCCAGGTTAGATCCTCAGAGATCTTGACACCCAGGAACTTGAAGCTGCTCACTCTCTCTACTTCTGATCTCTCTATGAGGATTGGTATGTGTTCCTTCGTCTTACCCTTCCTGAAGACCACAATCAGCTCTTTTGTCTTACTGACATTGTTGCTGCGGCACCATTCCACTAGTTGGCATATCTCACTCCTGTATGCCCTCTCGTCAGCACCTGAGATTCTACTAACAATGGTTGCATCATCAGCAAATTTATAGACAGTATTTGAGCTATGCTTAGCCACACAGTCACGTGTATATAGAGAGTAGAGCAGTGAGCTAAGCACACCCCCCTGAGGTGCGCCAGTGTTGATCGTCAGTAAGGAGGATATGTTATTACCAATCCACACAGACTGTGGTCTTTCAGTTAGCAAGTCGAAGATCCAATTGCAGAGGGAAGTACAGACGCCTCTCGGTGATAGATTTACGCATGGAAGTCCTTTTCAAGGAATGGATCTGTTTATGCCAGGTTAGGGTTTATGAAATTGGAGGCCAGGGAGGGACATTGTCCACTCCCATGCCTGATCTGAAGGTGGTCAATTCTGGCACATGGGTTGAAAGTAGGGGTGAGAATTGGGGGCTATAGATGAAGGCAGAAAGTCCCACTTGTCACAACTCCTAGAGCATTTTATACAATCTCAGTGTAAAATCAGTTCCACATTTATTAGCAAAGTCTTCACATCATTGTACATCAGTGAATGAATAATCCTTTCAGAGTGCAAATAAAAATATGTAAATTGTTATGGCAGTAAATTTATACACAGGCAAGAACAAAGAATTAACTGATCAGTTAATTCAGCTGCAAATCAACAAATTTTATGTCATATTAGTCAGTGATAATAAATCTGATTCTGATTTGTTGGTATAAGAATAAATTTTGTCCAAGCTGGTGGAATTCCCTTCTTTTGGTTCAGATGCATTATTTCAGAGCAGATAGACAAGGCTTCAATTGAAAGACTCAGCTCTGACAGAACAGCATTCAGTGTGTGATGATAACTCCCAAATTGTCCAAAGTTTCATAATGCGGAGTGAGTCAACACACTTCAAACTGAGAGGCATAAACCCCACTACTCAACCAACTGGAAGTTGTACTCATTTTATTTTCAATTATAATAATAAAAGTGTGTTTACTTGTTATGCTGAAAGGATTATTCATTAACTGATGAACAATGGTGTGAAGGTTTTACAATCTATGTGGAGCTGAATTCTCCCAGAGTAGTGAAACTAGCAAGCTTCTCCATAACTGACTCCTGAAAAATATGGCAAATTTCCAAACCCAACCTGGATAATCATTTCGAGATAACCTAATTTACACAGGCTGTTGTGAGCACTGTGAATCTTCAGGAAGTTCAGAATTGATTGATTTTGGGATCTTCAGGTCTAGGACAGGGAAAATTCAGATAGGGTATTAGTAAAGGAGGTTAAATAATATCATCTGTGTCTGCCTGCTGATGGTTTTATCTGAAATCACTTTAAAATTGCTTCAAGTGCCACTTTCCAATGATTTACATCCCCATTTTTGTTCAGAACTAGTATAAATCACTTTACAGATATGCTCTACAATCCAACGTGCCTATTTTCAGGGATATATTGCAGGTTGATCTAAGGAAAAGAGTACAGACCTCAAGGATAGCATCTGCAGATCTCATGAACGAAAGCAAGTTGTGTGGAGATCCACCAGTGTCATCCACAGAGAAAGCTACAGATAAATGAAATGGGAATATATGAAGGTAGATGCCACAGCAGGACCCCAGTGGCACCTAAAATGGGGAATTATTCATAAGGTAAAAAAACAAGCCAATTGGGACTGAGTTGAGGCAAGATGACAAATTCAACTTGCTCTTCAACAAGCTGAACAGTGGACTTTCCTTTCTTTAAAGATGCTGCTCAACTTACCATTTTATGCTATTGATTCAGAGTCATCTTGTAACAGCATAAATCTATCTATTGACATTGATCAAACAACCCCTCAGAAGTAGCTAACAGAGCAGAGTTAAGCTTTCAATGCAGCCTCTTGCCAAGCTGTACCAGCTGAGACACGTGACAGGAATTCTAAATGAGAAACACTCAACAGCTTTCAGCTGATCAGAGACTATAAAGGTCACATGTGTCTATTTTCTCAGGAAGACACACAGCAGTAAAAGCACTGACAAACCTTGTTATTCACAGTGGTTGGCTTTTATTCATGGAATGCATCAAGTCAGCCAAGCAACAACAGGGTGTAAAATGAAATTCTGGCTCAAGGACATAAGTCCATGTTTGCAGAAGTGCCTTGGTTTTCCTGCTCATTTTCACAACCGTTGACTCAAGCTGGGACAGTGAAACCTTCCACTTCTGTACACCCAGTTTATGATCTGTCTGTTTTTTAGATGAGGCTTTGTGACACTTAATGGGTTTTGCCATTAAAAAAAAAATCAAAAATTATTTCAGTGATGAGGGACTTCAGTCAAGAGGACAGATGGGAGAAAATGTGGCTGGTCTCTTTGGAACAGAGGACATTGCAAAAATTCATAATGGAGGTACTTAAAATTATGTAGAGTTTTGGCTGACAGATAAACTGTTCCCAGTGCCAGACAGATCAAGAGCTCAGGGCCCAAATAATGGAGGTGTTTGGTAAAAGAACCTAAAGTGACATGAGGATTTTTTTTATGTGAGAGTAGTTTGGGTGTTGAATGTACTGCTGGAATAATAGCAGAGGCCACTAGTAAGGCTTTATTTCAAGTCCTAACTTTCCTTCCTACCAAGCCCAGATAAAGCTGCCTAATGCCCATACCTTGGCCAAAAAATATGCAAAATGATTTATAAATTAATATATTCATGTAGGAGTCTTCCTTCTGGCCCGCTGTACTATCTGGTGCCAATTAGTAATCAGTAAGCACAATTACTTCTAATCCCTAATACAAGTGACAATATCTACAGAAGGTAAATTTTCCTCTGGTCGAGGTTCCTCATGATACAATAAACCTTCAACCAGGGAAAGGATGTAATTATCATGGTACGGACCAGAAATGAAAAGGACATTCCTCAAAGAGATAAATTTATGTCCATGGAAAAAAATTACTAGCATGCAAAAACATATCAAAAACAACTACTTAGGAAATCTAAACAGTCATCCCTTTGTTTAAGTTGTTTGGTCTGAACTTAACCACATTTTCTACAATTTTTAATGATAAAGTTAATGCTTAAATTTACATTCTATTTGTGGCCCTGCCTTCTACTTACTTACTACAGCAATGCAATACTTACCCTGTACAGTCACTTGTAGGGGATCACTCCAATCACTCCAAAACCCTGGGCCACTACGACGTTTACAGCGAATGACAATAAGATAAGATCGGCCACTCTCCAAATTATGAAGAATCAAGGAGTTTTGCCAGATATCCTTAACCTATTTGGTAGGATTATCAACATACAAACATTAGAATCAGGAATGTGGAGAGCTCATGTAGGAACAGGGATAGCTTGTTTTGCTTTTTGTAAGGTTTGATTAACTTGATCTTAGATCTCATCCCCACTTCCCTTCCTGATCTTTAGTAATAGAATCAAATATATTTAATGATTCCACAGTACACTAGGGTCAAGCATTTCTAAGATTCACAACCCTCATAAGAAATTGGTCCTTCTCTCAATTTTAAATGGCTATCCCCTATTCTGAGACAAACACACCAGTTCAAGATTCCTCCACTGGGAAAAAATCCTCATATCATCCTCCTACCCTTGCCAGTTCCTTTCAGAAACATACATTTCAGCATCACTTTGATCTTCTGAGCTCCAAACAGCATGTACTCATTCTGCTCATCATCCTTCATCAGGCTATCCAGTCATTCCAGGGATCCATTGTGGATCATCAGCGCATAGACTTGAAAATACCATTCCATGAATAAAGAATCTAGCATGCACTGTAGTATTCCAGCTGTGATCTCATGTAATTGCACTGAGACTTCCTTATTTGTAACCATGTCAATTGCAATCAAGGTCAACATTCCAAACAACTTCCTAATTACCTGGAGTGTTTGCATGCTAACTGTGTGTTATTGTATATAGACAACTAAATTTCTGTACACACTAGTATTTAATAGCCTTATACTTAAACAATAACCTGCTTTCTTCTCTTCCTAACAAAACAGACATAACACTTTTCCACTACGTACCCTACCTGCCATCATTTGCGCATTCATTAAACTTACATATCCTTCTGCAGGCACGTGTGCTCCTTACAACTTTACTTTCCCATCTTCAATTCATTTGCATACTTAGATTACGCACAGTTCCTTCATTGAAACCATTAATATAGATTGTAATTAACTGTGACCCAGCAGTGATCCCCAAAGCAACCCACTAACACCAGCTTGAAATTGGACCTCTTATCCTTACCTTCCTCTCATTGCCCATAAACCCTCTCTATTCTGACACATTACCTTCAACTCTACATGCCTTTTACTTCTGCAATATTTTTGCAGCACCTTCTCCAATAACTTTTCGAAATTTTACATCTCCTAGCTCTGCTTTACCTATCTGGCTGACAACATACTCAAAAGAAATCAAAAACATTAATATACAATGTTTTCTGTTGATAAAATCACAATAACTCCAAACGCAATACAATATCTTTTTTGCCATGCACCTCCTTCATATTGGATTTTAGGATTTACCCCATTGTCATGTCCTGTCTTATCTGTCATTATTTTCCTTTGCTATCTTTGCTGTTTTCTGATCTGCTAAGGCTTTTGGGAATCCAGCAAAATTGTCAACCGAATTTGCTATTATCTTTGTAGCCATCTATTTAGAATCAAATCTAAGCTATCAGGTCTAGAGGAATCTATCAGCTCTAAGCTCATTAGCCTGCCTAACACGTATTTTCTAGTCATATTAATGGTTAGATTCCTTACAAGAGCTTATAAACACTATTAAATTAGTTGAATAAAAGATGAAGTTTATAAACTGTTTAAATATATTCATGTGTGTTTTACAACAATGATAATAATTAAGCATTATACATTATGGAAAATCTATGTTTATCCAAATAATAGAAATGTCATCAGCAGAACTTGCCTATCAGAGCTAAAATCACACTTAAAACGAATACGTAAGTTTACATTCAGTCTAGACCAATGGACTAAGATTGTGCTTCTGCTAGAAGCTGACACCATATAGTTGTAATATCCTTTTGTCAAAACTACTCTGAAGCCCCATTTAGAAAGCTGTTGTAGTTGGATGTCAAATGTACTCTGATCATGAACTTTAGAATATCTTTACTCACCTCCTTAAAAAGCTATGAAAAAGGAACTGGCTTCATGAAAAAGGAACATTTTGTCAAAGAATTGGACAGAGAAGAATGGGTGGTTCTCAAAGTAGGAGTTTGAGGTAATGACAGTTGGTTTATTGTTGTCACATGTCCAGGATACAGAAAAAAAATTGTTTGTATCCCATCCAGACAGATTATTCCATCATGAAAAAAGAAAAATATGCAAAACATAGTGTTACATTTATTTTATTTTATTTTTTAAAATTTTTTATTAGTTTTTCAAAACATTTTACAAAATTAAAAACCCCAAATCCCAATGAGGAGCATTAATACAGAGCAAGGTTAAGCATACAATAACAATATGCTACAAAGGAAGAGAATTTAACAAAAAAGCACCTAAATTAAAGACAAGTGAGCTTAGTGTCCTCCCCAAACCCCACAACACAAGAAAAAAAAACAATTCCAGACCAACCACCACACAATATAGAGAGTATAAGTCCGGACAGTCAAACTCCCAGACTGTGAATACACTTAGCAACAGAGGATAATAATGCCTACTACCAGAAAAAAAAAAGGGAGCTGAAAGCAAGGGACCGAAAAGAAAAAAAAACCCTAGTCAAGAGGAAGGTTATGAAAGTACTCAATAAAAGGCCCCCAGACCTTATGGAACTTTAAATCCGAATTGAGAACTGAATAATGAATTTTTTCGAGGTCCAAGCAGGCCATAATGTCGTTAAGCCATTGCGCATGAGTGGGCGGGGCAACATCTCTCCATCTAAGGAGGATCAAGCGTTTCGCCAGGAGAGAGGCAAAGGATAGTATTCGGCATTTGGTCGGACCCAGACATAAATCTGTCTCGCCCCAAAAACCGAACAGAGCAATTAAGGGGTTAGATTCTAGGTGCTGATTCAGGATACCCGATAATGTAGTGAAGACATCTTTCCAGAATTTCTCCAAGCTAGGACAGAACCAGTACATATGGATGAGAGAGGTCACGCCCCTCTTGCATTTATCACAGAGCGGACTAATGCCAGGGTAGAATTGAGATAGTTTAGATTTAGACATATGGGCTCTATGAACAATCTTAAACTGTAAGAGGTAATGGCGAGCACAAAGGGAGGTTGAGTTAACCGATTTGAGAACTGAGTCCCAGCTCTCCTCGGATAAGGAGATATTTAAATCCTGCTCCCAGGCCATTTTAATTTTATCCACTGGGGCCCGTCGTAAGGCTGCTAGTTTATCTTGGATAATTGAAATTAAACCTTTACCTAGTGGATTAATGGAGAGAAATAGGTCCATAGCATTTTTCGCAGGCATTTCAGGAAAGTTAGGAATTAAAGGAGCAGTAAAGTGTCGGATTTGGAGATATCTGAAAAAGTGAGCGTTAGGCAGGTTGAACTTAACAGAGAGCTGTTGAAAAGAAGCGAAGCGGTTATCAATGAAGAGATCTTCAAAATGTCTAATGCCCTTCCTGTACCAAACATGGAATGCTGAATCGAACATGGTAGGTAAAAAAAAGGTGATTATGTGCGACAGGGCTAGAAACGGAAAACCCCTGGAAACCATAGCATTTCCTGAACTGAGCCCATATACGCAAAGTGTGTCTGACCAGAGGATTAGCTATTGATCTGGGCAGACTGCTAGGGAGTGCAGAGCCAGGGAGTGCAGAGCCAAGAAGTGCAGATATAGATAATTCTTTAGTGGAGCTCAACTCCATTGCCACCCAGTTAGGGCACTCAGGTTGACCGTGGAAGAAAGACCAGAAGGCAGCACAACGTATATTAGCTGCCCAGTAATATAAGCGAAAGTTAGGTAAAGCCATGCCACCCTCTTTTTTAGATTTTTGGAGGTGGATTTTATTAATTCTAGAGCGCTTATTCTGCCACAGATATGACAAAATAATAGAGTCTAAGGAATCAAAAAAAGATTTAGGAATAAAAATTGGGATAGATTGAAATAAGTATAAAAATTTGGGGAGAACATACATTTTGACAACATTGATACGACCTACCAAGGACATAGATAGAGGTGACCATTGTACCAGACTCTGTTTTGTAGCATATGAAAGATTGACAAAGTTTTCACGAAAGAGATCTTTAAACTTCCTTGTGACTGTAATTCCAAGATAAGTAAATTGATTATGGACTACTTTAAAAGGGAGATCACAAAATATTAGTTCTTGTGCTTCTTTATTAATTGGGAAAAGTTCACTCTTATGTAAGTTGAGTTTATAGCCAGAGATCTGGCTAAACTGGTCAAGAAGTGAAAACATTAGAGGTAAGGATGTAGACGGATATGAGAGAAAGAGTAATAAGTCATCAGCATAGAGAGAGACTTTATGCACAACACCCCCTCTCCAAATCCCGGTCAGTTCAGGACATTTTCGAAATGCTATCGCCAGAGGTCCTATAGCCAAATCAAAGAGAAAGGGACTTAAGGGGCATCCCTGACGGGTGCCACGTTTGAGATTGAATACTTGGGATTTCTGAAAGTTAGTTAGAACAGAAGCAGTAGGACACAGGTACAGCAATTGGATCCAAGAGATGAAACTTTGGCCGAGGTCAAATTTTTCTAAGACTGCAAAAAGGTAGTTCCACTCTATACGATCAAATGCTTTCTCCACATCAAGGGAGATAACACATTCAGGAGTCCCAGTTGGAACTGAGTATAAAATATTAAATAGACGCCGAATGTTAAAAAAAGGGAGACGGTTTTTAATAAAGCCTGTTTGGTCATCAGAGATAATGGAGGGAATGACGGTTTCTAATCTATGAGCCAACACTTTAGCTAAGATCTTTACATCAACATTGAGCAGAGAGATCGGCCTGTGCGAGGAACACTCTGTTGGGTCTTTGCCCTTTTTTAAAAGAAGAATAATAGATGCCTCATTGAAAGAGGGTGGCAATTTGCCGTAATTAAACGAGTCAGATAATACTGAAAGTAACTGAGGAGAAAGAAGTGAGGAGAATGATTTATAAAATTCCACAGGGAACCCATCAGGTCCAGGAGATTTCCCTGAGGACAGAGCAGAAATTGCAAAAGATATTTCTTCTAGTGATATAGGCGCATTGAGTTTGGCTTTGAAATCAGATGAAAGTGAGGGGATATTCAGATTCTGTAAAAATTGATCCACAGAGATATTGTCATTCAGGGATTCAGAGGAATAAAGCCGAGAATAAAAATTTTTAAATGCGTCATTAATTTCTAAATGATCTGATGTAAAGTCTCCGTTCTCCTTCCGGATCTTTGTAATATGTTGTTTGGCTTTAGAACGCCTCAGCTGATTGGCTAGGAATTTACCAGACTTATCCCCATGAATGTAAAAGCGGCTCTTGCTTTCGAGAAGTTGGCGTTCGCCGGGTTGAGTGGACAGAAGGTTGAATTTAGTTTGGAGTTCAACGTGCTTCTTGTATAATTCAGGGTTCTTAGTTTGGGCATATAATTGATCCACATCTTTAATCTGGTTAATGAGGTCTGCTCGATCTGCACGGGATCTTCTATTGAGATTTGCTGTGTAAGAGATTATTTGACCCCTCAAATATGCTTTCATGGCATCCCAGACAATCTGGGATGGCACTTCAGGTGATGTATTAGTGTTAAAATAGAAGGTTATCTGGTCTTTAATGAATTTTATGAAATCATCATCCGATAATAAAGTTGAATCGAACCACCAGTGTTTGTTCCTCTGAGGGAGACCGGGAAAGTTCAGAGAGAGGGTAATTGGGGCATGGTCAGAAATCAGTATACTCTGATAGTCACAAGTGTGGGCAAATGGGATAAGTTGGTTATCGAGTAGGAAATAGTCAATTCTAGTGAAGGTATGGTGAACATGTGAGAAAAAGGAATAATCTCTCTCCGTAGGATGGAGGAAACGCCATATATCAGAGATACCAAAATTAGAGAGAAACGACTGAATAGCTAAGGCAGATTTGGTAGGTGATCTGGTAACAGAGGACGATCGGTCCAGTTTAGGATCCAACCAACAGTTAAAGTCACCACCCAATATAAGAGAGTATGAGTTTAAGTCTGGTAGTGAAGAAAAAAACCATTCAAAAAAGTTAACATCATCAAAGTTGGGGGCATACAGGTTTGCTAGTGCAACTTTAGTGTTATATAGTTTACCAGAAACAATAATAAAACGGCCATTTGTGTCCGATATTTTATTATGGAGTTCAAAAGGAATATTTGAGTTAATAAGAATGGAGACTCCCCTAGCTTTAGCGGCAAAGGATGAATGAAAATGCTGACCCGCCCATTTTGACAGAAGCCAGGAGTTATCAAAACAATGAATATGAGTTTCTTGGAGGAAAGCAATGTCAGCTTTGAGTTGTTTAATATGTGAGAATACCTTTCTCCTTTTAACAGGGTGGTTCAGTCCCTTTACATTCCAGCTCACAAATTTAAGTGCTCTAGCCATTATCAATTACTAATGCATAAAAGGCATCAGGCATATAAAAAATCAAGCGGTACAATAGCAGTCTGGGAGCAGAGATGTAAACATAGATTCGTAAGGTCAAAATATAAACATGTCCTAAACAATAAAGAAATGTTGGAACTGGAAAACTCACCCCACCCACACAACCCAAAACTAGACGGCTACCAAAACAAGTAGCTAGCTCTACCAAAAAAATTAACCCAAATACAACTTCCAGATCTGTGTCATTGACAGCAGTTCCGTATAAATGCTATAACAAACAGTAACTAGTTTATGCACTAGAAAACATAACTACAGATTAGAACACCTTCTGCCGAGATATACAACTTAATACAGAGAAAATCGGAAGAAAACCAAAACTAACCTACCCGCGAAATATTATAGAAGAATAAAGTAAGAGAAAGGGGAAAAAAAAGGGTAAGAAGGAAAAAGAAAAAAAGAGGAAGGGGAAAATTATAAATTCAAGATGAGTATTTATTAACCGTTTACCGAGAAGGGAGAAAAAAAAATTCAGAGAATGGAAAAAAAAGGGGGTGAAGAAAAGAAAAAGATAAAATAAATAAATATTTAAAACAGAGGAAAAATAAATCAGCAGTTGAACTGTGAACCGACAAACAGGGAGGCCTTCACTAAAGACTTCAAACCTCCAAAACAAGTTAGATTTAGTTGTAGAACTCTGTAGGTAAAGTTATACAGAAGTAAAAATAGATTACACACACACCAAATCCCGGGAGAGATTGTCAACAGCCTTTAGAGTTTCAGTGAATAATGTCTGAGTGATTCAAGTGAATTCCGAGTCCAGAGAAAGTAATTTTACTACGAGGAGTACTTATCCACCATTTTAGGAGGTCCGATCAGATTCCGAAGATGATTGGATAGCCG